>NC_089903.1:3100000-3400000 GCF_040182565.1 Anser cygnoides | reverse complement strand
GCAATAGTAACGAGAAAAGGGCAATAGAGCAGGCAATAGTCATGATAAAGAGGTAGTGGGGGGCAGTAGTCATGATAAAGAGGCAATAGAGTGGGCAATAGTTGTGATAAAGGGGCAATAGTCATGATAAAGAGGTGTTAGTTACAATTGGGTGGACAATAGTCATGATTAAGAGGCAACAGGGGGGCAATACTAATGATAAAGGGGCAATAGGTGTGGTAAAGGGGCAATAGAGGGGCATTAGGAGGCAATAGTTGTGATAAAGGGGCATTAGAAGCAATGGGGGGGCAATAGTCACGATAAAGAGGCAATAGTCACGATAAAGAGGCATTGGGGCAATGGGGGGCAATAAGGCAGCAGTAGGGGCAAATATGGGGGCAACAGGGGGAAATGGGGGGGCATGGAGGAATGGGGGGGCAACGGAGGCAATTAAGGGGCAATAAGGGGGGGCAATAGAAGTGGTAAAGGGGCCTTGGGGCAACATGAGGGGCAATAAGAGCCCATGGGGCAATAAGGCAGGAGTAAGTCATAAAGCATAAGTAAGAAGGATACGAGGGTGATAAAGGAACAATGAGAGGCAATAAAGGGTCATGGGGCAATAAGGGGGGCAATTAATGGAGAAATTAGGGGAAATGTGGGGCAACAAGGGGACAATGGGGGAATAAAGGGACACTAAGTGGAAAATAGGGGCAATAAGGGGAGCATGGGGGGGTTGGGTGAAAAGAGGAGGTCTGGGGGCACTTTGGGGGCACAGAGGGGGCTCTACAAGGGTCCGAAGGGGCACTGAGGACCCAAGGGGCACCTTGAGCTCGGTCTTGCCCCGGATGTCCAGCTTGAAGCCCTCCTGCAGTGCCCGTAGGATGGCCACCGTGCGGGCATTGACGTGGATCCGGTATGCTGCGGGGACATGGGTGTCACCGGGGCCACCCCAGGACCCCCCCATGTCACCCCATCCTTCCATGTCCCTCCGTATTCCCGTGCTACCACGTCCATGGGACACGGGGTCAGGGGGACGCATGGCAGGATGTGTGGTGGAACCCATGGGTACGTAAACAAGTGGGGGACACGAGGACACGCACAGGTGGAGGACATGCGTGGAGGACACATGGGGACACGTGGAGGATGCATAGGGACACTTGGAGGACACATGGGGACATGTCTGGAGGACACGGTGACACACAGAGGACACTTGGTGGGACATTCATTTGGAGGACACAAGGGGACATGTGGAGACACACAGAGGATGCATAGGGACATGCATTTGGAGGAAACAAGGGGACGCATGTGGAGGACACAAGGGGACACATGAGGACATGCATGGGGATGTTACATGGAAGGTGCATAGGGACTTGAGTTTGGAGGACACGTGGAGGACATATGGATATAAGTGGAGGATGCATAGGGACACATGTGGAGGATGCGTAGAGGCATGGATGTGGAGGACACATGGGGACACACATGGAGGACACTTGGGGACACCTGACGTGCCACCATGCACACACAGAGGGGACATTTGGGGTGGGGGCACTCACGCAGGCCCGTGGACTCCATGCGTGACGCTGTGTTCACGGTGTCCCCAAAGAGGCAGTAGCGTGGCATGGTGAGACCCACAACGCCGGCCACGCAGGGCCCTGCAAAGGGGCGGGGCCTCAGGGGGTGTGGTGGTGGGGTGTTGTCAAGATGGGTGTGGTCACAATGGGCGTGGCCACGATGGAGCATGGTTATGGGGGCGTGGTCACAAGAGGTCATGGAAGGGAAGGTGTGGCCAGTGGGTCATGGCCACGTTGACTGTTGGCCAACAGATGACGCAGCCTCCATGGGGGTGTGGCCAGGAAAGGGAGTGTCTGGAGGGGGTGTGGCCAATGGGGGCGTGTCCAGGGGGAGGGGGGCATGGCCTTACCGGAGTGGAGGCCAATGCGGATGCGGACGGGCACCTCGGGCATGTGGCGCATCTTGAAGGTGCCAACGGAGCTGAGGATGTCGAGGGACATGTTGGCGATCTCACCAGCGTGGCGGTTCCCGTTGCGCTTGGGCAGCCCCGAGGCCACCATGTAGGCGTCCCCGATGGTCTCCACCTGTGGGGATGGGGCCGTGGGGGGGACACGGGGCAAGTCACAGCAGGGCCACGGCCACCAGGGTCCCCACCTCAATGTTGATGGTGGCTTCGGCTATGGGTTGTGGAAGAGGGCATGGAGGTGGCCACGGCATGGTGTGTTCCTCGGTGGCCATAAGTGCCCTCATGATACGAATGCCACCAGGCATCCATGTCACCTTGGCGGTGTCACTGAGGACCCTGGGGACCCATAACCACATTTGCTTAGTGGCCATGTCCCATATCTGCAGGGTGAGGTGGTCAAAACACGACCACCTCTGGTGGGCTGATGGCCTCCTGTGCTGTGGGGTGAACGCATCCCCTCGTAGATGTCACTGAGGACCACAGGGACCCCTGGACACAGACATTTGGTGGCCGTGTCTCATGTTGGGAGCTGGCCAAAGCCCAGCTGTGACCCATGGGGCCCTCACACCGGTGTCCCGGGGTGTCTCTGTCACCTTGTAGACATCATGGGAGCCGATGATGGCATCAAAGAGGGTGTAGAGGTCGTTGAGGAGGTCGACCACCTCAATGGGCTCGCTCATGGCCGAGATGGTGGTGAAGCCCACGATGTCGCTGAAGTAGAGCGTCACCTCCTCGAAGTACTCGGGCTCCACAGGGGTGCCCATCTTCAGTGCCTCAGCCACCGACCTGCATGGGAGGACAGCAGGGTTCCCCGGATTCCCAAATCTTCACTGTACCCCAAAGGAGATCCATTTGTCCTGCGTGGACCTCCAGCCACCCACTGACTGTGGCCATGGGGACCAAAGGGACCATGGGGACAGGGCAGGACTGGGAGATCCTGATGTCCCCATCTCAGGGCACATGGATGGGGTCTATGGGGATGTGACCATATTGTCCCCAGTGGCCATATCTGCCCTCTCCACCCCTACAGACCTGGAGTAGGGTCAATGGATTGTGGCCAACACCAACCCATCCCCAATGGCCACCTTCTCCAGCCCCTTGGGGTCACAGCCAACCCTTATCTGTCCTCCAAAACCATAGCCACCACCTCTATCCCCACGGACCCGTATGGGGTCTATGTGGCCACAGCCAACCCCAACCACATCCGAGCCCCAAATGCTGCCCCGGAGACCCACGGGGGCAACATCTGGGTGAGGAGCTTGTCGGTCTTCTGCTTCTCAATCTCCAGCTCCTCTGTGCGCTCGCGGATGAGGTCCTCCAGGTTGCTGGAGTACTGCTCCAGCATGCGCAGCATGGAGTCGATGATGTTGGTCTTCCGGCCCTTGTTGATGCTCTTGAACTACCGTGAAACCCCACAAAGTTGGGTCAGTCCCACCCAAAACCCCACCCAAAGTTGGGTCAGTCCCACCCAAAACCCCACCCAAAGTTGGGTCAGTCCCACCCAACCCTATGTGCTGTGTCCTGTATCATCTCATACCGGTCCCACCCAACCCCGTACCTACCTCCAGGTTTGGTCCATCCCAACCCCAAAACTAAGGTCCCACAGGCCACTATGCTGTTCCCATGCTTCAACCCATCCCATCATGCCCATCCCATTCCATCCCATCCCATCCCATTGTGCCCTTCCCATCCCGTCCCGTCCCATCCCATCCCGTCCCATCCTATCCCATCCCCATCCCATCCCATCCCGTCCCATCCTATCCCATCCCCATCCCATCCCATTGTGCCCATCCCGTCCCATCCCGTCCCGTCCCGTCCCGTCCCGTCCCATCCCATCCCATCCCATTGTGACCATCCTATTGTCACCATCCCGTCCCGTCCCATCCTGTCCCATCCCATCCCATCCCACCCCACCCACCCCATCCCACCCATCCCACCCAGTCCCACCTGGTCAAAGATCTGGTCGATGGTGGGCCGCCTCTCGGGCTGCTCGCTCCAGCACTGCTTCATCAGGTGGATGCACTCCAGTGGCGCCTGGTCGGCCGACACCGCCGGGCGGCACAGCGGGGGAGGCCGTGTCACCTTCTCGATGATCTCTGGGGACACATGTGTCACCGGGAGGGTGGTGGTGGTGGAGGTCCAGGTGGGGTGGGTTGGGTGGTGGTAGAAATGTTGGGGGTGGTCAGTGAGGGGTGTCTTGTATGGCACAGGGGGTCAATTGGATGGCCCAGGGGTGTCTGGGGAAGGGCCTGGAGATGCTTAGGGGAGGTTTTGGGGGAGTCAAGGGTTGAGGGAACCTGGAGAGGGGCACGGGGGGGTCCCAGAGGGGTTTGGAGGAGGCTTTAGGGGGGATCAAGGGGTTGAGGGAACCCGGAGAGGGGTACGGGGGGTTCCAGGGGTGTCTGGGGAAGGGCCTGGAGATGCTTAGGGGAGGTTTTGGGGGAGTCAAGGGTTGAGGGAACCTGGAGAGGGGCACGGGGGGGTCCCAGAGGGGTTTGGAGGAGGCTTTAGGGGGGATCAAGGGGTTGAGGGAACCCGGAGAGGGGTACGGGGGGTTCCAGAGGTGTTTGGAGGAGATCCTGTGGTCTCTAAGGGGTTCCTGAGGTGGTGCCAGAAGCTCTGGAGGGGCTGTCCCTGGGGTGTTCTGGTGGGACTGGTGACGCTGGTGGGGGTTACTGGTGGCACTGGGGGGCGGTACCTTCGGGGGGCAGTCCCAGCATGCAGTAGGGGCCGCTGCGGCAGATCACCTCCTGCATGATGATGCCGATGCCGTAGATGTCGCCCCGGAAGGAGCCGCGACGCTCCAGCGCCGCGTCCCGCAGCAGCTCTGGCGCCGTCCACAGTCGCTCTGGGAGAGGGTGGGGCCACGCTCGGACACGTCCCCTCCACCACAGCCCCGCCCCCTCAACCTCCAGGCCCCACCCCTCGCAGCCAGGACCCATGGGTGGTGAAGCCCACCATGGATGGTGTGGTCACCCAACCGGTATGGCTAGGCCACGCCCCCAATGGAAAGCCACACCCATCATGGGCTCCACCCACAGCTGGGAGTAGCCACGCCCCTGTCTGCAAGCCCCACCCGCAGGCACCATGGCTCCACCCCCAGTTTAGAAGCACCTCCCCCATGCTGCACCCAACACTGAGCCCCAGGTTGGCTCAAAAGCCCCGCCCACAACCCAGAGGCCCTGCCCACATTATTGGCCCCGCCCCTTAGCCCAGGCCCCGCCCCTCCACCCAGCTCTCATCCCCCACCCACCCATAAGCCCCACCTCCACCCATAGAACCTGCCTCCACCTCATAGTCCCCGCCTCCACCCCACAGATCCCACGTCATCCCATTGGCCCAGCCTCCTCCTGGCCTCCCACCCATGACCAAGCCCACCCCCACAAGCCACATCCCTGGATTTAGAACATGTCCATCGCACATGCCCCCCCCATAAAGCCCCGCCCTCACCCTGTGCCTTTGGGGTGGGGGTGTGCACCCGCTGGGCCTCCAGCAGCTCGTTGTAGCCGTGGTCGGTGACCTTCAGCACGAAGCGCCCGTCCACCACGCAGTTACGGGACTTGAGGCGCCCGTGGACCACGTCGCGGTGGTGCAGGTACCGCATGCCCTGCCGGACAGACGGACACAGCAGCGTCACCGTCACCCATCGCTATCATCGTCACCACGGCTGGGAAGGTGGTGTGCACCATGGCCATCACCACCGTGGTCATCACCACCATGGTCATCACCACCATGGTCATCACCACCATGGCCACCATCACCATGGCCACCACCACCACGGTCATCACCACCATGGCCATAACCACCAGGGCCATCACCACCACGACCACCAACACCATGGCCACCATCACCATGGTCATCACCATGGCCACTGTCATGGCATTGCCCTGGCACCACCATGATCACTGCCACCATGGCCACCACCACGCCTACCACCCAGGGACCTACACCACAGACACCACAATGGCCACCACAGTTACCATCAAAGTTGCCACCATGACCATCACCACCATGGCCACCGGTAGAGCCATCACCATGCCTCCTGCCACCACTATCACCAAGGCCACCACTATCACCACCACCACCACAAACCATGGCAACCACCAAGACATGGTGAGCAGCATCACCACCCACATGGTCACTATGCTTGCTGCCACGGCCACCACTGCTCCCCCCTGTCACCTTGATGAGGTCGATGAGGAGGGAAGACTTGAACATCCAGTCCAGCTTCATGTCCTCGTTGCGCAGCAGGTCCTCCAGGCTGCCCCGGGAGCAGTGCTCCGAGACAATGGCGAAGATGCCGCAGTCGTGGAAGAAGCCCAGGAAGAGGTTGACGTTCTCATGGCGCAGGTCACGCAGCTGCCCCGGGGCCAGAGAACACGTGGGACAGGGCCTGGCATTGTCCCCCATGGCCCGACATTGTCCCCTTTTCCCTGATGTTGTCTCCCCATAGGCCAGCGTTGTCCCCCACGACCCAGCGTTGTCCCCATGGCCCAGCATTGTCATCCGTGGCCCAACACTGTCACCCCAACC
Organism: Anser cygnoides; assembly: GCF_040182565.1. Taxonomy (NCBI): domain Eukaryota; kingdom Metazoa; phylum Chordata; class Aves; order Anseriformes; family Anatidae; genus Anser; species Anser cygnoides. Next base: position 3,393,510 of record NC_089903.1, on the reverse strand, counting down.
CTTTGTTGTCCTCCATGACCCAGCGTTGTCCCCATTGCCCCACATTGTCCTCTATGGCTCAACGTTGTCCATGACCCAGCATTGTCATCCATGACCCAACATTGTCTCCATGACCCAACGTCATCTCCATAACCCAACATTGTCCCCATGTCCCCATGATCCCATGACCCAATGCGGTCCCCTTGACCCAACATTGTCCCCATAACTCAACATTGTCCCCATGACCCAACTTTGTCCCAATGACCCAACATCATCCCCATGACCCAATGCCGTCCCCCCGACCCAATGTCATCCCCATGACCCAATGTTGCCCCCATAACTCAACACCATCCCCATGACCAATGTCATCCCCATGACCCAACATCATCCTCATGACCCAGCGACGTCCCCGTTGACCCAACATGGTCTCCACAGCCCCTCACCTTGCAGAAGGCCAGCTTGGTGGCTGGCTTCACCTCACTGTGCTGATCTCCGGGGAACTTCTTGAGCCAGACCCAGTCGCCCTGGGGGAGCGGAGCCGGTGATGCCTCACCCCCATCTCCTTCCTCCTCCTCCTCCTCCACCAGCAGCCCCAACCCAACACCCAACCCTCATACAAGCCACTAGAAAATCCCCTCTCATTTGTCTGTCCTCAAGGAGGGGTGGTCAAAAGCCACCCGATCCCTCTCTTTGACCCCCCTCCAGCACCCTGGTTGGGGCCACCACGGGGGGACACCAAGGTGGTGGACTGGGGATGGGGTGGGACTTGAGGGCAAATTTGGGGGAGAAACAGTGGGTTTTGTGCTTTTGACTTACCTGCACGGAGGCGACAAGGCCCTGTTGGTTAAACAAAAGGAGGAGGAGGGGGAGGTGGCTGTTGCCCCCCGAGGTTTCGGCTCCCTGCGGGAAAGGGCAGGAAGCAGCTGTCAATCATGGCCCCCAGAGCTGTCAATCATCTGGCCAGGATGTGGGGTGGGGGAGCTGGGGGTTCCCCCCCTGCCCTTCAGTGGTGGAGGGGGGAACAGGGGTGTCCCCACGGAGATGGCCCTGCCTTGTCGCCCCCGGAGGTGGCAGGTGGTGGTGGTGGTGGGATGGGGTAAGGTAACGGGAAGGGTGATGTTGGGAGGGGAGGGAACACACAGGGAGGGTGACACGGGGATGTCCTACCTCGGCGATGGCCACGTTGGTGGTGTCGGGGGCTGCGGTCACGCTTCGGATGCTCTTGGTGTCCCCACCACTGCGGCCGGCCAGGCTCGTGCGGCTGCCATCCACCTGTGGCACAGGGACGGGTCAGGATATGGCCCATGGGTACATGCGGGACGTGGCACCCATGGAGACGTGGCACCCAAGGAGGTACATCAACCACTGGGACCCACCAGTGGATGTTCTCCCCAGTGCTGGGGGAGACCTCAGGCCATGGGAATGCATCACCCATTGGGACACGTCTCCCATGGGGGCCCAGCACCATGGATCTCCTCCCAAGGTTGAAGTTGTCATGGGGGCGAAGCCAGACTATGGGGACCCATCATACATGGAGACACGTCACCAGTGGGGACCCTCAGCCCCCAGGAGGCCCAGCTTGGTCACAGGGACACCACAGGCATGCATCACCCATGGAGACATGTCATCCATGGGGACACATCACCCATGGGCACCTCACAGTCCCTAGATCCCCTCCCCGAGGCCATCTTGGTCATGGGGAAGACACCAGGTCGTGGGGACACATCACCCACGGGACCCTGTCACTCGGGGGACCACGGGACCCATGAAGTCCCACCAGCCCATGCGTCTCCTCCCGAGATCCACGGGGAGATGTCAGGCCATGGAGACACATCAACTATAGGGACACGTCATCCATGGGGGGCCACCAACCTATGGAGACGCAGCTCCTGTAGGAAACCATCATCCATAGGGACACGTCACACATGGGGGGCCACCAGCCCACGGTCCCCCTCCCAATGCTGAGCGTGACCATGGGGCACAGCGTTGCCTTTCCAGACACTACTTGGGCCACTGAGTCCCCAAGCCACCGTGGCTCCTACAGAAGTGGCCCCACATCACCGAGCCCCCCCAGACCCTCACCCGCTTGTTGCTCTGGGTGTTGATGAAGGTCAGGTCCTCCATGGTGAGGATGATCTTGTTGGGCCCTTTCATCAGCTGGGCCTGCTGGATGCGACGTCTGCAGGGAGGGGACATGGAAGCTGCTGGGGTGCTCACATGGGGGACCCCGAGGTCTCCCCTGAGCCCCACGGCACCTTATGGGGTGGTGGCACCCACCTGATGAAGCAGGCGAGGGCAGCCCCTGCTGCGATGAGGGCGGAGACGAGGACGAAAATGAGGAGGACAAAGGTGGCGTCCACCCCTGAGGTGGAGAGGGGAAGAGGTGGAGGGGTGCCACGGTCCAGAGGAGCCACCCACAGCCTCCTGGAGAGGGCCATGGCCACCTAAGCCCACCCATGACCACTCATGACCACCTATGGATGTGCTCCGTGGCCACCTGTGGTCACCTACAGCCACCCGAGGGATGGAGGGATGGGTGGGTGGATGGATGGAGGACGGATGGATGGATGGATGGAGGAATGGATGGAGGGATGGATGGATTAAGAGATGGGTGGATGGAGAGAAGGAAGGATGGAAGATGGATGGATGAAAGAACAGGTGGATGGACAAAGGGTCAGATGGAGGGAGGGAGGGAGGGAGGGAGGGAGGGAGGGAGGGAGGGAGGGAGGGAGGGAGGGAGGGAGGGAGGAAGAAAGGAAGGAAGAGATGGGTGGATGGACAGAAGGAAAGATGGAAATATGGGTAGATGAAGGAATAGATGGGTGGACAAAGGGTCAGATGGATGGATGGATGAAGGAATAGATGGACAGACAGATGGATGGAGGGACAAAGGGATGGTTGAGGGACGGGTGGATGGATGGATGAAGGAACAGATGGATGAGTGGACAGATGGCTGAAGGAATAGATGGATGAACAGAGGGATGAGGGGCTGGGTGGAGGGATGGAGGAAGGAAAGGATGGAGGATGGACAGAGAGATGGACAAGCAGAGGATGGAAGTCTAGAGGGACAGACAGACACACACCAAGCCATCCGGCTGGTTGACCAACTCAGCTCAGACAGCGAGACCAAGAGACCTGCGCAGGCCCTGCCAGACAAACGGACACAAAGCGGGAAAGGAGCCCCCTGCTCACCCCCGTTGCAGATGGAGCCTGACTCAAACCAGCACCCCGAGTCCGTGCCGGGGCTGGAGCCGTGGGGCCAGTGGACGGAGTGGCCGCGGTAGCCCAGCCCTCGTATGCCGGGCTCCAGCCCGTAGACCGGCCACAGCCGATCGCCTTTGCCATCAGTGTCCAGCACCACGTAGGGGACGCTGACGTCCCCGTCCTCGGTGACAGAGAAGGGCTGGCAGAAGCCCTCCAGGTGGAAGCCACGGGCGTGCTCGGCCACGCTGGTGCCCATCACCCAGCGGCCCGTGCGCCGCGTGGCCTCCACCGCGTTGGCCAGGAAGTAGATGGAGTTGTAGATGGTGGCAAAGAGTGGGTGGACCTGTGGGGGGAGAGGAGGTGTCGGGGGGGTGTCGAGGTGGCACCCGTGGGGCGACAACATGAGCTTGGCCACCTCCACCCAAGCCTGTTGGCCATGGTCAACTCTGCTCAGTGTTTGGCTTCCTTCATTCAACTCCCATTGGCTACCGCCATCTCTGCCCACCTCCCATTGGCCACCATCACCTTCATCCCCCTCCCGTTGGCCATGACCAATGCCTATGGGCTGCTGTCACCTCTACCCAACTCCCGTTGGCCATGACCAATGCCTATGGGCTGCTGTCACCTCTACCCAACTCCCGTTGGCCACGACCACCACCTATGGGCTGCTGTCACCTCTACCCAACTCCCCTGGGGATACGTCCACCACCAACTGCCCCACCCCATGTCTGACCCATGGCCCTGATGGCTCCAATCGCCCACCCCTGCCCCACAGCTGGCCCCCCCCCAACCCCGTGGCTGTGGCTCCCACACCACCTGCGTGGGGTCGATGTGCGCGGGGATCTCGTAGGCCTCCTGGGCCTGGCGCAGGGCCTCGTGGAAGCTGACATCGGGCGAGTCGATGGTGATGGTGAGCACGGCGTCGTAGGCCAGGCGCAGCTTGGTGCTGTTGGCCAGGACGGGGTAGGGCACGTGGTGGTAGGGCAGGGGGAAGGTGAGCGCGTCGTAGGGGATGAAGACGTAGGTGCCGTCGGTCATGCCCATGTCCTCCGCCTTCTCCAGGAGCACCCGCTGCTCCTCGCCGCCCAGCAGCACCGAGTGCATGCACATCACCACCACTGCATGGGGGGGGGCGGGTGAGCCATGGTGGGGGCACTGCACCCGTGGGAGCCCCCCAGCCAACCTCCAAGTGGCACACATGTGGATCTTCCCCATCCAGGCCCACCCGCTGCATCTTCGATCCATCCACCTCCATCTGCATCCATCCTTCCTCTCCTACCTCCTCCATCTCCATCTCCTCTTCCTCCACCCATCCATGCCCACGTCTCCATCCATCCTTCCTCTCCCACCTCCTCCATTTCCATCCACTCTTCCTCCACACAGCCGTGCCCACCTCCTTTACCTCCACCCATCCTTCATGACTGGTTGCTACCCATCCTTCCTCCACCCATCCATGCCCACATCCCCACCCATCTTTCTTCCATCTACCACCTCCACCCATCCTCCCTCCACTCACTTCACCCATCTGTCCTCCATTCACCATCTCCATCCACCCATCCATCCATCCACCCACCCACCCATCCATCCATCTACTCATCCATCCCTCCTCCACCCACCCACCTCCATCCATCCATCATCCATCTGTCCTCCATCCGTCTGTCCTCCACCCACCCATCCATCCATGCTCTCTCCACCCGTCCTCCATCCACCCACCCACCTCCATCCACCCATCCTCCCCTCACCTCCCCCACCCTCCTCCCTCCCCCCACACCCCCCACCTCCCCCCTTCCAACCCCCACCCCCTTACCTCTGACCCCATCAGCCCGCTGCACCCTCCTCAAGGCCTCGCGGGCCTCGTCCTCCCGGTCCCCGGCGGTGACAACGACGGTGACGGGGAGCCCCCGCGCCCGCAGGTCCTGGGCCAGGCCCTGCCCCACCTCTCGCCACAGGTCCTGGGGGGCCGTGACCACGGCCACGTGGGCCCAGCGGAAGAACCGGAGGACGGTGTGGAGCACCCTGCCGGGAGCTGGCATGGGAACCACCAACGTGTCCAAGCCCTCGATGTCGCCGACGCATGCCCAGGAGACCACGGGCTTGTTCCACACTGCTGCCAGGAGCCCGGCGGCCCCGCACGTGGCCGGGTTGAGGGGGCCCACCAGCCCCGTGGCGTAGCGCTCGGCATTGAGCAGCCCCGCCACGGCCTCGGGGGTCCGGCACGCCTCGGCCAAGACCACTGCGTCCCACCAGTAGCCTCCATTGAGCGTTGGGTCGCGGTTGAGGCGGGCCACGGCCAAGCGGGAGGCCACCTCGGGCAAGGCCCGGGCCACGAGGGGGTCGCAAGCCCACGGGCCCATCACCCCCACCTTGAAGGTGGCCCCCCGGGTCAGGGGCAGGCAAGGGAGGAGGAGGAGGAGGAGGAGGAGGAGGTGGGGAGGCCACCGGGGGTGGTGGGAGAGGCGGAGGAGGAAGCTGGTAGAGACGGCGCCGCAGCGGGAGGAGGCGGCGTGGGGGGTGACAGCGCCGGGGGAGATGCCACTATGAGAGGTGCCACCACTGGAGGTGCCACCATGGGAGGTGCCGCCACCATGGGAGATGCCACTGGAGGAGGTGCCACCACTGGAGATGCCACCACCTTGGGAGATGCCACCACCACAAGAGGTGCCACTCCTGGAGGAGGTGCCACCACTAGAGATGCCACCGCCATGGAAGATGCCACCTTGATAGGTGCCACCACCATGGGAGGTGCCACTGGAGGAGATGCCAGTGGTGTGGGTGACACAGCCGCCATGGGAGATGCCACCACTGTAGGACGTGCTGCTGGTTGGGGAAACAGAACTGTGAGAGATGCCACCAAGGGAGATGCCACCACTGGAGATGTCACCACCATGGGAGAGGAGGTTAAAGGAGGTGCCACCACCAGGGGACACGCTGTCACGGGAGATGCGACAGCTGCAGGAGATGCTGTTGTGGGAGATGCCACCACCATGGGAGATGCCACCACCATGAGAGATGCCACCAGCGTGGCAGAAGCCAAGAGATGGAAAGTCCTTGTGGGCAATGCCACCGTGGGAGGTGTCATGGCAGGAGACACCACTGGGGCAGAAGCCACCGCAGAAAAAGTCACCGTGGGAGATGCCACCACGGGAGATATCATCGCGAGAGATGTCACCGTGGACGATGTCACCATGGGCGATGCCACCATGGGAGATGCCACCATGGGAAATGTCACCATAGGAGATGCCACCATGGGAGATGCCACTGTGGAAGATGTCATGGTGGGAGATGCCACCACGGGAAACGTCACCGTGGGAGACGTCACAATAGCAGATGTCACCATGGAAAATGTCACTGTTGGAGATGCCACCATGGGAGATGCCACCACGGGAGGTGTCACCATGGCAGATGCCACCACAGGAGGTGTCACCATGGGGCTGCATGGTCCCGGGGTGGGCTGGGGACGCTTGGGGCCGCTGTGGGGGGGTCCTCAGGGCCTGGGGGGCCGCACCGGGTCCCGGTGCCGGGGGGGCTCTGGCGATGCCACCATGGTGGGACAGGGACCGGGGGCTGCGTGGGGCCGGGGGCCCCCACCTGTGGGAGAGAGGGGTTAAAACCGGGGGGGGGTCCTTGGGGGGGGGTCCTGACCCCTGGGTGTGCTCCCCCCCCTCGGGGCCCCCACCTGCAGGAGAGAGGGGTGAGAATGAGAGGAGGGGTTGGGGGGGGGGACAGACCCCTGTGGGTGCTCCCCCCCGCCCCAGCACCCCCAACTCCTGTTTTTTTTCGGGGGGGGGAAGAGGAAGGGGGTGGGGAGACTGCCCAGCCCCCCCCCTTCCCATCATGCCCCACGGCCCCGTTAATCCCCTGGGGGGTAAAACCGGGATTATCCCTGACCCCCCCCCCGCCCCCCCCCCCCACTCCGGGGCAGGGCAGGGCTCGGGGCCACGTGTGGGGGTGGCGGGGTCGGGGGGGGGTAGCAGGGAGAGGGCCCGCACCGTGACATCCCCACCCGTGACACCCCCACTGTGACACCCCCACCCCTAGGACACCCCCACCCGTGTCACCCCCACCCCTGGGACACCCGCGCTGGGACACCCGCACCCCCGGTGTCACCCGCACCCGTGTGTCACTTCCACCTGGGTGACAGCCGGGTGTCACCCCCGTGTGACAGTTGCGCACTCGTGTGTCACCCACAGCCGTGTGTCACCCATAGGTGTGTGACACCCGTGTGTCACCCACAGCCGTGTGTCACCCACGGCCACGTGCCACCTGCACATCCGCACACCTGTGTGACACCTGTGTCACCTGCAGCTGCGTGACACCCACACTTCCGTGTCACCCACAGCCGTGGGACACGCTCACACCCATAATGACACCCATGTGCCACCCACAGCCGTGTGACACCCGTGTGACACCCGCACACTCGTGTGACACCCGTGTGTCACCCATGTGTCACCCACACTCGCGTGTCACACCCGTAGGACACCCGTATGTCACCCACACCCGTGTGCCACCCACACCCGTGTGACACCCTCACACCCGTGTGACACCCGCGTGTCACCCACACCCGTGTGACACCCAGGTGTCACCCATACTCACGTGTCACACCCGTGTGACACCCTCACACCCCGGTGACACCCGCGTGTCACCCACACCCGTGTGACATTCGTGTGACACCCTCACAGCCGTGTGACACCCGCGTGTCACCCACACCCATGTGTCACCCACACCCGTGTGCCACCCACATGGCCCTAATCCCCCCCCCCCCGGTTATTTCTGGCCCCTTCATCCCCTGCGGCCGGGTCACCCCCCCACGGGTGCCCCCCCCCCCACGCGTGTGCCCCCCCCAACACGCGTGTGCCCCCCACACGTGTGCCCCCCCCCCCCCCCCAAAACGTGTGCCTCCCCCCCAGCCTTGCAGGGACCCCTGGGGGGGGGGGGGTCCCAGGTCCCGGAGGGGGTCATTGGGGGGGTCCCAGCCCCCCTAATTTAGGATCGGGGGGGGGCACCCAAAGAGGGCACCCAGGGGACTGGGGGGGCATGTCGGGGCACCCAAGGGGGGCAGGGGGCAGGTATTGGGGTTTCCAGGTTATCGGGGGGGGTCACAGCTCTTGGGGGGGGGTCAGGTTTTGGAGGGAGGGTCACAGGTTTTAGGTAGGGTCCCAGATTTTGGGGGGGGTCACAGATTTTAGGGGGTGGGTCCCAGGTTTTGGGGGGGTCCCAGGTTTTGAAGGGGGGGGTCACAGATTTTGAGGGGGGGGCCAGGTTTAAGGGGGAGGTCCCAGGTTTTGGGGGGGGGGTGGGAGGAGGAAGCCGGGTGTCCGGGGGGGGGGCAGGTGCTGGGGGGGAATTGGGTGTTGGGGGGGGGGGGGCAAGTGAAGGGGGGGAGGACCCAGATGTCCAGAGGGGGCCAGTCCCACATGTCTGGGGGGGGTCAAAATATTGGGGGAGTCCAACTGAGGGGGGAATATTGGGGGGGGTCGGCAAAATATTTGGGAGGGGTCTCAGGTGTTGGGGGGTGGGTCCAGGGTGTTTGGGGGGGGGTCCCAGGTATTATGGGGGGGGTCCCAGGTGTTATGGGGGGGGGGTTCTAGGTGTTATGTGGGGGGGTTCTAGGTGTTATTGGGGGGGGTCCCAGTTGCTGGGGGGGGGTCATCGGTGAGCGGGGTCTGGGCGGGGGGGTCCCTACCTGTTCCCAGGCCCCCCCTGGGTGGGTGCTGCCGGGTGGGGGGGGGGCCAATGCCCCCCCAGGCGCCTGGGTGCCCGTGCGGCGGCTGCCCCCAGGGTGCCCGTGTGCGGCCGCGGTGGGGGGGGGGGGCCCTAATCCGCCCCCCGCCTCCTCTGCCCCCCCCCCGCCCCCCCCCCGGCTCCTGGGTGTAAGCGGCTTAATGGGGGGGGGGGGGCGGGGGGGTCCGGTGCGTGCTGGGAAATCCGGGGGGGTGACGGCGTGGAGACGGGGGGGGGGGCACGGGGAAGGGGGGGCCGCGAGGGGGTGCAAACGGGGGGGGAGGGGGTCGTGGGGCCCCAAAAGTGGTGGGTTTTGCCCCAAAATTGGCCCCATCCCGTGTGTCCCCCCCCACCCCCCCACAGGCAGCACGGCTCCGGGCTGGGCAGGGCGGAGCCGGGGGGCGGCCCTGGGGTGGCGCTGCCCCCCAGAAGCGCTCCCCGGACCCAAACCCGCCGGTTTTCAACCCAAAACGCAGTCGCGCACGCTGCCCCCCCCCCCCCCCCGCCTCGATTCAGCCGCAAGCAGGCGGCGAGCTGCCAATCACGTCCTAGCCACGCCCCCATCCCGCCCACTGCTTGGTTAGGCCCCGCCCCTCTCTCGGTCCTCCGCGCCGCCATTTTGGGTGAGGGCGGAAGCGGAAGTTGGAGGTGGCGCCGCAGGGGCCGGGCAGGAGTGAGGGCGGAAGCGGCTCCAAGCCGAGGCCGGGCGGCGCCGGGGTGAGCGGGACTGGGAGCACTGGGAGCACTGGGAGCGGGCACTGGGAGCACTGGGAGCACTGGGAGGCTGCAAGGTGTCGGCGGGAGGGACTGGGAGCACTGGGAGGTGCTGGGAAATGCGGAGAATGCTGGGACTGGGAGCACTGGGGGTACTGGGAGTTACTGGGAGTTTCTGGGAGTAACGGGACTGTGAGGCACTGGAGGATACTGGTGGCACTGGGGGTTACTGGAGGTGATGGGACTGGGGAGCATTAGGGTTACTGGGAGCACTGGGGGATACTGGTGGCACTGGGGCATAGTGGGAGTAACGGGTCTGGGAGACACTGGGGATAGTGGTGGCACTGGGGGATACTGGGAGGTACTGGGGCATACTGGAAGCAATGGGAGGTACTGGGATGTACTGGGAGCTCTGAGAGGTAGTGGGGTAAGGGACTGGAAAGCACTGGGGGCACTGGGGATACTGGGAGTTACTGGGAGTAATGGAGCTGGGTAGCACTGGGAGTTACTGGGAGCGCTGGAGAATACTGAGGGTAATGGTACTGGGGGATACTGGGGGATACTGGGAGCAACAGGACTGGGGGGACTGGGGGATACTGGGAGCATTGAGGATGCTGGGAGGTTCTGGGGGATACTGAGAGTAACGGGACTGGGGGATACTGGGTGTTACTGGGAGCACTGGGGCATGCTGAACGTAACATGGGATGTGGGGTCAGTGGGAGTTACTGGGGGACACTGGGAGTTACTGGGGAGGGCACTGGGGGGCACTGGGGGTCAGTGGGAGTTACTGGGTGGGGCACTGGGAGTTACTGGGGGAGGCACTGGGTGTCAGTGGGAGTTACTGGGGGGGGCACTGGGAGTTACTGGGGGGGCACTGGAGATCAGTGGGAGTTACTGGGGGTGCCACTGGGGGGCACTGGGCGTTACTGGGGGGGCACAGGGGGTCAGTGGAGGTCACTGAGGGGGGCACTGGGGGGTCACTGGGAGTTACTGGAGGGGGCACTGGGGGTCACTGGGAGTTACTGGGGGGGGCACTGGGGGGGGCACTGGGAGTTACTGGGGGGTCACTGGGAGTTACTGGGGGGGGCACTGGGGGTCACTGGGAGTTACTGGGGGGTCACTGGGAGTTACTGGGAGCTCTGGGGGGGGGATTTCCCCCCCCCCTCCCCCCCCCCGGATTTGGGCTGCGACCCCCCGGTGGCATCGAGGCCCCCCCGTGGTGCTGGGGGGGAGGGGGGGGGGTGTCCCTGGGCCCCTCGCCCCCTCCCCATGCTGAGGGGGGGGCCCCTTGCCCCCTCCCCTCGTAGTGGGGGGGTCCCTCGCCCCCTCCCCGTGCCGGGGGGGCCCTGACCCCGCGCCCCCCCCCCAGATGACGGTGCACAACCTGTACATCTTCGACCGCTCGGGCGCCTGCCTGCACTACAGCGAGTGGCACCGGCGGCGCCAGGCCGGCATCCCCAAGGAGGAGGTGGGGGCGGGGGGGGGATTTTGTGGGGGGGGGGGGGGGGGCCGGGATGGGAAATGGGGGTCTTGGGGCTGGAATTGGGGGGCTGGGGGGGGGGATCGGGGGGAACGGGGGGCTGGGAGGGGGTCTTGGGGCTGGAAGTGGGGGGTTGGGGGGGATCTGTGGGGGAATGGGGTCCTGGGGCTGGAATTGGGGGGCTGGGGGGGGGAATTGGGGATGGGGGCGGGGTCCTGGAGCGGGAATTGGGGGGCTGGGGGGGGATTGGGGATGGGGGGGGTCCTGGGGCTGGAACTGGGGGGCTGAGGGGGGCACTGGGGATGGCGGGGGGTTAATGTGGTAGCTGGGGGTTAGAAATGGGGGTCGGGGGGGAATTGGGGGGCTGGGGCGGGGGTCCTGGGGCTGGAAACGAGGGGCTGGAGGTGTTGGGGGGGGGGGGTTCACGAGCTGGAAGTGGGGGTCCTGGGGGGGGTCTTGGGGCTGGAAATGGGGTTTGGTGGGGGAATTGGGGGGCTGGGAGGGGGGATGAGGGTCCTAGGGCTGGAAGTGGGGGGCTGGGGGGGGTCCAGGACTGGAAATGGGGGTCCTGGGGCTGGAAACGGGGGGCTTTGGGGGGGTCCTGGGGCTGGATGGGGGCTGTGTGGGCAGCAGTGGGGTGCCAGCGCGCTCCCCCCCCATGTCCCCCCCCCCCCCATATTTCGTGTCCCCCCCCCCCAGGAGTTCAAGCTGATGTTCGGGATGCTCTTCTCCCTGCGCTCCTTCGTGGGCAAGATGAGCCCCACCGACATGTATCCTGGGGGGGCCCCCAAAATTTGGGGGGGCCCCCGGTCATCTGGGGGGGCCCCGTGGGTCTGGGGGCTTGGGTGTTTTGGGGGGAGGGGTCGCCAAACTCCCGTGGGGGGCCCTAAATGGGGGGGGGGGGGGGGGTTAAGGGGTAGAGAGGGGAAAGAGGGTGTTGGGGAAGCCCCCCGGGGTGGGGTGGGGCATGGGGGACCCCGAAAGGGTGGGGGGACTCCAAAAGAGGTGGGGGGGACCCCAAAAAGGGTGAGAAGACCCCATAAGGGTGAGGGAGACCCCGAAAGGGTGAGAGGACCCCAAAAGAGGTGGGGGGACCCCAAAAAGGGTGAGAAGACCCCAAAAAGGGTGAGGGGGACCCCAAAAGGGTGAGAGGGACTCCAACAAGGATGAGGAAACCTTTAGGAGTATGGGGGGACCCCAAAATGGGGTGGGGGACCCCAAAAATATAGGGGAGCCCCCCCAAAAAGCATAGGATAACAGCTGGGGATGGGAAGGGGAACCTTTGGGGATATGGGGGGACCTTTAAGGATATGGGGGGACCTTCAGGGATGGGGGACCCCAACATGGGGTGGGGGACCCCAGAAATATAGGGGATCCCCCCAAAATAACGTAGGGAGACAGCTGGGGATGGGAAGGGGAAATTTTGGGGACATGGGGGACTTTTGGGGGAACCTTTGGGGTTTTGGGTGGAACCTTTGGGGTTTGGGGGGGGGGCTTTTAGGGACTTGGGGGGTACCTTTAGGGCTGTGGGGGGCCCCTGTACGGCACGGGGGTCCTTAGCGCGCAGGCGGGACGGCTTCCTGTCGTTCCACACCAGCAAGTACCGGCTGCACTACTACGAGACCCCCACGGGGCTGCGGCTGGTGCTCAACACCGACCTGAGCGTGGCCAGCGCCCGCGAGGCGCTGCACCACATCTACAGCAACGTGAGCCGGGGGGGGCCCCCAAAATACCCCCCCAAAAAAGATATCCTCCTGAAATACCTTCCGAAAAATACCTCTCCCAAATACAGCCCCCGAAATATACCCCCCGAATACAGCCCGGTAAAATACCCTTTTAAAAATACCCCCAAAATACCCTTCTGAAAATAACCCCCCCAAAATACCCGCCTTAAAATACCCCCCCAAATATACTCCTCCTAAAAATACCCCCCAAAATACAGCCCCCCAAAATACCCCCCCAAATATACCTCCTAAAAATACCCCCCCAAAATATAGCCCCCCAAAATACAGCTCCCAAAACATAGCCCCTTAAATACCCTTTAAAAAATACTCCCCCAAATATACCTTCAATAGACCGCCCCAAAAATACCCCCCCAAATATACCGCCTAAATACAGCCCCCAAAATATAACCCCAAATTCAGCCCCCCAGAATACCCCCTGTTGTGGTTTAACCCGGCTGGCAGCTAAACACCACACAGCCGTTCGCTCACCCTCCCCCCTCCCTCTCTGGGATGGGGGAGAGAAACGGGAAAGTGAAGCCTGTGAGTTGAGATAAAGACAGTTTATTAAGACAGGAAAATAATAATAACAATAATAATAATAATAGTGATAATGGTAATAGTATTAACAATAATAATGTGTAAGAAAACAAGTGATGCACAATGCAATTGCTCACCACCCGCTGACCGATGCCCAGCCTATCCCCGAGCAGCCGGCCCCCCCACCCCGACCAGCCACCCCTATATATTGTTTAGCATGACGTCAGATGGTATGGAATACCCCTTTGGCCAGTTTGGGTCAGCTGTCCTGGGTCTGTCCCCTCCCAGCTCCTGCTGCACCCCCAGCCTGCCCACTGGCAGGACAGAAAGAGAAGCTGGAAAGTCCTTGGCCTGGTGTAAACACTGCTCTGCAACAATTAAAACATCAGCATGTTATCAGCGCTCTTCTCATCCTAATCCAAAACATAGCACCCTACCAGCTACTATGAGCTACTTAACTCTGTCCTAACTGGAACCAGGACACCCCCCCAAAAATATACCCCCCCAAAAAACAGCACCCCAAAATCCCCTTCTAAAAATATCCCCCAAAATGCAGCCCCCCCCAAAATACCCTCCTAAAAATATCCCACAAAATACCCTCCTAAATATACGCCCCAAAATATACCCCCCAAAATACATCCCCCCAAAATATAGCCCCCAATTACACCTCCCAAAAAATACCCTAAAAAAATACCCCCCAAATACAGCCCCCCCAAATACCCTTCTAAATATACTCCCCCCCCAAAATACCCCAAATACCCTCCAAAAAAATACCCCCCAAATACAGCCCCAAAAAATACCCTCCTAAAAATACTCCCCCAAATAGACCCCCCAAATACAACCCCCTAAAATACCCTTCTAGGAATATCCCGCCAAAATACTGTCTTAAAACTACCCCCAAAATACAGCCCCCTGAAATACCCTCCTAAAAATACCCCCCCACCAAATACCCTCTTAAAAATACCCCCCCCAAAATACCCCACGAAATACAGCCCCCCCCAAATACAGCCCCCCAAATACTCCCCCAAAATAACCCCCCCAAAACACCCCCCCAAATAATCCTCCCATAAAATACCCTTAAAACTACCCTGCCCCCAAAATACCCTCCTAAAACTACCCCCCCAAATATTCCTCCAAAACACATCCCCTGAAATCCCCCCCCCAAATACTCTTCTACAAATACCCCCCAAAAAATATATCCCCCAAAACACCCCCACAAATAATCCTCCCCAAAAATACCCCTCAAAATATCCCCAATTCACCGCCCTGTATGCGCCCCCCAAAAATACCCCCCCAAATACTCCTCCCCAAAAATACCCCCCAAAATATCACCCCCAAAATACCCCCCCATATTTCCCCCAAATACCCCAAGAATACCCCCCCAAAACACACCGTTCCCAAAATACACCCCCAAAAAAATCCCCCCCAAATACCCCCCCTAAAATACCACCCCAAGTCCCCCCCAAATACCCCAAAATACTCCCCCCCCAAATACCCCTCCAAAGTTACCCCCAAATGCCCCCCCCCAAATAACCCCCCGAAATCCCCCCCCAAATACCTGGGGGAATGGGGGGGGTCCCAGGGGGATTTGGGTTTTCTTGGGGGTTGGGGGGTCCCTGGGGGGTTGGGGGATCCTGGGGGAGGTTTTGGGGTGTTGGGGGGGGTTTAGGGGTCCTGGGGGGTGGGTTGGGGGTCTGGGGGGGGAGGGGGGGCGGGGGGGGCATTTAAGGGTCCTGGGGGGTGGGTTGGGGGTCTGGAGGGGGCGGGGGGGGCATTTAAGGGTCCTGGGGGGGAGTAGGGGTCCTGGGGGGGGAGCTTGGGGTGGAAGTCCCGGGGGTGTTTTGGGGTCTCAGGGAGATGTTGGGGGTCCCATGGGGGGGGGGTTGGGTGGGGGGGCGTTGGGGCTCCCAATCCCCGCATCCCTTTGGGGCTGCGGGGTGGCAGAGGCGGCTCAGGGGCTCCCCGCTCTTTGAGGGGGGGGGTCCCCACTTGCCCCCCCCCCCCCATAAAATATATCCCCCCCCGCAGCTCTTCGTGGAGCTGGTGGTGAAGAACCCCCTGTGCCCCCCCCGGCAGCCGGTGCAGAGCGAGCTCTTCCGCAGCCGCCTCGACGCCTTCGTGCGCAGCCTGCCCTTCTTCGCCCCCCGCCCCGCCTGAGGGGCCCCCCCCCGGGGCCCCCCCACTTTAAGGGACACTGGGACCCCCCCCCGAAGGGACGGGGAGGTGTCGTCGCCCCCCCCGGTGGGGGTTTTGGGGGGGCGCAGCCCTGCGTGGTGGGGTTTGGGGGGAATAAAGGAGGGTTTGGGGCTCTTGGCTGAGTCGGGTGTGATTGGGGGGGCGGGGGGGACACTTGGGGACGGGGGGGGGGGACACGTGGGGACAGGGAGGGGGTTGGGAGGGGGACGCATGGGGATAGTGGGGGGGACACATGGGGACAGGGAGGGGGACAGTGGGGGGGCGTTGGGAATATGGGGGGTGGCAGTGGGGGGGGCGCATGGGGACAGGGAGGTGACATGGGGACAGTGGGGGGGGTGCATGGGGGGGGACAGGGGGTGGCAGGGGGACACGTGGGGACAGTGGGGGGGGATGGGGGGACGGGGGGGACACACGGGGAAAGGGGGGTGGCAGTGGGGGGGACACAGGGGGACAGGGGGACTGGGGGGTGGCAGGGGGACATGGGCCGGGGGGGGGACACATGGGGACAGGGAGGGGGGCGGCAGCGGGGGGGGACGGTGCTGGGGGGACAGGGACACGGGGACCAAGATGGGGGGGGGCGGGGACGTGGGGGCACGGCGGTGGCAGTGGGGCGGTGGCCACGGGGCAAGAATGGGGGGACATGGGGGGGACACTGGGGGGGGGACATGGGGACATCGGGGGGGACATGGGGACATCGGGGGGGCCGTGGGGACACAGGGACATGGAGGGAACCCGGGGGATCCCCGCCCCCCCCCCCCGGTGCCCCCCCCCAGCTCCCTGGGGAAGGGGGGCCCCCCCGTGACGTCAGCACCAGGCGGCCCCGCCCACCCCCAGGGGGCGTGGCCAGCCGCAGGGGGCGTGGCCTGTATGCAAATCGCCCCGCAGGGATCCCCGCGCACCGCCGCTGCCTCTCCGCACCCCCCCTCCTCCGCGACCCCCCCCCTCCCCTCGCCCTCCGGCCCCCCCCTCCCACCCCGGAGCCCCCCCCTTTAATTCGGGGACCCCCCCCCCAAATTGTGCCCCCCCCCCCCCCCCCCATGCAGGTCTCCATCGCCTGCACCGAGCAGAGCCTGCGGAGCCGCAGCGCCGAGGGAGGAGGAGCGGGGGGGGCCGGGGGGGGGGCACCCCGAATTGGGGGGGGGGGAGGGGGGGGCACCGGCCCCGGCCCGGGGGGGGGGGCCGGGAGGGAGGGGGGGGGGGAAGGGGGGAGGAGCGAAGGGACCCGCCGGGGGGGGGGCGGCGGCGGAGCCGCGAAGGGGGGGGCCGGGACACCCCCCCGGAGGGGCTGGAATGAAATATCGGTACGGGGGGGGCAACTGGGGGTGGGCAATTGGGGGAGGGGGGGTGATTGGGGGGGGTTTGGGGCACGGGGGGGGTGGCAATGAGGGGGTAATTGGGGGGGGTCAGGGCCGGGGGGGGGCATGGCGGGGGCATGGGGGGGATGACTGGGGGGGTTTGGGGCCTTGGGGGGGTAATTGGTGGGGTTGGGGGCACGGGGGGGTAATGGGGGGGGTGGCAGGACCCTGGGGGGGCAATGGGGGGGTGATTGGGGGGGGTTGGGGCACGGGGGGGGGTAATGGGGGGGCTCAGAGCCCTGGGGGGGCAATGGGGGTGTAATGGGGGGGCTTAGGGCCCGAGGGGGGCATGGGGGGGTAATAGGGGGGTTAATGGGGGGGGTTCAGGGCCCTGGGGGCAACAATGGGGACACTGGGTCTGGGGGGGGCCTGGGGGGTCCAGGTCCCCTGGGGAGGGGGGCTCAGTTCCCTGGGGGGGTCAATGGGGACACCCAGGTCTGCCCCCTCCCCCCACCAAGCTGGGGGGTGAAGGGGGGGGCCCAGGTGACCCCCCCCCATGTCCCCCCCCCCCCATGTCCCCCCCCCATCCCCTGCAGGAACCTGGGGAAGTCAGGGCTGCGGGTATCCTGCCTCGGCCTGGGTGAGGGGGGACACCGGAGGGGGGGGCAAGGAAAATGGAGGGGGACAGGGTCAAGGGGAGGGGGACAAGGACAAGGGAGGGAAGAAGGGACAAGGGGGGGGCAAGGAAATATGGGGGGGGACAGGGTCAAGGGGAGGGGGACAAGAATGGGGGGGGGACAAGGGACAAGGGAGGGACAAGGGACAAGGGGGGGGCAAGGAAATATGGGGCAGGACAGGGTCAAGGGGAGGGGGACAAGGACGGGGGGGGACAAGGACAAGGGGGGGGACAAGGACGGGGTGGGACAAGGGGGGGGACAAGGGCAAGGGGGGGGACAAGGGGCAGTGGGGGGGGGTCTGGAAAATGGGGCTGAGGCCAATGGGGGCAACTGCGGGGGGGGGGGCAATGGGGGGGCAGTTTTTTGGGGGAGGGGCAGGTTTTTTTGGGGGGGGTATTCCCAGCTCTGACCCCCCCCTTCTGCCCCCCAAGGTACCCGGGGCACGTTTGGGGCCCAGATCTGTGATGAGGTGAGCCCCCCCCCCTCCCTAAATTGTACCCCCTCCCCAAATTACGCCCCCTCCCCAAATTACGCCCTCTCCCCAAATTATCGCCCCCCCCCCCCCCCAGGCAGCAGAGCAGGTGCTGAGCGCCGCCTTCGAGGCCGGCGTGAATTTGTTTGACACCACTGGCGCCTCGGGCAGGTACGGCCGGGACCCCCCCATATTGGGTCCCCCCCCCATATTGGGGACCCCCCCGTTGGGGAGCCCCCCCCAGGACCCAATTTTGGGGGGGGACCACAGGACCCAACCCCCCAATTTTCTCCCCCCCCCAGGGCAGAGCAGATGCTGGGCACCGTCCTCAAGAGCAAAGGGTGGAGGTGAGGGGGGAGCACAGTTTATTTGGGGGGGGGGGCTGCAGTTGGCAACAGGGGTTCGGCTTGGGGGGGCTGCTGGGGGGGCGCTGGGGGTGAGGGGGGGTGTCCCCAGGGTGCTGTGGGGCAAGGTTTAGGGTCCAGGGGGGTTGCTATGGGGCTGGGGGGGGTCTGTGGGTGCTGACCCCCCCATACACTTATCTCCCCCCCCCCCCAGGCGCTCCAGCTACGTCATCACCACCAGGATCTGCTGGGGGGGGCAGTGAGTACCCATAATGCACTGGGGGGGGGGGGGATATGGGGCATGGGGGGGGGGCTGTGGGGGTAGTTATGGGGCAGGGGGTGGGGTGTAGGGAGGGAGGATGGGGCTTAAGGCGGGGCTGTGGGGCAGGAGGGGGGCCTATGGGGCACGAGGGGGGGCATATGGGGCAGGTGGGAGCGTCTATGGGGCACGGGGGGGGCTATGGGGCAGGAGGTTGGCTATGGGGTGGGGTGGGGGGCCTGTGGGGCACAAGTGGGTGTTTACGGGGCAGGTGTGAGTGGCTATGGGGCAGGAGGGGGGCTATGGGGCAGGAGGGGTCGGTGTGGGGCAGCCGTGGGGTGACGCCGTCTCCCCCCCGTATCTCCCAGGGCCAACCGCGGGCTCTCACGGAAACACGTCCTGGAGGGTGAGCTGTGGGGCAGGATGGCGCCGTGGGGCGGCGCCGTGGGGCGGCGCCGTGGGGCAGCGCCGTGGGGCAGCCTGTCCACCTGTCCCCCTGTCCCCCTGTCCGTCCGCCCGACCCCCCAGGCCTCCGGGGCTCCCTCCAGCGGCTGCAGCTCGACTACGTCGACGTCGTCTTCGCCGGGCCCCGCCCGGGCCCCGCCCACACTGAAGGTAGGCCACGCCCCCACCTGCGGGCCACACCCGCTTAGGCTCCTCCCACTTCGTTCAGCCCCGCCCCTCACCCACCCATAGGCCCCACCCCCAGGACCCTCCCTCACCCCTCCCCTGTCCCCACGGGTTCCCAAAGCTCAGGCCCCGCCCCCCAAGTCCCCCCTTTAGGCCCCCCTTTAGGCCCCACCCCTTTAGGCCCCACCCCTTTAGCCCCCCTTTAGGCCCCACCCCCTTTAGGCCCCACCCATTTAGGCCCCACCCCCTTTAGGCCCCACCCCTTTAAGCCCCACCCCCTCGGGCCCCGCCCCTCACCTCTCTCTCTTCGCCCCACAGGGCCCGACCCGACCCTGCGCCTCCTGCGGCTGGAAGGTACCGGGGGGAGGACTGGGACCCCCATAGCCCCCCCGGGCCCCGTTAGCACCCACAGGCCCCCTCCTGACCCCGTAGCACCCAGGGCCCCCCCCCAGCCCCCCCCCAACCCCCCCCCGACGGGGCGCAGCCCTCAGTAGGCTCCAGAGTGAACGCCCCGGGGCCGTGTCCCCCCAGAGGCCGTGCGGGCGCTGAGCGACACCGTGGAGCAGGGGCTGGCCCTCTACTGGGGCACCGCGGGCTGGGGGCCCGCCGACGTCATGGTGGGCCGCGGGGGGGGGCACGGGGACATGGGGGGGGACATGGGGACATTTGGGGGGGCGTGGGAGATGGGGGACATGAGGGGGACATGGGGGTGGGGGGGGATGCGGGGACGTGGGGGACATATGGGACTGGGGGGACATGGGGACATGGGGGGGTGTGGGGACACGGGGACGTGGTGGGGTAGGGAGACTTGGGGGGGGAGATGGGGACACGGAGGGGACAGGGACACAGGAGGGTGGGGGGGGAATGGGGACATGGGGGGACATGGGGACACTGGGGGGGACAGGGAACACTATGGGGACATATGGGACTTGGGGGACACGGGGGGACATGGGGGGCATTATGGGGACGTATGGGACAGGGGGAACATGGGGGGGACACGGGGACACGGGACTGGAGAGCATGGGGGAACACTGGGGGGGACAAGGGGGGACATTGGGATGGGGGGGACATGGGGACACATGGGACTGGGGGGTGCATGGGAGGCCATTGGGGGGGACGTGGGACATAGGGGGCCCTGGGGCCATATGGGATGGGGGGCCCTGGGGCCATATGGGGCCATGGGGAGGCCATGGGGGGGGTCTCTGGGTGCGGGGGGGGTCAGGCGGTGACTGCCCCCCCAGGAGGCGTACGCAGTGGCCCGGCAGTGCAACCTGGTGGCCCCGGTGTGCCAGTGGGCGGAGCTACCGCCGGAGCCCCGCCTCTTCCGGCAGATCGGTGGGGGGGGGGCACCCATAGGGGGGGCACCCGTGGGGGGGGCACCCGTGGCGGGGTCTATGGGGTGGGGGGTCTGTGGGATGAGGGGGTTCTATGGGGTGGGGGCACCCATAGGGGGTCTATAGGGTGGGGGGTCTGTGGGGTCAGGGGCACATGGGGGGTCTGTGGGGTGGGGGACACCCGGGGGGGGGTTCTATGGGGTGGGGGGTGCACAGGGAGGCCTATGGGGTGGGAGGTCTATGGGGTCAGCGGTATATGGGGGGGTTGGGGAGGGGGTTTCTGTGGGGTGGGGGTGCATAGGGAACTCTATGGGGTGGGGGCGCACGGGGGGGTCCATGGGGAGGAGTTCTATGGGGTGGGGGCACATGGGGGTTCCTGGGTGGGGGTCTGGGGGTTTGGGGCCGTGGGTTTGGGGTCCGGGCTCATCCCGTGTGCCCCAGGCCTGGGAGCCGTGACCTGGTCCCCAGTGGCCCCCAGCCCGGATGAGGAGCTGCTGCCCCACGGCACCCCCCCAGGCAAGGTAAGGGCCCCCCCGTGTCCCCCATGTCCCCCCCATGTCCCCAGTGTCCCCCCCGTGTCCCCAGTGTCACCCCCGTGTCCCCAGGGCCGCCAGGTGGAGGAGCTGCAGCCGCTGGCCCAGCGCCTGGGGTGCTCTGTGCCACAGCTGGCCATAGGTGGGGGGGCACGGGGGGGGACATGGGGACACTGGGGACATGGGGGGGACATGGGAGGGGTGTAGGGGGGATGTAGGGATATGGGGACACTGGGGACACAGGGGGCTGTGGGGGGACATGGGGGAGACATGGGGGGGGACATGGGGGTGTGGGGGGCGACATGGGGACGCGCTGGGGACATGAGGGGACATGGGGACATGGGGGGGACATGGAGATGTGGTGCCACAAGGGGATGTGGGGATATGGGAGGGGATGCAGTGACATGGGGGGACACTGGGTGGAAAAATGGGAACACTGGGGACATGGGGAGGGTCATGATGGGGCACTGGGGGGACATTGGGGACATGGGGGGGCCACAATGGGACACTGGAGACGTGGGGGAGACATTGGGGACATGGGGGGGACATGGAACAGGGGGATTGGGGGACATGGGGGGAGTCATGATGTCACATGGGGACACGGATGGGTCAAAATGTCACATGGGGACACTGGGAGGGACACATGAGGACACCGGGGGGGACATGGGGGGCTCATGATGTTACACGGGGACAGTGGGGGGGGACACGGGGGGGGTCACGATGTCACACGGGGACACAGGGGAGTCAAAATGTCACATGGGGACACGGGGGGGGAACATGGGGGGCTCATGACGTCACACGGGGACACTGGGGGTTTCTCACGATGTCCCCCCCAGCCTGGTGCCTGCGCGCCGAGGGGGTCAGCGCGGTGCTGCTGGGGGCCGCCAGCCCCGAGCTCCTCCGCGAGCAGCTGCGGGCCCTGCAGGTGAGGCTGGGGGGGGGGCGGCCCCCCTCTCATTATCCCCCCCCTCATTAACGCCCTCCTCATTACCCCCTCCTAATTAACCCCCCTTCATTATCCTCCCCCCCCCAGGTGCTGCCCCTGCTCTCCCCCTCCCTCCTGCAGGAGCTGCAGGGCCTCCTAGGGGCCGCGTAGGCCACGCCCCCTCTCACCTGATTGGTCCAATCCTGCATGAGCCCCGCCCCTCCTCGTGGGGCTGGGCCACGCCCCCCGCCGCGGGGCTCCCCCCCCTCAGCTGGAGGGGGGCGTGGCTCAGCGCCGCAACCAATCCCAGCCCCGGAGTGACGCGTGGGGGGCGGAGCCACCGGGCGTAGCCCCGCCCACTTCCGGGAGCCATGGTGACCATAGCAATAATCCAGCCCCGCCCCTGCACGGCGCGTGGGGGGCGGGCCTCGAAGCACAAGCCCCGCCCCTTCTCCCCACTCCCCACCAATCGCAGCGCTTCCAGTCAGGGGAGGGGCCCCGGTTGGCTCCTCCCTCTTGGCCCCCGAGAAGGGGGGTGGCAATAAAGTGGCTTTTCCCAAGGGGGGGGTGGCCATGTTGTTGGGGGGAGGGGGGGGGCATCTGGGGGGTCCTGATGATGTTGGGGGGGGGGGTCCTGAGAGGTTGGGAGGGGTTTTGGGTGTTCTGGGGGGTGGGGTTGGGGGGGCCCTGGGGGTGTTCGGGGGGTATCTGGGGGCTCTTCGGGAGTTTGGAGGGGTCCTGAGGATGTTTGGGGGGGTCCTGAGGGTGTTCAGGAGTCCCTGAGAGGTTGGGGGGGGGGCTACGTGTTTTAGGGGTGCTGAGGGGGCTCTGGGGGGGGGGGCTGGGGGAGGGGACTGGGTGAGTCCTGGGGGTATTTGGGGGGGGGGGGTCTAGGGGTCTATGGGGGGGGGTTTGGAGGGGCTGTGGGGGCTTTGGGGAGGGGTCCTGAGGATGCTTGGGGGTCCCTGAGAGGTTTGGGGGGGCAGCTGGATGTTTTGGGAGGGGCTGAGGGGGCCCTGGGGGGCTTCTGGGGGGAGTTTGGGGGGAGTGAGGGACTCTGGGGGGTGTTCAGGGGCGTATGGGGGGGGTTGGAGGCCCTGGGGGAGGGTTGGGGGGGACTGGGGGTGTTTGAGGGTAGCCGGGGGGTGTTTTGGGGGACCCTTGGAGTGTTTGGGTGGGGGCCCTGAGGGTTTTGGGGGCGGACCCTGGGGATGTTTGGGTGGGGGTGGGGGGGAGTGTTTGGGGGGAGCCCTGGAGGGTTTTGGGGTAGCCCCGGTAGATTTGGGGGGGGACCCTGAGGGGCTTTGTGGGGCCCTGAGGGGCTTGGGGGGACCCTGCTTTTTGGGGGAAGTCCTTGGGGGGGGGGCTGGGGGGGGATTTGGGGGGGCATGAAGGGGATTTTAGGGGGGTCCTGAGGGTGTTTGAGGAGAGCCGGGCGGGGACCAGGACGGTGTTTGTGGGGGCCCTGGTGGGCTTCTGAGAGGTGTTTGGGAGAACCCTCTTTTTTGGGGGGGAGGCCTGGGGGGTGTCTGGGGGGGACCCTGAGGGGTTTTTGGAGGGAGTGCCTGTATTTTTGGGGGGTCCCTTGGGGAGTTTTGGGGGCCCCTGGGGGTGTTTGGGGGGTACCTTTTTGGGGTCCCCACACACTGGAGGCGCCTCACGCTTCTTGCCCTCGCTGAGGCGGCAGCTCTCAGCCAATCACCGCGCTAAAATGTGTGAAAAAGCCACCACCTGGGGAATTAAAACCCTTTGAAGACCCAAATGTGCTGGGTTTGGTCCTGACCCCCAGGCTGTGGCGCCTAGCTGAGCCACATTTGTCATTTTTGTGAGTGAAATGCTGAGAAAGGCAAAGAGGGAGAGGATGAGAAAGGAGGTCACCTTCTGCTTAGGGTGGTTTTCTTCCCTTTTGCTTGTTCTGGGTTATTTCTGGCTGCGTTTGCCGGCTGCCCCAGCTGCTCCTCCCCATGCAGGGCAGAGCCAGCCTTGGGGAGCCAAAAGTTGTGATTTTGGGGGAGGGAAAAAAAAAACCAACACACAAACTGGCTCTGCCATTTGCAGCTCTCCATGTCTATACCCAGCACCAACTATTCTGTAGGTTTTCCAAGTCAGCAATGAGTGGAAAAGCCCTTTATTGACCCATTTTGCTTCTGCTGAACAGGGCTTTGCTTGGCAATAGGAATACGTAGAGAAATGTTAGGATGTGCAAACGTTTTACCTAAGAGGGATGGGGGGGGGGGGGAGATTTCAATGTGCTGCTGGTGACGTCGGTGTCTTTGTGCCTGGGTTGGTGCAGTGACGCTGGGGTTTAAAAATAATGTTGAAGAACCGGAGCAGGTGACAGATTTGCGCTGTGTTGTGTAAGTTAGGGGGAAAAAATTACAGAAAGCCCAGCATGTGGCTGGGTCCGGCTTCAGTGATGCTGATCGGCTCCCTGCTGGCAGTGGGGACCTCCTCTGGGTCCTGGGGGTCCCTGGGGACAGCAGGACCCCTGGGTGTTTGTGGCAGGCTGGCACCTCCAGACACGGTGTCTGCCCCTAATTCTGGGTCCGTTCCTGCCCCAGACCATCGGTGAGTGTCCTGAGGTCCCTGTCCCTTGTGTCCCAGCCCACCTGGGTCCCTTGATGGCTGCACTGCCCTCCTGTGTCGCCAGTTTGGGGTCACCCAAGTGGGAGGTGCTGGGGGAAGCTGTGGTTGATGGAGCCGTTGGGGTGGGTGACACAGCTCTGCTGTGGCCAGGCAGGGTGACAGCATCACCAGTGTCACCAGGCGCTGGTCCCACCTCAGCTGTGCTCCCAGACACCTCCCAGCCTGGTGGTCCCTGGGTTAGGGTTAGGGTTTAGGGTTAGGGTAAGAGGTTAGTGCTAGGGATAGTGGTTTGGGAAAGGGGGTTGAGGGCCAAAGTTATGGGTTGGGTATTGTGGTTTGTGATTATTACTTTAGGATTTAGAGTTCTAGTTTAAGAATACTGGTTAAGTTTGGGGTTTATGCACAGGGTTAAGGTTTAGGGTTAGGGTTAAAGGCTAGAGTTATGTTTTGGCATTTAGGGGTGGGAGATATCATTAGGGCTAGGGGTTAGAGGGTGTAGGATTGGGTTTTTGGTTGAGATTATAGATAGGGTTTACTGTTGGTGGTTAAGGTTTATGGTTTGGGTTTAGGGATGTGGTTTGGATTTGGGGTTGTTACTTTCAGTTTGGGGTTTGGGTTAGCAGGTAGGGTTGAGGAAAGGTAGGGACTGTGACAGTTAATAACGAAATATGAGGGGTGAGCTCATATAAGGAACAGAAAATGGAGGGCATGGCGTGAGCTTCACCTTCGGCCAAGCAAGAATCGGTTTGGCTGCTTGAAACGTGCAAGGGGGGCAATGAGTGAGGACAGTGGCCGAATTCCTTGCGGCATCTCGTGTTCTGCTGGCCCCAGTGTTTTCCCATACACGTGTAGAGAAGATTGAAATCCGAGGACAAGAGGGTCTGATGAAGGGGGGAGAGATTTGTGAGCGCTGGTTTGAAGAGAATCACTGCTAAATTGGTACAGCACAGAAACGGGGTCTGACCGAGTAGATCCTTAACGAACGGGGAATTGAGTGGCGAAAAACCTGATGTATTATAGTATTATGTATTAAAGCAAGACTTGGAGGAGGGGGATGAGCTCCTGAAACTCCAACCCAAACTTTAACACTCTCTCTAACCAAACCAGCTTCAGAAGGCCAACAGCAGGCATGGAGCCACGTCTGTAATATTTCAGGCTGAGATTACCCCGGTAACAGCATCAGAAGGACAAAGAGAAAAAAGAAATCTGCTTATCACAGGACAGCTGGGACAGATGGGTGCTCATCCTGCTCACCGTGTGGGTGCTGGTTCCTCACGCAGGTCAGACTCTGGGGTCAGAGAAACCACGCTTCAGGTCTCCTGAGCTCTATCAGCTATTTCTCTGTTGTCTCAAGCCTTGCCAAGCTATGCCGGCTGTGGATGGGGTATTTCTCACACCACGATGCCTTGGAGTAGTTCTGCCTCGCCCAGTCCCTTCCCATATTTATGAACCTACACCTCTCACAGAACGAAACCGCCCTGCAGCGCCTGGGTTTGTCCGTGGCTGCTCCAGTGCACCACAGAATTGCTTTTTGGAGCCTTTTGTCGGGTCCTTGCGTCTGGCTGGGAAACGCTCTTGTTTTCCCGGTCCTGACTTTGTCGGTATCATAAAAGGCAGACAGGAGGTTGCTGGATTATTTGCAGGGTTTGGGAATAAGAAATCAAGGGCTGCGTGAGCCTCGCATGAGGACAGGGGATGTTCTCCTGGCAGGGTCATTTGTGCTCTTGGCCATAAAGCCACCCAAGGGCTCAGACGTCCATTTTTCAGCCACTGGAGCCCCTTCATAGAATCACAGAATATTCTGGATTGGAAGGGACCCACAAGGATCATCGGGTCCAACCTGCTCCTTCCTTTGTGTTTATGGAGGTGCCATAAAACATGGGTTCTGTAAAAATAACGTTAAATTTGTTCCGTTTGATCAAAGCAATGAATATTACTTATTCCGGTTACAGCAAAATATACGTGGCAATACTTTTTCATCTTTTATTTCAGGTAACTTTTCATTAACCTAAAGTGTTCCTTGTCTTCACCAACGTGAGCTGACTGTAGCCAGCCCCGGCTAAGGGGCTTTGAAGGGCTTTGGTTTAGAGTCAAGAGAGGACCCCAAAAAGCCTTTCCAACCTAAATTACGCACTGATTCTGCTCACAGATACTCATCTCCACTACCATCACACAAAAACATAACTACCCACGAGGAATGTACAGCATCTGCTCCATTTCTCTTCTTCTTGTTACAATTAACACGTCTTTAATTAGAATCTTGTTCTTTGGGAGCATCTTCACGTTCCACATGTACACGCTAACAGGTGGTTTGGTTCGGCTGCCAGTAGGCAGCGACTCGCTATGTGTTGTCTGCTGATGGAGTTTAAAATGGGGATTCGATACTGCTTGAGGATCTCCGCAACTGGAAATGTGTTGAGTTTTGGGAATCCCTTCTCCTTCTGCAGAGCTTTGGAGTGAAACCACGACGCCTTCTTGAACCTTCCTGCGCGTCTCCAAGCGGAGCTTTCTCTACAAGAGCTTGCTGGGTGCGAACTGGCGTGGCTGCAGCACCAAATGTCAGAGTTTGACCCCCAGGGGCCTGCTCCGCCTTGACGCTCCCACGAGGAACAGGCAAGGGGTGAGCAGCGGAGAGGCGAGGGTGCAGAGGAGCCTCTGCTCTTGCTGCAAACCGAAGTTAAACACAGGCAGGATGCGAAACACCCGTCGGCGTGGGAGCTGCAGGCTTGAGCAATGAAGGTGGTGTAGTCACTTTGCTCCGGTTTGGGGCATGTTGGGTGCAGATGGTAAATCCGAGTGCTTGCGCAGAGTTGGAGAATGCAGAACTGGCGTCTGCAGGTAGAAACAAATCAGATTAAGATATTCTCCTGTGACTATCAAGTAACAAGGAGACTGGTCAACGACGGAAACTGAGCAAACCGCCCGCAGGAAAAGCCTGGACTGGTGCCACGTACCGAGTTAATCCTCTCCCCTCGTAGTAGTTTTGCTTTACTGGGATTAATTACCTGGTCTTAAAGAAAATTATGTGGAGGGACAAGGCAGACGCGAGCGTTCTGCGCTGTAACGATCCCCGTGGTGTGTTTGGTGCCGAGAGGAGGCTGCACAGAGAAGTCAGAAGTGGCTCTGAATGTTACTGAAGGCTTAATGAGGCCCAGCACTGGGACCGATTCCCCGTGGTCTCGTTAGTGCAGGTAATTGCCAGCTGTGACCATAGGTAAGCGAAGCGCAGGGGGCTCTGGTGCTGGCTGAAGCCTTGCTGGGTGTTACAGAGCAATCCTGTGCCTTGGGGGTGAGATCCCGGCCTCCGCTCGAGGCCCCTCGCACCACAGCTGACCAGTTTCACCGCGGTGCTGCCCTTTCAGGGCTCTTTCTTCCTCTGCGTGTCACAGAATTGTCCGAGGTTGGAAGGGAGCTCTGAGGATCACCCAGTCCAACCCCCCTGCCCAGCAGGATCACCTAGAGCACATTTCACGGGATGGCACCCGGGCGGGTTTTGAAGATTGCCGGAGAAGGAGACTCCACAACCCCTCTGGGCAGCCTGTCCCGGTGCTCTGTCACCCTCCCAGTACAGAAGTGCCCCCTCACATTGAGCCAGAACCCCCTGGGCTTCAGTTTGTGCCCAGTGCCTCCCGTCCTGTCACTGGGCACAACTGAAAAGAAACCTGCTCCGTTCTCTTGACGCCTTCCCTCAGATATTTATACACACCGGTGAGACCTTCTCAGTCTCTTCTCTCTGTCTTCTCTTTTCCAGGCTCAACAGGCCCAGTTCCCTCAGCCTGTCCTCGTTTACCAGGTGTTCCAGTCCTCTAACCAAACCACCTCGAGAGGTGGGGCGTCTGCGGGAGATCGGGGGGATTTGGGAGTGAGGAAGGAGGGCAAAGAAAGCGGGAGGTGAAGCAAGGGACGTGGATGGCAACCTCTGGGGGCACAGCCCGAAACACGAGTAGGAAAATTGGCCTCTGTGTTGAACGCTTCCTGGATGGTGGCACCGAGGGCATCCTGAGGAGGTTGGGGGCAGTAGGAAACCAGGAGGAGTTTTGTTGGCCACTCTCCATCATCGCGGAGAAAGGGAGAGGACTGGAATAAAGGCAGCATCAGCCCAGCCTCCAAAAAAGGGGCAAGAAGCAGGACCCAGGAGCCTCGCCTCCATCCCTGGGAAGGTTTTGGGGGCAGCTCGTCTTGGGTGTCCTCTCACAGCGCATGGAGGCGATCAGGAGTGCTCAGCGTGGCTCCAGCGAGGGGAAATCGTGGCTAACGAGCCTGAAAGCCTTCTGCCTCCCATAAAATCCTTGCGATGAAGCTTGGGGATGGAGGAGCGGGCAGCGGGGTGGATCGAGGGCTGGTTCGGTGGTGGTGTCCCCCTTTTGTTCAACTCCTTCATCCACCACCTCACTGAAGGGACAGGGAAGCCCTTTAGCGGGAGCTCTAGCAGGATATGAGGGAACATTTCTGTACCGTGAGGGTGACGGGGCGCTGGCACGCACTGCCCAGAGAGGCTGTGGTGTCTCCTTCTCTGGAGATCCTCATAAACCCAGCTGGGTGCGATCCTGCGCAGCGTGCTCTGGGCGACCCCGCTTGGTGGTGGCGGTCCGGATGATTTCCAGAGCTCCCTTCCAGCGCTTCTGGGATTCTGTGGAGGTGCACGAGAATCCTGCCTGCGAGGGAGGGCTGAGAGCCCGCGTCCCGGGGCTCCTGCGGGCGCTGCGAGGGTCTGCGGCCCCTGTCTAAGGATTCCGTCCGTGGGGGCAGCCCGGGTCCGTAATGCAGGGACCATTCTCCATCTCCAGGGGCATTGGAGCCTGGTGGTCAGTCCCAAATGCATCCCTGGGTCTCCAGCAGGTCCCAAGGTGCCGTAGTAGAGCGCTTTGCTCCTGGAAAAGCTGCTTGCGCCTGTGTTATCACCTTTCAAAGAACAGGAGAGTCTTCGGGCACTGCAGGTAAAATGGGGAGATTGTTTTGTTCCAGAAAGCTCTGAGAGCCCGCGCAGACCCGGGGGACGTGTCCACTTAGAGGGGTTTCAGGAGAGAGCAGCCCCGTTCCTCACTAGAAGGAAAAATACAACACCAAAGGCAAAAGAGAGCCCGACCCCGAGAAGCCCGACCTCCCTGAGGTAGGAGTTGGAGCAGGAGAGCTGGAGGATCTGGGGGATCTGGCAGAAGAACTGCCAGAAGAACTGCAGAAGAACTGCCATCTGCTTCTGGGCACGGCAACCTGCCCAAAGACAGAACGACAGCAGAAAGGTAGAAAACACCTCTGGGAGCAAAACCCACTAGAAGAACCAGCCCGGGCTACCTCTCCCCGTTTCAGAAGACCTCCAGCAGGTCCCTTTCATGATTTCTGGATGGTTCCTTCCAGGAATCCCACTTAGACCGGGGGACGCGGTGGTGGAGGAGCTGGCCCTGCCCTAGAGCCATGGGTGAATAGGAAGGCGGGGTGCTCTTGGGTTAGATCCTGGCACCAAATTGCTTCCCAGCGTGGTTGCTCCCACTCCAGCCGACTGCAGAGCAGCCCTGCGTTGTTTTTTGTTGTTGTTTTCTGTAGTGTTCTCTTCTGGTTGCCCCCCACCTCAGCTGGGGAGGATTTTCAGGCAGAAATCCTGGCATTGCGCACTCCGCGTGAAATTCTGTGGGTCCTGAGAGGCAAAGGTGCGAGGAGAGCTGCCTGGCTTTTTTAGGAGACTCTGAAAAATCTCGCTTTTCAGCCGACCCCTCCGATGCTGCTCTGGACCGTGCCCTTCTCCACCACAAAGAAACACAAAACTTTTCCCGTCTGCGCTGCGGGATACTCGTGCCCTGCTCTGCTGCCACAGACCTACCACGTCGAGAGATGCAACGTCTCCTCTTCCCTTAACCCCTCTCTTTTATCTCCTCTGCCTGTGTCCCCTGCAGGCAGAGCCCCCAGCCCCGGCATGCGGAGGAGCCGCTCATCTGTGCAGCGCTGCGGCTTCCCTCTGGCTCGGGATTGCTTTCTCTGCCCCTCGAGATGTCCGTGGGGCTCCAGAAGGAGCCTGCAGGGAAACAAGCCGACAACAAACAGGTAATCCCCGGTGCAACAGCCTCCCTCGGCTGGGGAGACATGCTTCTTCCCAGCGGCGTGGTTTCTTCTTTCAGAGAAGAACAAAAGAGCTGGGCACGAGAATCGCTTTTCTGCCCCGTTATCAGACAGGACAGGCGGGGCTCTTGTTTCTCCGTACTGAGTCAATCACAGAATCATAGAATGGCTTGGGTTGGAAGGGACCTCAAAGATTTCCAACCCCTGCCGTAGGCAGGGATGCCGCCACCAAGATCAGGCTGCCCAGGGCCTCGTCCAGCGTGGCCCTGAACACCTCCAGGGATGGGGCATCCACAGCCTCTCTGGGCAACCTGTCCCAGTGCCTCACCACCCTCTGAGTGAAGAATTTCTTCCTCACCTCTAATCTAAATTGTGGTGCGATTCGTAGCCCTCTCTACCAAGTGACCCAGAAGAACAATTCCAATCAGGAACCCGAGCAATGAGAAGCCTTTGAGCGAGTTAAGCAGGAGATCGTTCGTGCAGTAGCCCTTGGGCTAGTTCAGGTAGGACAGAAGGTTTAAAAAAAATCAAAAATGTGCTTCACACCAGGGGCAGGGAGAATGGCCCCACCTGGAGCCTCTGGCAGAAAGCACCGGGGGAGATTTGAGGTCAACCCCAAGGATTTTGGAGTCTGGGATGAAGAGGATCTGAAACCAACCAACCAAAAAAAAGATATTGGCAGCCTATGAAGGGGCCCGAGCTGCTTCGGGAGCGGTTGGTGCTGCAGCACAGCTCCTCCTGGCACCCCGGCTGCAGGTGCTGAGCTGGATGTTCGAGGGAAAGGTCCCCCCTGCACATGCAGTGGTGTTGGGTGGAGTAAATGGGTCACACTGATAGCACAGCAGGCTCAAATAAGAAACACCAGTCCTCCTAGGAATCTTGGAAGTGATCGTGGAGCGACCAAAAGACCAAGATTTGGGAATATCCTCACCAGAGGAGGAGGTGACGCACGCTGAAGGGGCCCCAATATACAAGAAATTAGCAGAAAACGAGAAGCATCGTGCCCTGCTCACTGACGGGTCTGCATCATGGCAGGGTATTGCCGATTGGTAAAGTCAGGTGCCTCGTGGAAAGCCCCAGGAGCTGTGTGTGCTGCTTTTGCCTCAAAGTACGCCTCTGTTCCCATACTTAACGGGACGTAAATGGGAAATAGCGGGTTAAAGAATAAATAATAAATTAATAATAAATGATAAATTCCCACTGCCATAGTGAGGAGTGGTCTTGGAATGCTGTCTCGTTGGATGTAGGGTGAGTGCGATCAGGAGGTGGTTTGTGCTCCTGGTGGTCATAGCAAGCCTTGCACCGAGGTGGTTCGTTGGCAAAGAAGAGAGGATTCACTCTAATGTTATCAATCTGGTCCTGTTAAAAGATCTTAATAATAAAGAGAAATTGTCCTTTAAATATTGGAGAATTGGAATGCTGATGCAGCAGCATGTGGAGGGCAAGAGGCCGGGCTCTGGTCCTTCAGCAATGTCTCAGGTAACCCAGCTCTAAACACCCATTTCCTCTTTCCTATAGACAGAGCCTGTTTCCTCTTCTGGGTCAGGTAACAAGGAGTAGGTGGTGTGCAGCATACGCCCCTCTCCTGCTGCTGACCTTGGTCTCTGCAGTGTTTTGCTTTCTGTCCTGGGAGAAAGTGACTGCTTATCTAATTAATTAATCCTGTCCTCTCTGTGATTTGCAGGTCCTTTATTCTCTCCCGTCGCGTGGTGTCTGAGTAAATTGCTCCCGGTCTGCTCTCCCGACCTGGCCAGCAGTGAGAAGAGGAGTTACGGAGGTCTGAGAGGGTGTAAAGCTGAGCTTCTGCTCCAACAGGAGCGGCCAGGGCAGGAGGACCGGGATCTCATTTCCAGCGTGTAGCGCTGGTAGAGTCTTCCGCTCGTCCTGCAAAGTGCTCCTAGAAAGTGCCAGAAGGGGACTGACGCCAGGAGGAGGTTGCAGGAACTCCACTCTGACCGTTGTTTCTCCAGGCACGGTGGTTTGGCCTCGTGAAGGTGCTGAATCCCAGGACACAGAGAGCTTTCCAGTGACGAAGCTGTGCGTAGTGCTGAGGAGTCCGTTTTCTGGAGGCATCCAGGGACTGAGAGATTGAGGATGTGAAGAAAAGATGCAGGGGAGACATCATAAACCACGCGGCTCTCCGAACTCTCCCCTCAGCACTACAGCAGGAAGGGAGCTTGCTTGGACAGTGAGGAGTAGGAGACGCTGAAGAACAAAGAGCCCTCGCCACCGCAAGGGAAACGGCAGTGGCAGCAGCTCGGGAGAACATCCTTGCTCCATCTCTCAGAGCAGAGAACACCAGGACGAGGCAGGAGTGGGCACTGCCACGGCAGAAGGGGAGAAACCAGCACAGAGAGAGAGCTTTGCTAGGAGAACTGAGGTGGGAGAAACAGAGCTCCTCCAACAGCCGCTACTCCTCCTCCCCTGCAACAAGAGGTGGCTGAGAGAGCCTTCCAGCACTGGGATGAGGATTTTGGGGGAGTCGAGGCAAAACGATGGCAGTAGGCCTCAGGGGGATCGTTAATAAAGCCACTGGGGCGCGTGGCGTGAGCGACCACCGAGCAGACTGGTGCCGTGGGTTGGCAGCACCCTGGAAATAGGCGCAGAAAAAATTTGTGCCCTCAACTCTGCCCGTTCTGTCGTGGTTGATGAGTAAAAACCACACAGAAAGGGTGAAGAGGCCTGCGAAAACACAGTCAAGAAAGAGAAAGAGCAAAAAGAAAAACGAGAACGTCCAGGAAAAAAAAACACAGAGCGAAATCTCGAGGGAAGACGTAAGCAAGGTTAGAGTGTTACTGGCAAACTTTATCTGATTCTTTGCTGGGTGTTTCAGATGCGGGGCTCCGGGGCAGAAGCATTCAGTACTTGGACTAAGCTGACCATCAGAACGTGCAATTTGCCATCAAAAGCCACCGATGAGCATTGATCCAAACAATGCTAACCATCCAAAGTTGAAATTCTTGATCAATAGAATCACCCTCAAAACCAAAATCAGTCCTAAGTGGTGCAATTTCTGTACAGAATTTTACTTTACAAGAAGAAACATTTTAAAAATCATTTTAATTTGCAGGTTCCATTGTGAAAACGTAATCCAGCAGGATGGAAATGGTGCTCTCCTTTCTCCCCGGCTGCCGGCGCGTCCTCTCCTTTCCCCTCCAGGGATGTGCAGGTTTTCTCCACGTTGCTCTGAGGGCCCGCTTCCCATCTCTTGTCCCAGCAAGGGGCGGTTCCTTGCCACGGAGGCCACGAGGAAGGTCCTTCAGCTGGAAACATCCCCGTGATGGTCCCGCTCCCAGCAGAAGTTTGGGCTGATTGGTTGTCTTTGGCAAGAGTTTATGTTTTTCTCCAATATCTCGCGCTCCGCTGTCAGATGGATTTCTGTAAAACAAGCGAGACTCTGAGCAAAAAATGCTACAGGTTTTTGGGGCTCTTTGCCCACGTGCGGACCCCGTGGATGGCTTCAGGTCCCGACACCGAGGGCAACGCCGCCATTTCCCTCCCTCTGTTTACCCCATCGCCAGACCCCGGCCAGCAGCAGGGTTCAGCTCTGCCAGGCCCACCCAAAAAGCCCCTCTCTTCCCAGCAGGCCTGGAAACCAGCACCCAGCTGCAAACACACCCTCTCCTCTCTGGAGAAATTGAGGGACTTGAGTCTAGCGATGGAGGAGCCAAGGTTTGGGCTGGATTGAGCCAACGCACAGCTCAAAACTGAGATCTCTTTGGAGAGGCCCCGCTGTCCCCGTAACTACTTTCCTCCAAGGCTTGAGCCCCCCAAAGAACACGGATGTGGATCACGCACCTGTTTTGCCACCTCTGACGGCGTTCTTGCAACTCCGGGCAATCAAAGCTCGGGTCACCATGGACTGGGCCATGGCGTAGGGCGCCTGGGAACGAGCTTTGGCGGTTGAAGCTGCATAGAGCTGGCCCCCCTGTGCGTCAGTGGCCCAAAACCAGAGGGGGAGCTGGGCTCCTTGGGCGGGCTGGCCTTGGAATTAGATGCTTCCATCTTCGGACGGTCTGGAAGCACGGACCAGAACTTCTCAGCCCGTAACTTCGCCAGTCTTTGGGAGCTGGACCTCCCCGGCTGGAATCCGCCTCTGTCGTCGCTGCGCTCCTGAACCCTGCTGCCCTCTGAGTTGGACACGGACAGCATGGAAATGATGGGTGTTGTTAGCGGGCCTGGGGCTTTCTGAGGTTCAGGGCGCTTCACTCGCTCCGTCTCTGGCAGGGCTTCCAGGATGGAGAGCTTCCTGACTTCAGGAGGGGCTTTTGCTGTTTTTTGGCCTTTGCTCTTCTGAGCTTTTGCAGATTTCACAGCCTTTGCCCGGTCCCGGTCTTGCGCCTGGTCTTTGGGTGTTGTTTTGCGCTCTTTTTTAGGCTCTTTTTTGGGTGTTCTGGGCTCCTTCTTGGGTGTTGTTTTGGGCTCTCTTTTGGGCGCTGTGTCTTCCTGCAGTTGGTTGCTCGAAGGCTCGTTTTCGGCATCAGGCAGCTCGGGGATCACTGGCAGCCTGCTGAAAGGACAAAGAGAAAAGAATTCACCCGCCTGCACCACATCTTTGGGGCCCCATCCCGTACCCCCCCATGCAGCGCCCGTGGCTGCAGACCCCAAACAGAGGGGCCAGCCCTGAGAAGTGGGGGGCTCCCGGTGGCCTCATCCCCCCCTCCCGGAGCCTCCGGCCTCACCTGAACAAAGGCTTCTTCTTCTGCTCGGCCCTCCTCTTCCAGGGTTGCGCTGTTTCTTTAAAAATGATGCTCAAGGTGCCCGGGAAGGGTGGCAGTTCTGGAAGTTTCCCTGGAATCGGGAAGGAGAGCTGTCAGAAGAACATTTCCACGATTCTGCTGTACCCGGGACACACCGGGTGCTGAGGCCTCCTCCTGTGGCGTCCAGGAGGCCGCTGCGCTCCCCTCACAGCCTCCATCTCCAGGGGCCTCGGCCCTCTTTGGCACCAGCCTCACGCGGCTCATTTTTAGGCCATGATGGGGTTTTGGGGCCAAGTTCTGGGACAGAGGAGCTGGGTACAGCCAATGTTAGGGGGTGTTTCAGATCCCCGACCTCCTGCAGCACCCAGGGCCGAGCACCTTGGGCACATCGCACGCGGGGGCTCCATTCTGGAGGCGCGGAGACAAGAGGCTGTGCTGAGCTGGCGTGAAGCTGTGGCACAAGAGGAGGCAGCAGCCGCTTTGCATCTCTTACCTTGGCTGGGAGACGACGACACAGCCCGTTCCTTCTCCTGCCTGTCGTCCCTGCGGGCCTTGAGACGCTCCCTGGGTGACAGTTGGGGCGCTTTGTCCATTTTAAAGCTGGCAAAAGAAGAGATCGGCGTGACCCAGGGCACCACCACTCCCCACGATCACCCGCTCACGGAGACATTTTCGCGTTGCCGTAAAGGCCCCATCCCCCAGGACTGTGCTGGGAAGTGGGGTCGCCCCGCAAAGAAGCCCAGGCCTCGATGGGAAGCAGACGTTGCCTCAGTTCCTCCATCTGTCCGGTCACATCCACCTCACTGGCTGGGCACCCATGGGTGCAAGGAGCAAACGCTACCGAACAGGAGCAGCGGCCACAGCTGCAAACATACTCACTCGGGAAAGACGATGACACGGCCCGAGAAGGTCAGGGAGGCCACGGCTGACACCGGGGACACCACCATCTCCATCAGCTGGGGGACCTGCAATGGAAGGAGCATGCAGATGGCAAATGTCCTCTGCCTGGCCTCCACTCAGTCCTGGAGGAGCCCAGGGCAGCGGGAGCCGGCAGGACTGCAGCTCTTGGCCACCCCAAGAGGCTGACCAAGAGCTCCAACCCCAGAGGTCTTGTTGGGCCAAGGGCAGGCATTGCTGCCCCCTTGTGAGGCTGCCCAGGCCGTGGGGAAAACAAAACCCTCACCTTGAAAACAGCCTTCTGAAGGTTCTCCTTTGGTGACAGGCTCTCCAGGAAGTCATAATAGAACCTGATCTCCACCGTCGTGCCTTCAATGAGGAGCACCCCCATGTTCTTCAGGACGAGGGCGATGTTCTCCCCCTTCCCCAGGCAGCGAGAGATGAGGGACGTGGTGCCTCGGATGCAGCCCTCCACCTTCTTCCAGGACACGGAGGCAGCAGCAGCCACCTCAGCAAATTTGAGGGGTTCCAGCTCCTTGTGGCCTGGAAAACCAAACGAGAGGGATGGAGTCGGTCACCCGCGGCCCTTCCCCGCGTGTTCCCCAGGTGCTGCTCATTGCAGTGATCACCCAGAAAGGCTTCGGTTTGGGACCTGCTCCGTGCAGGGGACGCTTTGCTTTTTTTTTGGGAAGCATCTGAGATCCAGGGAGGGGATCAGCCATGCAGCAAGGGATTCAAGCACCCTCTTACCTGGCAGGTACTCCTTGTCGTTCGTGAGGTTGTGTGCAACGACGAGGTTCCTGGCCAGACGAAACGTGGGCCACTGCACCGTCAGGGACTTGTTCCCATCCTCAACCCGTTTGGGAACAACATCAAAGCAGCCAAGAGTGGGAACTCGGACACCCTGCATGTGGAAGAGAACGGAAGGGCCGAAGGTTAAGGATCAGCTGGAGGTGGCCTCATCCAGAGACGGTGCTTCAGGTCCTGCTGTGCCCTTCCCGCTGTTGGGAGCCCAGCTGAGGGGATCCAGGGGCTTCAAGCGACTGGGATCAGCCCTGAGATACCACACCGCCCACCACAAGCAACACCGCACTTGTGATACCTATTGGTTCCTGGGTGGGGCCTTTTGGGGTGAGTTTCCTGCTTTTGAGGGGAACAAGGGTGATGTGGGTGCCAACCCACCTGGCGCAGCCGGAGGTGCTCTTGGATGTAGGCTGACACTGCATCCCAGACAGATGATCGCTCTGTAAGGCAAAGAAAATCAGGTTACGTGCTGCTTCTGGTGGCTGCCACCCTCCCAGCGCCCCCAGCCCTGCGTTTTGGTGGCAGATGAAGAGAGCCATCACACCTCCGGCCCCAAACGGAGACCCCCCGGTGGTGACCGCAGAGCCGGGTCCCCCCCACGGAAAGCCCCAAATGTGGGTCAGCCACACTCCTGCGGTGCTGGTGGTTCCCGTACCTTGGTCAGTGACGCCTGGCATGGCGGAGATGTGCTCCATCGCACTGCTCTCCGGGAAGCCTAACGTGGTACGCCTCGTGCGAGCAGGTTGCTCCTTGCTGGCAGCAGCCACCTGGGAGCTCATCCTGCCCCAACGTCTCCGTACCTCTGTCGCAGGACCCATCGCGCAGCCTCTTTTATATGCTCGTGTCACAGTGACATCTGTGACATCACGATGACACGGCCAGCGCTGGCTGCTGCCCGCGGCGACGCCGGCACCGACAGCCCAAGCGCCTCTGTGCTGGGAGGAGGACATCAAAGAGTTGTGGGTAATCGTAGAAACTGTAGAATTGTAAGAACTGTAGAAACTGGAATCGTAGAATTGTAGAAATTAGAATCATAGAATTGTAGAAATCAGAAAAGAATCGTGGAAATGGCATCATAGGGATCGTGGAGATCATAGAACCAAATTGCAGGAATCGTAGAAACGGAATCGCAGAATTGCAGAGATCAGAAAAGAATCACAGAATAGTAGAAATCGCAGAATAGTAGAGTTACAGAAATCAGCGATGGAACCGAAAGGACCGTGGTACCGTAGGGATCGTAGAAATTAGAATCATTGTAACACAGAAACCAGAAAAGAATCGTAGAAATCGCAGAACTGGATAATCAAATCATCGAAATCGTAGAATCAACTTGTAGAAATCATAGAAATAGAATCATAGAATAGTAGAAATCATAGAATCAGAAATAGAGTAATAGTTAGAGAACCGATAGAAATCGTAGAAATAGAATCACAGAAATGTAGAAATCAGAAAATCTTAGAATTGCAGAAATTATAGAATTGTAGAAATCAGAAAAGAAATATTAGAACTGTAGCATCATAGAATCCCAGAATTGTAGAAATCGTAGAAGTCACAGAATCGTAGCATCGTAGAAGTGAGAGAAATGCTCACTGCTCTTGGTTTGGCCATGGCACAACGGGGCTTGAACTGCGTCGAGGCCTTGGGGCGAGAAGCTGGGAGAGGACTCTGCTGGGACAACTGGCCCAAACTGAGATTGGGGCTCTGGAATGTCTTTCAGTAATGTTTTTGGACCTATTTAGTCATTGGTTTTCTTTCTGTTGATGTTTTTGGACCTGTTCAGTGGTCGTTTTTCTTTTGGTAATGTTTTTGGACCCGTTTGATGGTTGGTTTTCTTTTGTTAACGTTTTTTGACGCATTTGGTGGTTGGTTTTCATTTGGAGGTCGTTTCCTCAACATCACCGCCCCTCTTTCTCCCTGCTTCCTTTTCCCTTCTGGGATGTGTTGGATGCATTTGGAGCCAGTAATCCCATGAATATCTACGTGCAGTACAATCTGCTCTAACTCTTGTCTCAATAAACTTGTAATTAGCATTTCCACTGTCGTTCTTCCTGGGGGGAAGAGGGAGGTTTTGAAGAGGGGGCAGGAGCCGACATCGGCTGTGCACAGCCTCTGCACAGCCTCCAGAGCAACCAGAGCCCCCTGGAGCTCCCCGTGTTTTGGCTGTGGTGGTCCTCCACCAAACGGCCGTTTGATGTATCGTACAGGTGAGAAGAATGTGGTTGTGGAGGCCCAGCAGGATGGCGACACAGCCTTCAGGATGAAGGCCCTCCTTGCAATGGCTTGTACGAAGAGGAAGGAGGCCAGCTCTGGAGCATCTCCCTTTGCACCACAGAGTTGTCCGTGTGCGGTAGGGATCACGGTGTGGTACCGCGGGAGATGAAGAAGATGAATGAATGAGATGAAGAAGAAAGCCTGGAGGTCCCTGTTTCTGCTGGCCTTTCACAGGAACCAATGGTAGGACATGGGAATGGCACAAAGCAACACCAGGGGAGGTTCAGATGGGACACGAGGACAAATTTCTTCATCGTGAGGGGGGTCGGATGCCGGAACACGCTTCCAGGAGAGGTGGTTGATGCCCCATGCCTGGCTGTGCATACTTCATCTTCTTCTTACACTACTTCTTCCTTTGTCGTCATCATCTTCTTTGTCTTCCATCTTTGTCTTCATATTCTTCCTTCGTCATCTTCTGTCTTTGTCATATTCGTCTTCTTCTTTCATCTTCTTCATCTTCGTCGTCTTCATCTTCCATCTTCGTTGTCTTTGTCTTCCATTTTCGTTGTCTTTGTCTTCCATTTTAATCTAATTCTAATGCACAACCAGACCCAGAGCATGGCCGAGGTAGAGGTTTGGCCCCTGACCAGTGATGCAGGGAAGTGTGAGCTGACACCTGGGGCCTCAGGAGGAAGGGGTGCTGGCAATTGCATGTCACCTTGGGGTCCACAGCCCTGCAGGTCCGCACGTCCTTTGCTCTTCACTCTGCCCCAGGCCAGGGGGCTCTCTTCAGGTCGGTGGGGTTCATCTCTTCCCCATTTCTTCCTGCCCCAGCCCTCTGGCACATGGACAGCGATTTCTCGGTGTGCGTCCTGACACAGCGTTGCCCGTCCCTGGGGGCTCAGGAGGGGGCCAGGGGTTGGGTCACGGCAACCAGCTGTGGGGGGAGGGACTGCAGCTCCCAGCGTGCTGTGGGGTGAGGGACTACAGCTCCCAGTGTGCTGTGGGGTGAGGGACTGCAGCTCCCAGTGCGCTGTGGGGTGAGGGACTACAGCTCCCAGCATGCCTTGGGGGTGAGGGACTACAGCTCCCAGCACACCTTGGGGGTGAGGGACTACAGCTGCCAGCATGCCTTGGGGTGAGGGACTGCAGCTCCCAGTGTGCTGTGAGGTGAGGGACTACAGCTCCCAGCATGCCTAGGGGTGAGGGACTGCAGCTCCCAGCATGCTGTGTAGTGAGGGACTACAGCTCCCAGCATGCCTTGGGGTCAGGGACTACAACTCCCAGCATGCTGCAGGGCAAAGGACTGTGACTACAACTCCCAAGGTGCCATGGGGGCAGAGGCCAATAGCTCTCAGCAGGATACAGGACTACAGCTCCCAGAATGCCATGGGGCAAATGGTTGTGACTACAACTCCCATCATCCCATGTGGGGGGAGGCCTGCAGCTCCCAGCACACACCTGGCGAAGGACTGCAGCTCCCAGCATGCCATGGGGTGAAGGACTGTGACTACAATTCCCATCATGCCATAGGGGCAGAGGCCTACAGCTCCCAGCATGCCATGGGGTGCAGTACTTCAGTTGCCAGCATGGTGGGGAGGGGGGACTACAACTCCCATCATGCTGTGGGGTGCAGGCCTGCAGCTCCCAGCATGCAATGTAGTGCAGGACTACAACTCCCAGCATGCCATGGGCAGAGGTTTTGTGTCCAACGCGACCTCTTTAGGCCTCAAACCCTCATTTTGAGTGCCAACAGCTCGTTTTTGGGTTCCTAAGTCACGTTCAGGACCTGGAGCCTCATTTCTGGCATCCCAACTTTCCTTTTAGGGATGAAACCCTCTTTTTAGGTTCCACACCCACAGTTTTAGGAACTAAAGCCTCATTTTAGGGTCCAAAGATCCCATTTTTAGAATCCTAACTCTTCTTTTTATTGCCCAAAACCTCATTTTTAGATCCCAAAGCCTTCTCCTAAGATCCAAGCGCCCATTTTTAGGGCTCAGATCCTCATTTTGAGGTGTCTAACTCCCCCTTTTTGGGCCCAAAGCTTTATTTTTAAGGTCCAAAGTCTTTTAGGGTCCAATTCCCCCATTTCTGGGTTTCAAACAGTCATTTCTGAGTCTCGGGGTCAGATTTTCAGTGTCCAAATCCTATTTTTGTGTGTCCAAATTGTACTTACAGGGTCCAAAGCATCGTTTTTAGGGCCCAAAGCCTCATTTTGGGATCCAAAGCTTCCTCTCTGGGGACAAAACCCATCATTTTGAGAGGCTAAACCCTCATTTTTAGGTCCCCAAAACTTCTTTTTACAATCCTAAACCTCCTTTTGAGGTCCACACCTTTATTTTTTATGGTCCAAAGCCTCATTTTTACTGCCCAAAGGTGCATTTTTAGGATTCAAGTCCTTATTTCAGGCTCCAAAGACTCAGTTTAAGGTTTTTGGGGGGTTCTTTTTTAATAATTTAATTACTTAATTTCAATTTTTCCTTTTTTTTTAAATTTATTTTTCCAAGTTTACACTGAATAAAAACCAAAGAATTGTGGCCATTTGGTGCAATTTTGGCCAAAAAAAAAAAATAAGAAAAAGACAAAAACCCAGAGCGTGGCAGGGGTCCAGCACTTGGGTTTCACCAATGGACTTTTAATTAAGCTGCTGAAAATTAGGGACGAGCTTTTAACTCCTTGCTGGCCGCCACCAACCACTAATTGTATTTATTATTACTAATTTTTTAATTCAAAAAATAGCATTTTTAGGTCGGCTGAGACCCTGGTTATCAGCCCCATCCTGGTGGGACCCACTTGGGTGAGAAATGGTGATCTTGCCCCAAAATGTGGCTCGGGGTCTGTGGAGGGGGGGGGGGGGGGGGGGGGGGGAATTATTTTTTTTGCCCTATCCCAGTGGGAAAAAAAAATATTTGGCAGAAATAGTTGTTTTTGTTTTTTTCTTGGAAATGCCTTTTTTTTTAATTTTCTTTTTCCCCCCCTCTGTGTTGCTGCCTTCATGTCCCTTTGGGTGCCCCCCCCCCCCCCCCCCCCCCAAATCCCTTTGGGTGCCCCCCAAATCCCTCTGGGTGCCCCCCCCCCCCCAAATCCCTCTGGGGGCCCCCCCCAAATCCCTTTGGGTGTCCCCCAAATCCCTTCGGGGGGCCCCCGTGTCCCTTTGGGGGCCCCCCCAAGTCCCTTAATATCCCTTTGGGTGCCCCCTGGGTTCCTTTGAGTGCCCCCAAATCCCTTTGGGTACCCCCAGTGCCCTCTGGAACCCCCCCCCCCCCCATTTCCCTCTC
The DNA here is from genome assembly GCF_040182565.1 of Anser cygnoides. Classification (NCBI taxonomy): domain Eukaryota; kingdom Metazoa; phylum Chordata; class Aves; order Anseriformes; family Anatidae; genus Anser; species Anser cygnoides. Next base: position 3,350,959 of record NC_089903.1, on the reverse strand, counting down.
TGCCTCCCCCAGCTGCCCCCCCCCCAGCCCCCATTAACCCCCCCTTCCCCATTTTCAGGCCCCTTTGAATGACAACCCCCCCCCCCCCCATATCCCCCCCCCCTTCAGGACTCCCTGGACCCTTTCCCCATTCAGTCACCCCCACATTATGCCCCCCCCAGACCCCCCCCTCCCCCAAAATCCCCGTCCCCCTTAAGGGCCCCCAGCCAGCTCTGTCCCCGTCCCCCCCCCGTGACAGGCGTCCCCAGCTGCCACCACCATGGCGGAGACGTGAGTGTCCCCCGGGGGGCTTGGGGGGGTCCCAAAGTCCCTTTGTGACAACACCCATGCCCCCCCCCCCAAAAAAAAACCCCTTAGGGTGCCCTCGGTGGAGGCGTACGAGGCCGCCCTGGTGCTGAGCGGGGTGGGGGACGCGCTGGGGTACCGGGGGTCCCGCTGGGAGTACTGCACCTCAGGGCCCCAGATCCACGCCGAGCTGGCCCAGCTGGGGGGGCTCGGCGCCATCGTCCTCGAGCCCCCCGAGTGGCCTGTCAGCGACGACACCGTCCTGCACCTCGCCACGGCCGAGGGGCTGGCCACCGGTAACGGGGGGGGGGGGGGGGGGGGGGGGGGGGGGAGGGGGCGTGGGGACCCCCAGACTCATTTTGGGGGGGTGAAGGGGGGGGTCCCTTTGTAACCCAGAGCCATTTTTGGGGGGGTGTCTAGGGGGTAAGGGGGTCCTTTTTGTACCCCAGAAACATTTGGGGGGGGGCTGGGGATAAGGGGGGGTCACTGTGTACCCCCCAGACCCATTTTGGGGGGAGTAACAGAGGGGGGGGTGGGTAAGTGTGGTCCCTTCTGTACCCCAGAGCCTCATGGGGGGGGTGGGGAGTGGGGGGGTTGTGGGGCTCCCCATTTTACCCCAGACCCATTTTGGGGGCAGAGGGGTCTCTTTTGTACCCCAGACCCACACTGGGGGGGTTCCTGGGGGGGTGGGGGGGGGGGGGGGTGGGGGGAATGTCCCCTGTGTACCCCAGACCCATCTGGTGCGGGGAGGTCCTTGGGAGGGGTGTAAGGGTGGGGGGGGGGGGGGGGGAGGTTCCCTAATATACTCATGGCGGGGGGGGTGGGGGGGGCAATCCTTTTCCCTTTATTTTAGGGGCATCCTCAATTCCCCCCCCCCCTCCAATTTGGGGTGCCCAGGCGAGTCCCCTCTCATTTTGGGGTTGCTGGGGGGGGGGTATCCACCTTCCCCTCCAATTTTTTTTTTTGGGGGGGGGGGTCTTTGGGGGTGATCTCCCTTCCCCCATTTTGGGGGGGGGGGGGTGTCTTTAGGGGGTGATCTCCGTTCCCCCATTTTGGGGGGGGGGGGTGGTCCCCACTGTCCCCCCCCCATAGGACTGGAGGGGGAGCCCCTCCTGCAGGAGCTGGCTCGCCGCTACGTGGCCGCCATGGGGGACATGGAGGGGCGCAAGCCGGGGCCCACCAGCATCCTGGGTGTGTGGGGGGGGTTATTGGAGTGGGGGGGGAGGTGTTGGGGGGGGGGGGGGGCTCACCCCAAATCCCCCCCTCCCCAGGCACCTCGCAGCTGCGGCCTGGGGAGCCCCAGGGGTATCGCATCCCCTTCAACCCCACCGGCACCGGCTGCGGGGCCGCCATGCGCAGCCTGGCCATTGGCCTCAGGTGGGGGGGCATGGGGGGGGGCAGGGACATGGGACGTGGGGGTGACGGGGGGCATGGGGGGGCGGGTCTGGGACATGGGAGGACAGGGATGGGGACGGGGAGGAACATGGGGGGGATATGGGGGGGGTGGGGTCAGGGACATGGGACATGGGGTGACAGGGATGAGGACATGGGACAGGGATGGGGATATTGGGGAGGGGGGGGGTCAGAGATGGGGACATGAGGGGCATGGTGGGGGGCATGGGGACAGGGGTGGGGCCATGCGGGGGCGGGGGGGTCAGGGACAGGGCCATGGGGGTGACAGGGATGGGGACATGGGGGGGGGGGGGTCAGGGACATGGGACATGGGGAAGGGTCTGGGACAGGGCCATGGGGGTGACAGAAGAAAAGGGACATGGGGGGGGGGTTCAGGGACATGGGTTATGGGAGGGGGGACAGGGACATGAACATGGGGGGGTGACAGGGATGTGGACATGGGGTGACAAGGATGGGGACATGGGACATTAAGGATGGGAACATGGGGGGGGTGAGGGAAAGGGACGTGGGGGGACAGGGATGGGGATGAGGATGTGGGATTTGGGGAAGGGGGTGACAGGACATGGTGGGGGGGGGGTGACAAAGACAGGGACATGGGGAGGGGAGGTGACAGGGTTGGGGACATGGGGGATAGGGACAAGGACAGGGCCGGGGCCACCGCAGGTACCCCCATGCCCGGGAGCTGCCGACGCTGATCCGGGTGAGCGTGGAGAGCGGGCGCATGACACACCACCACCCCACCGGTGGGTGCCACCCCGGGGCGCGGGGGCCCCCCAGGGACCCCCCAGGGACCTCTCCCACCCCCTGACCCGCCCCCCCCATCCCCGCAGGGTACCTGGGGGCGCTGGCTGTGGCCCTTTTTGGGGCGCTAGGGGCACGGGGGGAGCCTCCCGAGAAGTGGGGGGCCGAGCTGCTGCGGGTCCTGCCCCAGGCATGGGACTACGTGGAGAGCACCGGGGTGGCCGTCGGGGACAACGCCGCCGCCTGGCCCTTCTTCGGGGACGCCTGGCGCCGGTGAGGGGGCACTGGGAGCACTGGGAGGGGAAACTGGGAGGGGGCACTGGGAGCGCTGAGGGGGAAAACTGGGAGCACTGGGAGGGGGCACTGGGAGCATTGGGAGGGGTTACTGGGAGCACTGGGAGGGCACTGGGGTGGCCATGGGGGATGATGGTGTGGACTGGTCCTTCTTCAGGGACACGTGGCACTAGTAAGGGGGCACTGGGAGTGTTGGGAGATGTTACTGGGGATACTGGGAGTGCTTAGGGACATCCATGGCCTGGTGACCCCAATGTCCCTCGTGTCCCCAGTGACCCCAGTGTCCCCATGAGCCCACTGACCCCAATGTCCCCAATGACCCCGGTGTCCCTGTGACCCAACAAACCCCCCCGACCCCACTGACCCCAATGTCCCCACTGACCCCAGTGTCCTTGTGACCTCACTGACCCCAATGTCCCCACCGACCCCAGTGTCCCTGTGACCCCCCTGACCACCCTGACCCCACTGACCCCAATGTCCCCACTGACCCCAGCGTCCTTGTGACCCCACTGACCCCAGTGTCCCCACTGACCCCAGTGTCCCTTCTGACCCCCGCTGTCCCCTCTGCCCCCGCTGTCCCCGCAGGTACCTGGAGTCCCGGGGGCTTCTGGAGGGCTCGGGCCCCCCGCGGCTGCCGGCGCTGCCGTCCCCGGCCGAGCGGGACGCCGAGTACCTGGGCTGGGCGCTGGGGGGGTGGCCGGGGCGCAGCGGCCACGATGCCCCCATGGTGGCCCTGGAGGCGCTGCTGGCGGCCGGTGGGTGCTGGGCCACCCTGTGTCACCGCGGGGTGCTGCACGGGGGGGACAACGACTCCACCGGCACCATCGCCGCTGGCTGCTGGGGGCTGCTGGGGGGGCTGGCGGCGGTGCCCCCTGGGCTGCACCGCGGCCTCGAGTACCGCGGGCGCCTGAGCGCCGCCGCCCGGCGCCTCCACGAGTTGGCCTGGGGGGGGGCCTGAACCCCCCTGACCCCCCCACCCCCCCAAAACCCTGGGTCCTCGGTGTCACCCACTTGTCCCAGCAGGAAATATCGGGGGGGGGGCAGACCTGGGGGGTACTGGGAACCTGCGTGGGGTCCTGGTGGGCTCTCGAGCGTCCTCGAGGGTCCTGGGGGGGCTCAGGAAGGTCCCTGGGGAGAGCAGGGACCTGGATGGGGTCTGGGGGAGGAGGGGCTCAGGAGGGTCGTGGGGGTCAGCAGGGACCTGCATGGGGTCCTGGGGGTCTCAGGAGGGTCCTGGGGGGGGGATTTGGAGGGTCCTGGGGGGGCTCAGGAGGGTCTCTGGGGACTGCAGGGACCTTCCTGGGGTCCAGGGGGGGGCTGAGGAGGGTCCCCGGGGGGCTGAGGAGGGTCCATTGGGACTGCAAGGACCTGCCTGGGGTCCAGGGGAGGCTGAGGAGGGTCCCCGGGGGGCCACCAGAGCCACGTCCCAGTGGCCTTCACTCCCTCCAAGGATGGAGACACCCCTCCCCCACCCCAAAGCTCCCTGCAAAGCCTTGGTCCCCCCTACCCCCCCCCCCCCCCCACCCCCCCCCAGTAAAAACGTGTCCCCTGCCACCCCCCCGTGTCTTGTTTTGTGTCACTGCGGCCACCACAGGGCTGGGGCCACGCGAGGCCACCGTGGCCATGGCCCGGTCACTTCGGTGGCCACCGCCCCCCCCATGCAGAGGGCGTTGGGCCCCCAGGGTGACACCGGTGGCTGTGGCCACCACGCGGCGCTTCCATGGCAGCACGGGTGGGCGTGGCTGGTGGCCAGCCCCCTGCTAGCACTGGTGGCCACGGCTGGTGGCTGTCCCCAAGACCATGTTGGTGGCCATGGCCAGTGGCCCTGACCATGACTGTGGCCATCCCCATGACCACGCTGGTGGCTGTTCCCATGTTGTTCCCACCAACATGACCATGTTGGTGGCCATGGCCACTGACCTTGACCATGCTGGTGGCCATCTCTCTGACCATCCTGGTGGCCATCCCCATGACCATGTTGGTGGCTGTCCCCATGACTGTACTGGTGGCCATCCCCACGACCATGCTGGTGGTCATCCCCGTGGCTGTCCCCATGACTGTGGCCATCCCCATGACCATTACTGGTAGCCACCCCGTGACCGTACTGGTGGCTGTCCCCATAACTGTACTGGTGGCCATCCCCATGACCATGACTATGGCCATGGCCATCCCCATGACCACGCCGGTGGCCTGTACCCATGACCCTACTGGTGGCCAGCCCCATGACCATGCCAGTGGCCGTCTCCATTGCTGTCCCCATGACCATGACCATGGCTGTCCCCATGACCATGTTGGTGGCCGTCCCTGTAGCCATAACCATGGCCATCCCCATGACCATACTGGTGGCCACCCCCACGGCTGTCCCCATGACGATGGCCATGGCCAGCCCCATGACCACGCTGGTGGCCCATCCCCATGACCATGACCGTGGCCATCCCCACGGCCACGCCGGTGGCCCCGCGGTGCGGTCCCGAGCAGCGAGCGGAGCCGGGTGCCGTAGCCAAGGAACCGGGTTTTATTCTGCTGCGGTTAAACAAGTGCCCAAGCCCCGGGGGGGGGGGGGGGCCCTGGGGACACCGGGGAACCTCGGGGGGGACACTGGGGCCAACCCGGACGCCGGGGCCCCCCCCGCCACCGGGGATATATATATATATTCATATTTATAGTTGCAGTGGTCCTTGTCACCCCCCCCCCCCCAAAACGCCCCCACGCCGGGTGCTGCCCTGCCCCAGCTTTTGGGGTGAAACGAGGCGATTCCGGCAGTGTCTCTCCCCCCCTCCCCCTCCCGCCCCCGCCGTCGCCAAGGGGGGGGAGGGGGCGGCCCGGGTGGGGGGGGGGGAGGGCTGGGGGGGGAGGGGGGGCCCCACCAGCCCCCCCCTCAGTCGTCGATGCAGATGACTTCGCCCCCGCGCGGCTCCTTCTTCTCCGGCCCTTCGGCCTCGCGCTCCCGTTTCACCAGCACCGGGGGGCCGTTGGCAGCGGCTGCACGGAGTTGGGGGGTGGGACATAATTCAAGGAGGGGCCCCACACACTGCCCCCCCCCAATAATACCCCCTTCTCTCCCCGCTCTCCCAGACCCAAGCATCTAGGTGCCCCCCCAGAAGGACCAAGGGGTCCCATCCCCCTTCCCAGGGGCCTGGGTGCCCCCCCTGGAGAACCCAGGTATGTGGGTGCCCCCCCCCCCTCCCAAAAAGAAAGGACCCAGAGGTCTGTGTGCTCCCCCCAGGAGGACCCAGGGGTCCAGATGCCTCCCCCCCAAAAAAAAAAAGGACCCAGGGCTCCAGATCCCCCCCCCTAAAAGGACCCAGGTATGTGGGTGCCCCCCCCAGGTATGTGGGTGCCCCCCCCCCAGAAAAAAGGACCCCAGGGGTCCGGGTGCTCACCAGTGATGAAGGAGCCGGGCGGCATCTGACTGTAGTTGGCCCCCCCAGGGGGGAGAGCTCCGGCCGGGGGGGTCCCAAAGGTGCCCCCATAGCTCTGGGGGGTGGCGTAGGGCCCCGGCGGGAAGGTCTGGGGACACGGGGACAACGCTGTCACCCCCCCACCCTGCTGCCTCTGGGGATCCCCGAGGTGGGTGTCCCCATGGGATGGGCACCCCAGGGTGTCCCCAGGGGATGAAGGTGTCCCGGGGGTGGGGTGGGGTGGGTGTCCCCAAGAGGGGGGGTCAGGGTGTCCCCAAGGGATCCAAGGGGTGAGGGGGTCCCCAAGGGATCAGGGTGTCCCCATGCCAGTGATATCCCCAAGGCGAGGGAGTGTCCCCAGGGTGCCCCCCAAGGCAGGGGGTGTCAGCACCCAAGGGATGTCCCCAAGGCCCCGAGGTCAGGGTGTGTGTAGGGGAACGACCCCAGGGAAGGGGGGAACAACCCCGAGGAAGGGAGGACACCCCCACGGGGGGAGCGGAGAGGGGGAGGGGGAGACATCCCCGGGGGGGGGGGGGACGCGCGGTGACTTACGGGCGGGGGGTGGCTCTCGGTGCCCTTGCTGGCGAGGCGGCTGAGGATGCTGCGCTCCGACATCTGGAGGCGGGCGGCGATGGGGGGGATGCGGGAGAGGGTGGCGGGGAGGCGGGTGACGTCCGCCTTCATGTCGCTCAGCAGCTCCTCCAGCTGGTTCAGCACTGGCGCCGGGGGGGCGAAACGGGGCGGGAGAGAGAGAGAAAGAGGGGCGGGGGGCGGCCCGTCAGCGCCGGGGGGCCACCCCACGCCTACTCACAGCTTACTCATAGGTTACTCGTAGGTTACTTGCAGATTACTCATAGGTTAATCACAGCATAGTCACAGGTTATTTTGGGGAGCGGGGGTGGAGATACTCACGTGAGAGCAAGGAGGGGGGTGGGGAGAGGGAGGGGAAGGTGGGGAGCTACTCAAGGGATACTCGGGGGATGCACCAGCGGGAAGTGGGGGCGTGCTCCAGGGTGGGAGGACTCAGAGGTACACTGGGTATGGGTACGCCAGAGGTACTCTGGGTGTACATACTCCAGGTATGCTCCTTAGTCACACTGGAGATGCTCTAATTATGCTACTTACTCTGGATATACTCTCTAGACACACTGGGACACGCCAGGTTTACTCTTTAGCCACTCTGGGTTTACTCTAAATACACCAGAGTTGCTCTGGCTGTGCTCCTTGCATACTCCAGGCATACACCTTAGACACACTGGAGATACTCTGTGTAAACTTTTTAGAGACACCAGAGATACTCCAGGCACACTGCTCAGGCACCTGGGGGCACATGCTCTAGCTACACTGGAGATACTCCATACATACTCTTCAGACACTGCAGGTATCCTCCCTAGACACACCAGAGCTACTCCAGGTATAATGTTTAGCGACACCTGAGGTAGCGTATGCTACTTTGTCACTCTGGGCATATTCCTTAGATACACCACAGATACTCAGGGTATACTCCTTAGCCACTCTGGATATTCTCTTTAAATGCTGCAGAGATACTCTGGGTTAATGGCTTAGGCACACCAAAGATACTCCAGGTATACTCCTAAGATAGACCAGAGATACTCCAGATACATTCTACTTCTACCAGAGATACTCTGGGCATCCTCCTTGCATACTCCTAAGGCCAAGGGGCTCACGGGATGGCCTGCAGCTACATCACCGATACTCATGACTCAGCCACGAGATCCTCAGGGCACATTGCTAATGGACCCTTAGGGAAGGAATACTCAGGGAATACTCATCAGATCCCCCTAAGAACCTCTCCATAGCTACAGCAGCCTACACCAATGATACTCATGGCTTACTCCAGTGATACTGCTGGCAAAGACCTTAAATACACCAGAGATGCTCTGGGCATACTCAGCACATGCCCCAAGAGTACTCCACGCTTACTCACTAAATGCACCAGGGGCACTCTGGGTGAAGCCTGTACATGCTGCAGAGATACTCTGGGCTTACGCATTACATGCAAGCAGGAACCGTCTGGGTACTCCCACTCTATACACCAGAATTACTCTGGACTTACTCGTTACATGCACCAGGGATACTTTGGCCACTGCAAGGGTTACTCAGAATATACTCATTCCATACCCCAGCAAGCGATACACTGGGTAAATGCATTACATACTCCCGAAGTACACGGCACATACTACTTGCATCCTCCAGACTTACACTACAGTTACTAAGCAGATACATCTTAGCGCAAAGCCCCGCGGTATGCAACAGAAGCACCCGGCTGCTCCTCCTCGCGCACCCCAGAGCCCCTCGGGCCGCCCTGCGTCCGCGCCCCGCCTTACTCCGAGCTTACTCAAGGTTTACTCACACCCCGGAAACCCCTCGGGGGCCTTCCAGCAGCTGCCCCGCCGCCCCCCCGCGCCCTCCCCGGCCGCCAGAAAGCACGCGCAGAGCAAGGATACACCGGGAGCCGGTTGGGAGGAGAACCCCACTTTAATGATTGAGAGCGCGGGTACAGAGAGGTGCGAGGCGCTACACGGGGCGTCCGCGCCGGGCGCGCCGGCCCGCCCGCCTCTTACCCTTGTGCAGGACGGCGTTCGCGGGCTTGTTGCCCGCCAGCGACTCCTTGGACAAGTGCTGGTGGCTCTCGGCCAGGCACTCGACCTCGGCGAAGCGGGTGTTGAGGGCCATGGCGGGGTGGCTGGGGTCCTGCGTCATGTTCAGGTAGGCGGCGCGGCGCAGCTGCTCCTCGATCACCAGCGCCTGCTCCAGGAGCTGCGGGAGGCGGGGGGAGGAAAAAAGGGGGGGAAAAGGGGAAAAAAGGGGGAGGGGGGAGGCGGCCTCGCCACCGGCCTCGCCACCCCGGTGGCCTTCACGCATCCCTGGTGGCCTCTGGGCACCCCCAGTGGCCTCTGCGCATCCCTGGTGGCCTCCGGGCACCCCCAGTGGCTTCCGCGCATCCCTGGTGGCCTCCATGTCCCCCCGGTGGCCTCCAGGCACCTCCAGTGGCCTCCATGCCACCCCGGTGTCCTCTGCGACCCCCTGGTGGCCTCCGTGGCCCCCTGGTGGCCTCGTCACTGGCCTCACCACCCCGGTGGCCTCTGCATCCGCCCGGTGGTCTCCATGCACCCATGGTGGCCTCCGTGTCCCCCCGTGGGGGCTCTGCCTCTTGTGCCCTGTTCCCGTGCAAGCCCTCTCTGCACTCGTGTGTGGCCCACATGTGAGCACCGCCTGGGTGCACGCTCGCTGTGCCCAGCCCCTCGTGCGAGCCTGGCACTTGTGCAGGGAGGCCCTCGTGCAAAAAGCTCGCACAAGCGTGCAAACATGGCCCCTGTGCGCCAGCCCCACAAGCCGTGTCCCCAGAGCAGCCCCCGTGCAAGGCCAACCTTCGTTCAAGACCCCTGTGCGGGTGCAAGGCCCCCGTGCAAAGCCCTCGTGCAAGGCCCTCGTGCAAGGCCCCCGTGCGCTCACCTTGAAGCGGCGTGCGAGGAACTTGTTCTTCATCTCCAGGAAGTTTCCCTTCGAGGCTTCGCCCTTGAAGGGCTCGTTGATGACCCCGAAGGCGCCGTCGTTCTGGATGTCCGTCCAGCGCGCGTAGCCGTGGCTGCGCGCTAAGGACTGTCACCGCGTCACCGTGTCACCGCGTCACCATGTCACTATGTCACCGTGTCACCGTGTCACTGCGTCACTGTGTCACTATGTCACCATGTCACTGCGTCACCATGTCAACCTCTTCCCCCCCCCGGGTTGTTCCCCATCTGGCGCACGGAGCAGTGGCTGCATGCTAGGGACTGTCACTGTCACCTTGTCACTTTGTCACCATGTCACCGCTTCACCATGTCACTGTGTCACCGCGTCACCATGTCACCAATCACCGCACCACCACATCGCTGTGTCACATCATTGTGTCACCGCATCACCATATTGCTGTGTCACCATGTCACCATGTCACCATGATCACCAGATCACGTCACCAGATCACCGTGTCACCAGATCAATACGTCACTATGTCACCGTGTCACCATGTCACCGCATCACCATGTCACCACATCACCATGTCACCATGTCAAGGTGCTACCGTGTCACCATGTCACTGTGTCACCATGTCACTGTGTCACCATGTCACCAGATCACAGCACCACCACATCACTGTGTCACTGCGTCACTGTGTCGCTGTGTCACCATGTCACTGTGTCACAATGTCACTGTGTCACAATGTCACCATGTCACCAGATCACAGCACCACGACATCACTGTGTCACCGTGTCGCCATGTCACTGTGTCGCTGTGTTACCATGTCACCCTGTCACAATGTCACTGTGTCACAGTGTCACCATGTCACCGCATCACCATGTCACCAGATCACCACATCACCAGGTCACTGTCACTGCAACACCGTGTCACCGCATCACCACGTCCCTGCATCACCGCGTCACCATGTCACTGTCACTGCATCACTACCACCGTGTCACCACAACCCTGTCACTGTCACCGTGTCCCCAACATCCCCCTCGTACCCCCCGACCATCCCACGTCCAGCACGTGGAGCCAGAGCTGTGTGGTAAGGACAGCCACCGTGTCACCGTGTCACTGTGTCACTGTGTCACCAAGGCAGTGTGTCACCATGTCACCAAGTCACAATGTCACTATGTCACCAAGTCACTGTCTCATGGTGTCACCATGTCACCAAGTCACCTTGTCACCATGTCATGGTGTCGCCATGTCACTAAGTCACTGTGTCACCAACTCACCATGTCATGGTGTCACCATGTTAGTACGTCACCAAGTCACTGTGTCACCATGTCACCAAGTCACCATGTCATGGTGCCACCATGTCACCGAGTCACTGTGTCACCAAGTCACCATGTCATGGTGTCACCATTTCACTATGTCACCAAGTCACTGTGTCACCATGTCACCAAGTCACGGTGTCACCATGCCACTGTGCCCCAACTCACTGTCACAGTGTCACCATGTCACCAAATCACTATGTCACTATGTCACCAAGTCACTGTGTCACCGTGTCACCAAGTCACTGTGTCACCATGTCACCATGTCACCCTGTCACGGTGTCATTCTGTCCCCAACACCTCCTTCTGCTCCCACGTCACCCCCCAGGCTGTGCCCTAAGGGCTGTCCCCAGTGTCACCATCACTGCCACCACTGTCCCCACATCACCACTGTCTCCGTGTCACCGCTGTCCCCACATTACCTGCCCCTGCACCGCCCCCCCCAAGGTGTCACCCTGCTGCCACTGTCCCACTGCCACCATCCCCGTGGAGAATGGTGGCACCTGGGGGGCACCCGGGGGTGCTGGGGGCACCCACAAAGTACTGGGGAGCACGTGTGGGTGCTGGGGGGGACCTGAGAGGTACTGGGGGGCACCCAAGGGTGCTGGGAGAGTTTAAGGAGTGATGGGGGTAGGGGGGATGGGACCTGGTCATGCTGGGGGGTATCAGGGGCACCCTAGGGTGCTGCTGGGGACTTGGGGTGCTGCTGGGGGCACCCCAGGGTGCTGCAGGACGAACCTGGGTGTGCTGGGGGCACTCCAGGGTGCTGGGGGGTGGGGACCTAGGTGTGCTGGGGGTATCAGGAGCACCCAAGGGTGCTGCTGGAGGGACCTGGGCATGCTGGGGGCACCCCAGGGTGCTGTGGGCGGGACCTGGGGGTGCTGGGGACACCCCAGGGTGCTGCGGGCGTTGGAAGGATACAGGACGATGCCGGCCAGCAGCCAGTAGTCGTGGCGCCGGTGCCAGATCTCGTTGAGCTTCCCCGAGGAGACGGCAGCGCGCTCCTCGTTCTGCCACAGCGTGTGCAGCTCTGCGGGGCCGGGGGGGGGGGGGCGTCAGTAGCGTGGGGACCCCGCCGCATGCCCCCCAACCCGCACCCCAAAAACCCCGGGGACCCCCCCGTGGCTCACCCGTGAAGCCGCCGTCGGCGATGTTGAACATGAACCGCGGCTTCTCGGCTTTGTCTTCCCGCCGGCCGTTGGCACGCGGCTCCAGCTTGGGCTCCTTCTCGGCCTTCACCTCCTCTGCGAGGGGGGGCGCGGGGAGGGGGAGGGGCTCAGCACCACATCGTGCCCCCCATCCGGCTTCCCCAGCCCACCCGCAGCCCCCCCCGGCAAGCAGGGAGCGGCTCCCGGCCATCAGTAGGCTTCAGAGTGAACGCAGCACAAGTACCAACGGAACGCTGCAGGCGGGGCTTTTGGGTTAAGCCTCACCCCCTATTTGGCTTGGCCACACCCCCGGGTGGGTTATCACCCTTCCAGGCCCCGCCCCCACAGCCAAGCCCCGCCCCCAGGTACCTCGTTTGGGGTCCGGGTCTCCCGGCCGCTCCTTGGGCTCCTCCTCGGGGGGTTTCTCGTCGCCCTTCTCCCCCCTGGGGGGCTTCTCGACCTCGGTGCCTGCGGGGGGGGGCAGGGGGGACTCAGGGACCTGGGTCCTTGGGGACATTAGGGGGGGACACGGGGACACCGGGCGCTCACCACGCTCGTCGCGGGCCAGGGGCCCTTCGGCCTCGGGCTCCCGCTCGCCGCCGGGGCCCTCCTCCTCCTCGCCCTTCCTCGGCCCCTCGGTCTCGCTGCCATCGCCCGGGGACGGCGGCGCCTCGGGGACGGGAGCCTGCGGGGACAACGGGGACATGGAGGTGGCGTCACCCCCGGTGTCCCCACACAGCCCAGGGGGTGAGGGGGGGGGCTGGGGGGGAACGGGGGACGTGGGGACAACAGCAGGGAGGGGATGGAGGGGATGAAGATGAGGATGAGGACGAAGGGGACAGCGACAGGGAGGAGGGCAGGGATGGGGACATGGGACAGGAACAGGGACAGAGGTGGTGACAGGGACAGAGGACACACAGCTGGGACAGGGACAAGGTGAGGACAGCGTTGGGGACAGGGACAGGGTTGGGGACAGGGATGGGGTTGGGGACAGGGACAAGGACAGGGTTGGGGACAGGGATGAGGACAGGAAGGTGAGGACAGCCTTGGGGACAAGGACAGGGTTGGGGACAGGGGCGGGGACAGCGCCGTCACCCACCTCCGTCTCCATCTTCTCGGGACCTTTGGGCTCCTTCTCGTCCCGGGTGTCACCGTCGTCCCTGTCCGGGGGCGGCCCCATCCCGTCCCCGCGCTCGCTGGGTGCTGGCGTGGCTGGGGACAGGGGACATTGAGCCGTGGGGACACGGGGACGCGGGGGCCCTGAGCACCCCGGTGACGCTCCTGTGTCCCCCATGTCCCCATCCCCTGTCCCCCGTGGCCGCTGTCCCGTGTCCCTGTCCCCATCCCTTGTCCCCCATGTCCCTGGTGGCCCTGTCACCATCCTCTGTCCCCCCTGTCCCCCACGTCACAGTTCCGACATCCTGTTCCCGTGCCCTCATCCCGACCCTGGTGTCCCTGTCCCCATCCTCTGTCCCCCCTGTGCCCCACGTCACAGTTCCCACATCCTGTTCCCGTGCCCTCATCCCGTCCCTGGTGTCCCTGTCCCCAACCTGCCACCACGTTACTGTGTCCCCATCCCCTGTCCCCATATCCCTATGTCCCTACGTCCCCACTCCCTGTCCCCCATGTCCCCACGTCCCGATCCTCATCCCCTGTCCCCACATCCCTGCGTCCCCATCTCCATGTCCCTGTGTCCCCATGTCCCTGTCCCTATATCCATGTCCTCACATCCCCATGTCCCCACACCCCTGTCTCCCTGTCCCTGTGTCCCCATGTCCCTGTCCCTATATCCCTGTGTCCCCGTGTCCCCATGTCCCCGTGTCCCCTTGTCCCCGTGTCCCCATGTCCCCTTGTCCCCATATCCCTGTCTGCACATCCCTGTGTCCCCATGTCCCCATCCCTGCGTCCCTGTGTCCCCATGTCCCAGTGTCTCTGTCCCTATATTCGTGTCCCCACGTCCCCGTGTCCCCATCCCCCTGTCCCCACGTCCCCGTGTCCCCATCCCCGTGTCCCCATGTCCCTGTGTCCCCATATCCCCATCCCCGTGTCCCCACACCCCCATATCCCCATCCCCCGTCCCACACCCCCGTGTCCCCGTCCCCGTGTCCCCACGTCCCCGTGTCCCCATCCCTGTGTCCCCATGTCCCCGTGTCCCCATCCCCGTGTCCCCACACCCCCATGCCCCCGCCCCCGTGTCCCCGTGCCCCCGTCCCCGTGCCCGTACCGGGTTTGGAGGTGCAGGGGGTGGGCGTGCGGCTCTGCTCGGGGTCGGTGCTGCAGGTCTTGGCGGGGGACGAGGCGCGCGACGAACGCTTGGAGTCAGCGCTGGGCTCCGGGACCAGCTCGGGGAGGCTCCAGCGCCCGTTGATGTGCTCGAATTCCTGCACCTGGGGGGCGGCGGGGACACTGGAGATGCTGGGGACGGGAGGGGGACACCAGGGGACACGGGCAAACCTAGGGGATGGGGGGGAGCCAGGGGGGACACCCAGGGGACATGGAGGGAGGCAGGGGACCGAGGAGACCCCGGGGTTCAGGTGGGGGCCCAGGGGACACGGAGGGGACGGAGGTGACAGGGAGGGGACGGGGGTGACAGGGAGGGGACGGGGTGACAGGGAGGGGACAGGGGTGACAGAGGTGACGGGGGGACCCGCGTACCTTCTTCTTGACGAGGGACATGACACCGATGCGGGTCAGCACCTGCTGCCGCGAGAGCCCCTCCCGCGGGACCCCGTCGGCGAAGGTCTCGGAGCCGTCGGCGCCCGGCTCGCAGAGGTGGCGCATGAAGAGGGACACGTAGGCCCTGGGGACACGCCAGCCCTTGGGGACACCGCCACCGCCACCCCCCCGGTGGCCCCTCATCCCCAGGGTCCCCTCGTCCCCACAGCCCCATCCCCGGCATCACCGTCCCCTGCGTCCCCGTCCCGAGGGGCTCCCGTCCCGATTGTCCCTGTCCCCGAGGTGCTTTGTCCCTACAGACCCCGTCCCTGTTGTCCCCATCCCCAGGGTCCCTGTCCCCAGGGTCCCCTCTCCTCATCTGTGGGGATGTCCCCATCCCGTGTCCCTGTCTCCATAGTCCCCAGGGCTCCGTCCCCATCCCTGTCCCCAAGGTCCCTTCCACCAGTGTCCCCTCACGTCGTGGGGTCCTCGTCACCATTGTCCTTGTCCCCACTCCCGGGATCCCCAACCCACTGTCCCTGATGTCCCCAACGTCCCCATGTCCCCCCATGTCCCATTGTCCTTGTCCCCAGGGTCCTTGTCCCCTCTCCCAGGATCCCCCCGCCAACGTCCCCGATGTCCCCAACGTCCCCGATGTCCCTGAGGTCCCCAATGTCCCCAGTGCCCCCAGTGTCCCTGATGTCCCCAACATCCCCAATGTCCCCAGCATCCCCGATGTCCCCAACGTCCCTAATGTCCCAGATGTCCCCAGTGTCCCGGACGTCCCCGCGCCATCAGCCGTCCCCTCGTCACAGCGCCCGTCCCAGGCCTGTGCCGGCCGTGGCCGGGTCCTGCCACCTCTCTGGCATCCCCTGGGCCCTGCCCGGCCCCCCTTGGGGACACAGGGACATGGGGGACACCCCGGTCCCCACGGGGGTGGCTGTGCGTCGGTGCGAGGGGGACACGGCGCTCGCCCGCTCCCCAGGAAAGCTGACGGCGGCGGCGCTCGGCTGAGTAAGGGCTCATCACGCGGCACGGGGACACCTGGGGACACTCGGGGACACTTGGGGACACGGGGCACGTGGGAAGACTTGGGGACATGCAGGGACATGTCGGGACATGGAGACGTATCGGGACATGGACATGGGAAGGTGGGGACATGCAGGGACGTGAGGGGACATGGAGGACAGAGAGGGACAGATGGGGACACGGATGGGGACACGGAGATGGGGACATGCATGGACACCAGGGGACAGGGACATGAGGGACATGGAGGGGACAAGGACACGGGG
Organism: Anser cygnoides; assembly: GCF_040182565.1. Taxonomy (NCBI): domain Eukaryota; kingdom Metazoa; phylum Chordata; class Aves; order Anseriformes; family Anatidae; genus Anser; species Anser cygnoides. The sequence goes on along the minus strand of NC_089903.1, from coordinate 3,334,934 downwards.
ACATGCTGGGACATAGGGACACAGGACAATAGAGGAGTACAGGGACATGGCGGGGACACAGGGGCAAGGAGGGGACATGGGGACATGCAGGGACATCAGGGACAGGGACATGGGGGACACAGAGGGACACGGAGGGGACACAGACATGGGAACATATGGGGACATGGCACAGGGACATGGGACAATGGAGATGTGGATGTGGGGACACATGGGGACACGCAGGGACATGGGGACACATGGGGACACAGTGGGGACATGGGGACACGCAGGAACACAGGGATACACATGGGGACACAGGGACACGTATGGGGATATGGGGACACATGGGAACACGGGGCCATGGGGACACATGGGGACACCATTGGGACACCATGGGGACACCGTGGGGACACCAGCAGCCCCCCAGGGACAGAGAGACGGGGACACACGACCCCACCTCAGCCTCCCCCCCCGTCCCTTCACCCCCACCCCAGGGACAGCCCTGGGGACGCCCGCGGCCACCACCCGCTGTCCTCGCGGTGTCCCCACGGTGTCCCCGAGGCGTCCCCGAGGCGTCCCCGCGGTGCCACCTACTTGAACTCCTTCTCGCTCTTGCCGCGGAGGTCGCGCACGAGCCACTGGGAGGTGAAGGCGTCCTGGGGGGGCATCCCCCAGCGCATGACGGCGTTGAGGAACGCCTTGCGCTGCCGCGTGTTGAAGCCCAGCACCTGCGGCATGGGGGGGGGGGGGTCACGGGGACACCGGGGGGGCGGGGGGACACCCCGGGGGGATGGGGACACCCGGGGGAGGGGGACATCCGGGGGAGGGGGACATCTGGGGGGTGGGGATACGTGGAGGGGACGGGTACCCCCAGGGGGGTGGGGGCACCCCGAGGGACAGGGATGCCCCAAGGGATGGGGACACCAGGGGCGGGGGGACACCCCAAGGGATGGGGACATCTAGGGGATAGAGACACCCCAAGGGACAGGGACACCCCGTGGGGACAGAGACACCCTGAGGGACAAGGACACCAGGGGATGGGGACATCTGGGGGGGTGGGGAGACCCCAAGGGACAGGGACACCCCAAGGGATGGGGACACCCCGAGGGGATGGGGACATCTGGGGGGAGGGGGACACCCCAAGGGACGGGGACACCCCAAGGGACAGGGACACCCCAAGGGATGGGGACACCCAGGGGGACACCTGGGGCGACACCCAGGGGGACGGGGACACCCCGAGGGGACGGGGACACCCCGAGGCTTGCACAGGAAGGGAAGATACGAGGGGGGGGTGGTGCTGGGGACACTGGGGGGGGACCCAGGGGACCAGAAAGGTGACAGGAGGAGGGGGGACGCTGGTGGCTGGGGAGGGGGACACCCAGGTGACCCCCCCAGGGGTCAGAGGGACCCCTCAGGTCTCAGGGGGGCACCCCCAGGCACCCAGGGTGGGATAAGGGACACAAGGGGACCCGATGCCCCCCCGGGTGACACAAGGGGACCCGATGCCCCCCCGGGTGACAAAAAGGGACCCGATGCCCCCCCGGGTGACACAAGGGGACACAAGGGGGACCCAGGGAGGACCCAGGGGGGACGCAGGGAGGACCCAGGGGACCCCCCCACCCCGAGGTGCCCCCCCGGGGGTCCTCACCTCGATGTTGCCCCCCACCCGGGCCAGCAGCGGGGGCAGCGGTTTGTCCTTCTCGTTCCGGAGCTGCCGCTTGGACTGGCGCCGGCCTGGACGGGGACATCGCTGTCACCCCCCCTGTGACACCCCCCATGACCCCCCCAGGCCACCCAGGAGGCCCCCCCGGACGCCCCCTGTGCCCCCCGGGACTCCCCAAGGTGTCCCCCCCCCCCCCCCCCAGGGGAAGGCAGGAGCCCACCCCAGAAAGGGGGGGCCTGGGGAGGACACCGAGGACAGTTGGGGACATTACGGGGGGGGGGGGGGGGGAACAGAGGGACATGGGCGGGGCAGAGTGACATGGGGGGGGGAAGAGGGACGTGGGGGGGACACAGGGGGGCAGGGGGGGCACTCACCCTCCGGCCTCTCATCGAAGTCCTCGTCCTCCTCCTCAGAGCCCACCGAGTACTCGGACTGGTTGTCTGGGGGGGGGCGGGGATCAGCACCCCCAGGACCCCCCCTGTGCACCCCAATATTGCCTCCCCCACCCCCCAGGACCCCAAATCGCCCCCCAGGACCCCCAGTACCCAGGTGCCCCCCCGGGCCCCCCAGATGCCCACCCAAATGTCCCCTAAAAGCCCCCCTACCCCAAATGCCCCCCGCATGTTCCGCAGCCTGGCTCAGAGCCCTCCCAGTGCCTCCCAGTCTGTCCCAGTGCTTCCCAGTATCCTCCCAGTCCTTTCTGGTGCTTCCTAAGGCACACACCAATGCCTCCCAGTGCTCCCAGTTGCCCTGCACCCACCTTGGTTCTCTAAGCTTGGGTGTGCCCAGCATACCTGGACTCCTCCCAGTAGCTCCCAGTATGTTCCAGCACCCTCCCAGTGCCTCCCAGTTTCCTCCCAGTGCTTCCCCGTGCCCACCTGGGCACCGTTGTTGTAGCTGACCTGCTTGTCCTTGAGCAGCTTGTGCATCAGCTCCTCCCCAGTGCTTCCCAGTGCCTCCCAGTTCCCTTCCAGTGCCTTCCAGTCCCTCCCAGTTCCCTCCCAGTGCCTCCCAGTTCCCTCCCAGTGCCCACCTTGGTCCTCCTGGGCAGCATCATCATAGCTGACCTGCTTGTGCACTCACCTGCCCTTGCCCAGGTTGTGCGCCAGGTCCTCCTGCTGCTTCCCAGTGCCTCCCAGTTCCCTCCCAATGCTTCCCAGTTCCCTCCCAGTTCCCTCCCAGTGCCCACCTTGGTCCTCCTGGGCAGCGTCGTTGTAGTTGACCTGCTTGCGCACCCGCTTGCCCTTGCCCAGGTTGCGCGCCAGGTCCTCCTGCTGCTGCTCGTAGTGGTGCCGCAGCAGCTTCTCCCAGTAGTCAGGGTCGACGTTCTCCTCCTGCTTGATGATCTCCCGCTCGATCTCCTCGATCTGCCAGAGGAGGCGCCGTGGGTTGGATCGTCCCCATGGTCCCCATCATCTCCGTCCCCATGGTCCCCACCTTCTCTGTCCCCATGGTCCCCATCACCTCCATCCCCATGGTCTCCATTATCTCCATCTCCACTGTTCCCATCACCTCCACCTCCGTTGTCTGCTCCCCATCATCTCCATCCCCATCATCATCTCCATCTTCTTTATCCCTATCATCCCTGTCCCCATCATCCCAACATCTCCACCTCCACTGCCCTCATCATCTCCATCATCCCCCATCATCTCCATCCCCATCATCTCCATCCCCATCATCTCCATCACCTCCATCATCTCCACTGTCCCCATCACCTCCATCTCTACTGTCTTCATCTCCATCCCCATCATCCCCATCACCTCCCCTGTCCCTATCACCTCCACCTCCACTGTCCTCATCATCCCCATCCACCTCCACTGTCCTCATCTCCATCCCCATCATTTCCACCACCCCCACCTCCACTGTTCCCATCACCTCTGTCATCCCCACCCTTGTTGTCCCCACCTCCATCATCTCCACCGTCCCCATCCCCATCATCCTTATCAACTCCAACACCTCCGTTGTCCCCAGCATCTCCATTACCTTCATCTGCATTGTCCCCACCGCCCCAAAGATCTCCACCCCACCCATGATTTCCATCATCTCCATCTCCGTTGTCGCCATCACCCCTACCTTCACTGTCCTCATCATCTCCTTCCCCATGATCTCCATCACCTTCATCCCCATGATCTCCATCCTCTTCATCTCCATTGTCCCCATCTTCTGCATCCCCATCTCCATCACCTCCACCTCCACTGTCCTCACCATCTCCATCATCTTCATCCCCATCATCTCCATTATCTTTATCCCTACTGTCCCCGTCCTCTCCATCCCCACGATCTCCATCATCTCCATCTCCATTCCCATCATCTCCATCACCTCCACCTCTACTGTCCCCATCACCTCCATCATCTCCGTCCCCATTGTCCCCAGCTTCATCATCCCCACTGTCCCCATCTCCACTGTTTCCATGGTTCCCATTCCCATGGTCCCCATTTTTTCCTCCTCCATCATCCCCATCCTCACCTCCACCTCCTTCATCCCGTCCCCATCTCCATGTCTCCATCACCCCCATCATCTCCGACTCCGTTCCACTCGTTCCCATTTCCACCATTCCCATTCCATCACCCCCATCATCTCCATCTTCATCGTCCCCATCTCCCCCACTCACATCCCCAACGTCTTCATCACCTACATCTCCGTCATCCCCATTTCCATTGTCTCCATCTCCATCGTCTCCATCCCCATTGTCATCATCCCTGCCTCCATCATCTCTACCCACATCATCTCCATCGCCCCCGCTCCCATTGTCCCCACCATCTCCACCGTCCCCACTGTCCCCACCCCCATCATCTTCATCTCCATCATCTCCACCGTTCCCACCTCCATCATCCCCGCCACATCTCACCCCACCATCTCCAATGTCCCCATCATCCCCATTGTCCCCATCCCCATTGTCTTTATCTCCATCATCTCCATTGTCCCCACCTCCATCATCCCCATCACACCTACCCCCATCATCCCTACCATCCTCATCATCTTTATCTCCGTCATCTCCACTGTTCCCACCTCCATCGTCCCCACCTCCATCATCCCCACCACATCTCACCCCACCATCTCCAATGTCCCCATCATCCCCATCACCTCCGTCACCTCCCTCGTCCCCGCCTTGTGCCCCCCCCGTCCCCGTCCCCGGGCGCACCTTGTCCTCCTCGCGCACGACGTACTGCGCCACCTTGAAGGAGCTGAGGTACTCGTTCATGTTCTGCACGTCGGCGTCGTCGGTGGCGTCCTGGTTGCGATCGAGCAGCCGGGCGATGGCCTCGTTGTCGTAGTGGATGACGCTGCTGTCCTCCTCCTTGTTCTCCCCTGCGCCGGTGACACGCCGCTGACACGGCCTGGCGTGGCCTGACTTGGTCCAGGACGGCCCAGCGTGGCCCAGCGCGGCCCAGCGTGGCCCAACACGGTCCAGCGTGGCCCAGCACGGTCGAACACAGCCCAGCATGCTCTGATACAGCCCAACACGGTTCAGCGTGGCCCGACACGGCCCAACATGGCCCAGTACAGCCCAACATGATCCAACGTGGCCTGACACAGCTCAACATGGCCTAACATAGTCCAACATGGCCCAACACAGCCCAGCGTGGCCTGACACAGCTCAACACAGCCCAACATGGCCCAATATAGCCCAACATGGACCATCGTGGCCTGACACAACTCAACAAGGCCCCAAATAACCTGACACAGCTCAACACAGCCCAACATGGCCCAACACAGCCCAACATGGCCTGACACAGCCCAGTGTGGCCCAACACAGCCCAGCGTGGCCCAACGTGGCCTGACACAACTCAACATGGCCCAGCACAACTCAACATGGCCCGACGCAGCTCAGCAGGGCCCAGCATGGCCCGATACAACTCAACATGGCCTGACACAACTCAGCATGGTCCAACATGGCCTGACACAGCCCAACATGGCCCGATACAGGTCTACATGGCCCAACGCACCCCAACACAACTCAACATGACCCAGTATGCTCCAACACAGCCCAATAAGGCCTGTCACAGCACAACGTGGCCTGTCACAGCTCAACACGGCCCAGTATGGCCCAGTATGACCTGACACAACGCATCATGACCCAGTAAGGTCCAACACAGCCCAGTATGACCCAATATGGTCCAACATAGCTCAGCATGTCAAGGTATAGCCCAACATGGCCTGACACAGCCCAGCATGGACCAGTATGTTCCAACACAGCCCAGTATAGCCTGTCACAGCTCAACATGGCCCAACACAGCTCAATATGGCCTGACACCGTCCAACACAGCCCAGTATGGCCCAGGATGGTCCAACATAGCTCAGCATGTCCCAGTATGGCCCAATATGGTCCAATACAGCCCAACGTGGCCTGATACAGCTCAGCATGACCCGCTATGGTCCAACACAGCCCAGTATGGTCCAGTATGGTCCAACATAGCTCAGTATGTCCAGGTATGGCCCGACATAGCCCAACATGGCCTGACACAGCCCAACACGGCCCGCTATGGTCCAACACAGTTCATGATGGTCTAATATGGTCCAACATGGTCCAACACAGCCCAACATGGCCCAGTACAGTCCAACACAGCCCAACATGGCCCAGTACAGCCCAGTATGGTCCAACACAGCCTGGCATGCCTCCACCCGGCCTTGAACAACCCAACATGACGCCCCACCATGGCCTTGCATGACCTGCTGTGACCCAGTTCACAGCCTCCCATGTCCCATCATGGCCTCACGGGTCCCATCATGGCCCCCTCACGTCCTTGTGTGCCCTCTTACAGCCCGACCATGACTTCATGCATCCCGTCATGGATCTGCACATCCCACCACGGCCTTACCGTGGCTTTGCATGTTCCGTTCTCACTTTGCATGACCCATCGCGGCCTTGCACTTCTCATCATGGCCTCACACGTCCCACCACGGCCTCACACGTCCCACCGTGCCTTTGCATGTCCCAACATGGCCCTAGCATGGCCTTACGTGTCCTGTCACTGCCTTGCCTCAAACATCCCGCCAAGGCCTAGCACATCCCACCGCAGCTTTGCATCAGCTGTTGTGTCCCACCACGGCCTCCTATGTCCTTCCATGGCCTCCTACATCCAACCACAGCTTCCCATGTCCCACTGTGGCCTCCTACATCCTACCATGGCCTCCTACATCCTACCATGGCCTCCTACATCCTACCATGGCCTCCTACATCCAACCACAGCCTCCCATGTCCCACCATGACCTCCTATATCCTACCATGGCCTCCTACATCCCACCACGGCCTCCCATGTCCTACCATGACCTCCCACATCCCACCACAGCCTCCTACATCCCACCACATCCCCCCACATCCCCCTGTATCCCCCCCATGGCCCGTCACACCCCAGCCCCGGCGGGCGCTGACCCTCGTTCTCGTCCTTGAAGAGCTCCTCAGTGCCAAACTTGAGGATGTCATCAAGCTCCTGCTTGGACATGGAGCCGGCCTTGGAGCCCAGCCCTGGGCGCACCACCAGGTGCGTCAGCATCATCTTGCGCTTGGCCACCTGCGTGATGCGTTCCTCCACCGACGCCCGTGTCACGAACCGGTAGATCATCACCTTGTTGGCCTGGCCGATGCGGTGCGCCCGGCTGAAGGCCTGCAGGGACGGGGACGCAGCAGGGGACGTGTCGGAGCAGGGACACGGAGGTGGAGGACGCGTCGAGCAGTGCCATGGGGGAAGGGGACAGATTGGGGATGTCAGTAAGGACATCGTGGTAAGGGGGGAGGTGAGGGGAGTGTTGGAGCAGGGACGTGGTGGTGAGGATGCAGTGGTGGAGGATGCGGTGGTGGGGACGCGGTCGTGGAGGACATGGTGGTGGGGACACGGTGGTGGAAGACGTAGTGGTGGAAGACGTGTTGGTGGGGATGTGGTTGTGAAGGACTTGGTGGTGGGGACGTGGTGGTGGAGGATGTGGTGCTGGAGGATGTGGTGGTGGGGACACGGTGGTGGGGACGTGGTGGTGGAGGATGCAGTTGTGGAGGACACGGTGGTGGAGGCATGGTCGTGGATGATGTGGTGGAGATGTGGTGGTGGAGGACACGGTGGTGGGGACATGGTCATGAAGAACACAGTAGCGGAGGACACGGTGGTAGGGACGTGGCGGTGGGGACGCGGTGGTGGAGAACATGGTGGTGGTGACGTGGTCATGGAGGACACGGTGATAGAGACGCGGTGGTGGGGACGTGGTGGTGGAGGACGCAGTGGAGACATGGTCACGGAGGACACGGTGATGGAGGACATGGTGGTGGGGACATGGCTGTGGAGGTCATGGTCACGGAGGACACGGTGGCGGGGACGTGGTGATGGGGACGCGTTGAGGAACCCGAGTGTGGCCGGGGCCGTGGTGGGACCCATCGCGGCGTAGCAGCGGCCGGGGAGGGGGCCGTGGTGGCATGAGGTGACAGCTGGGGACAGGGAGGTGGAAAGGCCAAGGGGACAGGGCAGAGGAGGTGGGGAGGGGGCCGCAGAGGACGTGGGGGGGGCACGCACCTGGATGTCGTTGTGGGGGTTCCAGTCGGAGTCGAAGATGACGACGGTGTCGGCGGTCGCCAGGTTGATGCCGAGGCCCCCGGCCCGCGTTGACAGCAGGAAGCAGAACTGCTGTGCCCCCGGCGCTGCCCCCCCGGCATCAGCACGGGGGGTGACGGCCCCCCGGCAAAGCCCACAGCCCCCCCACACCCCCCCCAGCATCATCAGGGACCCCAGGGCTGCCAGAACCCCCCCTAAAAATCCTCTCGCCCTCCAGCACCCAGCGGTGGGCACACAGGCACCCTGAACCCCCCCCAGGAACCCATCATGGATGGGGTCAGGCCCCCCACCCCAAATAAAAGACCCTAAAAGTCCCTGTCCCCCCCCCCTCCAAACTACCTGGGGGGACTCCATCCTTCCTGGGGGGCCCCATCCTGCCTGGGTGTCACCCCAAATGCCTGCATCCCCTTGGTCCCTTGGTGCCCCCCTGCTCAGTTCCTTGGTCCCCCCCCAGTCCCCTCTGCCCCCCCCCAGTCCCCTGGGCCCCTCCACGTCCCCTGGGTCCCCCCTAGTCCCCTGTGACCCCCCCCAGCCCCCCCCGGGCCTACCGTTGAAGCGGTCGATGGCCTCCTGGCGCAGCGCCCCCGTGATGCCCCCGTCGATGCGCTCGTACTTGTAGCCCTCGTAGTCCAGGAAGTCCTCCAGCAGGTCCAGCATCTTCGTCATCTGCGGGGCACTGGTTAGACTGGGAGCACTGGGGGGGCTGGGGGGTGTCACTGGTTACAATGGGGGGGCTGGGACGGGCACTGGTTAGACTGGGGGCACCCAGAGGCACTGGGAGCACCCAGGGGTGCTGGGATGGGCACTGGTTAGACTGGAGGCACCCAGGGCTGCTGGGATGGGCACTGGTTACACTGGGAGCACTCAGGGGGCTGGGGGGCACCTGGTGCTGGTTAGACTGGGAGCAGCCAGAGTGCTGGGACAGGCACTGGTTAGACTGGGAGCACTGAGAGGTACTGGGATGGGCACTCGTTACACTGGGGGCACCCACAGGTGCACCTGGTGCTGGTGCTAGGGTAGACTGGTAGCACCCAGGGGTGCTGGGATGGGCACTGGTTAGACTGGGGATACCCACAGGGGTGCTGGGGGCACCCAGGGGTGCGGGGACGTGTACTGGTTAGATTGGGAGCACGCAGGTTGCTAGGTGCTGGTTAGACTGGGGGCACAGAGGATGCTGGGATGGGCACTGGTTAGACTGGGAGCACTCAGAAGTGCTGGGACTTGCACCGGTTACAATGGGGGCACCTAAGGGTGCTGGGTGGGGTGCTGGGGGCCCAGGGGGTGCCCGGGGGGGTCAGTCCCCCCCCCACCGACCTGGGAGAAGATGAGCACGCGGTGGTTCTGCTCCTTCAGCTTGCGCAGCATCTTCTGCAGCAGCAGCAGCTTCCCCGAGGCCTTGATCAGGGCCCCCCCCTCGTAGGCGCCGCTCGGCAGCTTCGGGGACTCCTGGGACGGGTTGGGGACAGGTTGGGGACAGGGACGGGGGCGTGTCCCCACAGCTCCGCGTCCCCCCCAGGTGTCCCCGTGGAGCTCCCCCCGTGTCCCCCCACGGTCCTCTTGTCCCCTCCCTGTCCTTCTGTCCCTCCCGTGTCCCCCTGTAGCGCCCATGTCCCCTCGCCGTGTCCCTCTGTCCCATCCCATGTCCCCCCCATGCCCCCATGTCCCTCTGAAGCTCATGTCCCACCACCCCACATCCCTCTTGTCCCCCCCATGCCCTCCGTGTCCCCCCCATGTCCCCCCGTATCTCCCCATCTCCCCCCACCCCACGTCCTTGTCCCCCCACATCCCCCCGTATCTCCCCATCTCCCCCCACCCCCCCCGTGCCCCCCCAGCCCCCCCCGACCCCCAAGACCCCCCCCACACTCACCATGGCGGCCACGGGGAAGAGGTAGGGGTGGTTGCAGCACTTCTTCAGGTCCATCATGATGTTGAGCAGCGACACCTGGTTCCCTCCGCCCCGCGAGTTCAGCGCCTCGAAGTTGCGCGTCAGGATGTACTTGTAGTACTTCCTGCGGGGCGGGGGGCTGGGACCCGGCTCGGGGGGGGGGGCAGACCCCCCCCCCGGCTGGTGGGACCCCCCCTCACCCCGCAGGAACCCCGGTTTGGGGGCTGGGATCTCCCCACGTCGGTGGGAGGCAAGGGATCGGGGCACTGGGACCCCCCCCGCGCACCCCAAGGTCTTTGGGGTCTGGGTGTTTGGGGAGCTGGGACCCCCCCCAGGGTGGGGGGATTTAGGGAGGGGGGGCTGGGACCCCCTGAGGGCAGCAGGGACCCCAGCACTGAGGGGCTGGGACCCCACGGGCACAGAGGGCACAGGGGTCTGGAGCATCAGGAATCCCCCCCAAGGTGGGTGGGATCTGGTGTTGGGGTGCTGGGACCCCCAAAGGTGGTGGGATCTGGGAATTTGGGTGCTGCCACCCCCCCAAGACTGCTGGGGTCTGGTACTGGGGTTCTGGGACCCCCAAGGTGGATGGGACCTGGCATTGGGGTGCTGAGACCCCTTGTGGGGTGCTGGGAGCTGGTATTGGGGTGCTGAGACCCTCCCCCAAGGCTAGTGGGATCAGGTAATTGGGGTGTTGGGACCCCCAAGGTGGGTGGAATCTGGGAACTGGGGTGCTGAGACCCCCCCTAAGGTGGATGGGACCTGGTATTGGGGTGCTGAGACCCCCAAAGCTGGTGGGATCTGGTGTGGGGGTGCTGAGACCCCCTAAAGCGGGTGGGACCTGGTATTGGGGTGCTGAGACCTGGAACTGCGGTGCTGAGACCCTCCCCAAGACTAGTGGGATCAGGTATTGGGGTGCTGAGACCCCCAAGGTTGGTGGGAATTGGGGTGCTGAGCACCCCCCCTAAGGTGGGTGGGACCTGGTATTGGGGTGCCAAGACCCCCAAAGCCACTGGGCTCTGGGTGTCGGGGTGCTGAGGCCCCCCCCTAAAGTGGGTGGGACATGGTATTGGGGTGCTGAGACCCTCCCCAAGGCCAGTGGGATCAGATATTGGGGTTCTGGGACCCCCAAGGCTCCTGAGACCTGGCAGCAGGGCGCTGAGACCCCTCCTAAGGTGGATGGGACCTGGAATTGGGGTGCTGAGACCCTTTGTGGGTGTGTGGGACCTGGTATTGGGGTGCTGGGACCTGGTATTGGGGTGCTGGGACCTGGTATTGGGGTTCTGAGACCCCCAAAGTAGGTGGGACCTGCAATTGGGGTGCTGAGACCCTCCCCAATGCTAGTGGGATCAGGTATTGGGGTGCTGGAACCCCCAGGGTGGATAGGACCTGGAACTGGGGTGCTGAGACCCCCCCCCAAGGCTCTTGGGACCTGGTATTGGGGTGCTGAGACCCCCCAGGGCAGCTGGGATCTGGTGGTGGGGTGCTGAGACCCCCAAGGTCGGTGCGATCTGGGAATTGGGGTGCTGAGACCCCCCCAAGGTGGATGGGACCTGGTATTGGGGTGCTGAGACCTGGTATTGGGGTGCTGGGACCCCCAAGGTGGGTAGAACCCGGTATTGGGGTGCTGAGACCCTCCCCAAGGCCAGCAGGGATCAGATATTGGGGTTCTGGGACCCCCAAGGCTCCTGGGACCTGGCAGCGGGGCGCTGAGACCCCCCCCCCCCGCTGCGTGCGGGCGGGCCGTGGGTACCCCCTGGGACTGCCGGGCCTCGCGGGGCCCCATCCTGCCCGCGGCGCTGTGCCCGTACTTCTGCATGGGGCTGAGCTCGACGCGCACGATGAGCTCGGTCTTGGCCGGCATGTTCTTGAAGACGTCGGCCTTGAGGCGCCGCAGCATGTGGGGGCCCAGCAGGTCGTGGAGCTTCTTGATCTGGTCCTCCTTGGAGATGTCGGCGAACTCCTCCAGGAAGCCCTCCAGGTTGCTGCGGGGGGGGGGGGGAGGGGGGCGTGAGGAGGGGGCCAGGGGGCGGCCGGGACTGGGGGGGGGGGCGCGGGGACAGCTGTGACAAGGGGGGGACGCGGGGACGCGAGGGGACGTGGGGACATGAGGGGCTGGGGGAGGTGGGGGGGATGTGGGGACGGCCACGAGGTGGAGACGTGGGGATGGACAGGACATGGGGACACGGGGACACGTGGGGACACATGGGGACAGCCAGGAGGTGGGGACAAGGGGATGTGGGGACACGGGGACGGCCAGGACGTGGGGACACGGGGATGGACAGGACATGGGGACACGGGGACACGTGGACACACAGGGACGTGGGGACACGGGGGACGGCCAGGATGTGGGGACACGGGGACAGCGAAGACATGGGGACACGGGGACGGCCAGGACGTGGGGACAGCCATCGCAAGGGGACATCTGTCACACGGGGATTTGGGAACAGCGGTGACACAGGGGGATGTGGGAGGACGTGAGGGTGGACCCGGGGATGTGGGGGGCCAGGAGGGGACAGTGGGGCCAGGAGGGGACAGTGGGGCCGGGGGGGACGCCGGGGGCCGTACTTGAAGCGCTCGGGCGTGAGGAAGTTGAGGAGGTGGAAGAGCTCCTCCAGGTTGTTCTGCAGCGGGGTCCCCGTCAGCAGCAGCTTGTGCTCAATCTTGTACCCGTTGAGCACCCGAAAGAACTGCGGGGGGGGGGGGGGGGGGGGGGGGCGACAATGGGGGGGGGTCACATCACCCACGTCACCCTACGGAAGGGGACACCCCCTCCCCACGGGACCCCCGTGGTGCCCCCGTGTCCCCTCCCCAAGGGGCGCAGACACCAGAGGCGTCCCCGACTCAAGGGGCCGAGGCGCCCAAACGTCCCCCCGAGGCACCCCGGGGGGGCTCCCCAGGGGTCCGGGTGCCCCCCCAAGGGCCCGGGCGCCCCCCCGGGGGTCCCGGCTGCCCCCCCCCGGCCATGCCCACCTTGCTCTGGTTGTTCTTGAGGCGGTGGGCCTCGTCCACCACCAGGCAGGCCCAGCGGATGGAGCCCAGCGCCGCCTGGTCGATGGTGATCAGCTCGTAGGAGGTGAGCAGCACGTGGAACTTCACCTGCGCCTCCCGCTGCCGCGGCCGTCAGCGCCCGGCCGCCGGGACGACCTGGCACCCCGGGGACCCCCAAAGCCCCCCAGGGACCCCATCGCCCCGAGGACCCTGCCACCTGGGCACCCAGCGCCCGAAGGACCCGGCCCCCCAAGGATATGGCCACCAGGGCACCCAGCACCCCAGGGATCCCCAGCACCCCAAGGACCCAGCCCCAAAGGATATGGCCACCAGGGCACCCAGCACCCCAAGGACCCAGCCCCCAGGCAGGTCACCCAGCACCCTGAAGACCCCAGCACCCCAAGGACCCGTCCACCAGGTCACCCAGCACCCTAAGGACCCCCAGCACCCCAAGCACCCGGCCACCAGGTCGCCCAGCACCCCAAGGACCTGGCCACCAGGTCACCCCATCATCCCAAGGACCCCCAGCACCCCAAGGACCTGGCCACCAGGTCACCCATCACCCCAGGGACCCCACCACCAGGTCACCCAGCACCCCAAGGACCCAGCCACCAGGTCACCCAGCACCCTAAGGACCCCCAGCACCCCAAGCACCCGGCCACCAGGTCGCCCAGCACCCCAAGGACTTGGCCACCAGGTCACCCATCACCCCTGGGAGCCCACCACCAGGTCACCCAGCACCCCAAGGACTTGGCCACCAGGTCACCCAGCACCCTGAAGGCCCCCAGCACCCCAAGGAACCCCATCACCCCGTCCCCAATGCCCCCCGCGCCCCTCACCTTCATCTTGAAGGCCTTCTTGCCACCCTTCATGGCGTTGTCGTCGAAGGAGAACTCGTTCTCGCGGATGATGGCGCGGCTGTCCTTGTCCCCGGTGTAGGTGACGACGTAGAAGGCGGGCGCCCACATCTGGAACTCGCGCTCCCAGTTGATGATGGTGGAGAGCGGGGCGCTGACGAGGAACGGGCCCTTGGTGTGGCCCTGGGGGACAGCGCGTCACACGGGGACACGGGGACGGGGCGGCGGCGCGGGACGGGCCCTTGGGGACGTGGGGACAGTGTGACACAGGGGGCGGGGTGCGGCGGGACGGGGCCGTGGGGCCGTGGGGACATGGGGACAGTGTGACACACGGAGCAGGGGGTGGCTTGGTGTGGCCACAGGGACACGAAAATGCCCCCAGGGGGACGCAGGCAGGGACACGGTGACACCCCAGGGTGGCCATAGGGACATGGTGACATCCCAGGGTGGCCATGGAGACACCCCAGGGTGGCTACGGGGACACTGTGACATCCCACTGTGGCCACAGGGACACCCCAGGGTGGCCATGGGGACACTGTGACACCCCAGGGTGGCCACAGGGACATGGGCACACCCCAGGGTGGCCATGGGGACACCTCGTGTGGCAGTGGGGACACAGGCAGGGCCATGGGGACACTGGCAGGGACGCCCCGGGGTGGCCGTGGGGCACCCACGGAGCCACTGGCACAGCATGGGGACACCGGCGGGACCCTGGTGACACCCCAGGGTGGCCATGTGGACACGGGGAGGCACATGGAGACAGCAAGAGCGAATGAAGTGACACGGGGACATCCCGGGGACATTGGCAAGTGTCACCACAGGGTGGCAGCAGGGACACAGCCAAGGGCCCTGGGGACAGCCCAGAGCGGCGGCGGGATCACGGGAGGACACGGGGTCACCCCAGGGTGGCCGTGGGGACACCGGCAGGGACGTGGGGACGCCGTGGGGTGGCTGTGAGAGTACTGGGGTGGCCATGGGGACACCAGCAGGACCCTGTGGCCACCTGAAGGTGGCCGTGGGGACACAAGGAGGGCCACAGGGACACGAACAGGGCCGTGAGGACACCCCATGGTGGCCATGGGGACACTGGCAGGGACTTGGGGACACCATCAGGACCCTGGGACCACCAGTAGGACCCTGGTGTCACCCTATGGGGGCCATATGGACACAGGCAGGGCCATGGGGACGCAGATAGGACCATGAGGACACCCCATGGTGGTCATGGGACCACCGGTAGGACTATGGGGCCACCAGCAGGACCTTGGTGTCACCCTATGGAGGCCATATAAACACAGGAAGGGCCATGGGGCCAGCAGTAGGACCTTGGGGTCACCAACAGAACCTTGGTGTCACCCTATGGGGACCATATAGACACAGGCAGGGCCATGGGGACACAAACAGGGCCATGAGGACACCCCATGGTGGCCATGGGACCATAGGCAGGACTATGGGGTCACCCTTAGGATCATGGGACTACCAGCAGGACCATGGGACCACCAGCAGGACCATGGGACCACCAGTAGGACCACGGGGCCACCCTATGGGGGCCGTATGGCCACAGGCAGGGCCACGGGGCCGCAGACGGGAGCGCGAGGACACCCCGTGGTGGCGCCCACCCACCTCCTTGTAGAGCGAGTAGAGGAAGACGATGGTCTGGATGGTCTTGCCCAGCCCCATCTCGTCGGCCAGGATGGTGTCGGTGCTCTGCGCCCAGGAGAAGCGCAGCCAGTTGAGGCCCTCCAGCTGGTAGAGGTGCAGCGTGCCGCCGGTGGCCGAGATGAAGCGCGGCTGCGACTCGTACTTCACCGTCGGCTGGGGACGGGACGGGGACGCGTCACCGTGGGGAACGTCAACGGGGGGATGGGTCAACATGAGGAACGTCAACGTGGGGACTTGTCACCGTGGGGAACATCACGGTGCGGACGCGTCAATGTGGGGATGGGTCAACATGGGGAACGTCAACGTGGGGAACGTCAACATGGGGATGGGTCAACGTGGGGAATGTCAATGTGGGGAATGTCAACATGGGGACGGGTCAACATGGGGAACGTCAAGGTGGGGATGGGTCAACATGGAGAACGTCAGTGCGGGGGACATCGACGTGGGGAATGTCAACGTGGGGAACATCATGGTGGGGATGTGTCAATGTGGGGATGGATCAACGTGGGTAACGTCAACGTGGGGATGGGTCACCATGGGGAATGTGAACGTGAGGATGGGTCAACGTGGGGAACATCAGCGTGGGGAACATCAATGTGGGGACGTGTCAATGTGGGGATGGATCAACGTGGGGCATCTCAATGAGGGGCAGCTCAATGTGGTGACACGTCACCGTGGGGAACGTCAATGTGTGGATGGGTCAACGTGGGGCACATCAGCGTGGGGACGTGTCAACATGGGGACACGTCAGTGTGGGGACAGGTCAACGTGGGGAATGTCACCGTGGGGACACGTCAACGTGGGGAATGTCAACATGGGGATGGGTTAATGTGGGGATGGGTCAACGTGGGGATGCGTCAATGTGGGGAACGTCAACATGGAGATACATCAACATGGGGCACGTCACCGCGGGGCACGTCAACATGGGGCATGTCAATGTGGGGAACGACAACATGGGGAACATCAACGTGGGGAACATCAAAGTAGGGATGGGTCAATATGGGGACACGTCGACGTAGGGAACATCAACATGAGTATGGGTCAACATGGAGATGGGTCAATGTGAGGAACGTCAACGCGGCGATGAGTCAACGTGGGGATGGGTCAACGTGGGAAATGTCAACGTGGGTACACGTCAACGTGGGGATGGGTCAATGTGGGGATGGGTCAACGTGGGGATAGATCAATGAGGGGCAACTCAACGTGGGGACGCGTCACCACGAGGAATGTCAGTGTGGGGATGGGTCAACACGGAGAACATCACCGTGGGGAACGTCACCACGAGGACACGTCAACGCGGAGAACATCAACGTGGGGATGGGTCAATGTGGGGGCGCGTCACCGTGGAGCATGGTGACGTGGGGACACGTCAATGTGGTGCATGTTGACGTGGGGATGGGTCAACGTGGGGACAGGTCAATGTGGGGCACCTCCACGTGGGGACGTGTCACTGTGGGGCACCTCAACATGGGGAGGTGCCACCGCAGGGATACCTCAATGTGGGGGACATGTCCCCATGGGGCACATCACAGTGGGGCACCTCACCTTGGGGACACGTCACCCTGGTGGCATGTCACTGTGGGGACGTCACCATGGGGGGACACCACCACTGGGGAGGGGGTGGAAGGGGGTGTGGGGAGTGGGAGCTGGGGGGACATGGGGTTGGAGGGGACACAGGGGACTTTGGGGGACATGGGGGGCACAAAACACTTGGGGGGACACACGGGGGACTTTGGGGGACATGGGGGGGACACAGGGGACTTGGAGGGGGACACGGGGGACAGGGAAGGAACCCAAGGGAGTGGGGGGACCCAGGCAACCCGGGGGGGACCTAGGTGACAGGGGACATCCAGGTGACAACGGGGGGGACATGCAGATGACTGGGGGGGCACACGTGCAGGTGACAACGGGGGGGACACGCAGGTGACAACGGGGGGGACACGAGGTGCCCCACACTCACGTCGTTGGTGGGGGAGTCGGGGGGGCCCTCCCCCGGCGTCTCCTTCTTCTTCTTCTTGTAGCGCCGGGGCTGCGCCGGGTCCTCCCCCATGAACACCTCCCTGGGGACATCGGGGAGGGGACAGTGGGGAGGGGGGGGAACAAAAGGGGGGGGACAACAGGGGACATGTCAGAGGGGGGGGGACACGGTGACACCGTGGCCCGGTGGCTCTGGTCCCCCCAGGGGCTCGCCCGCGTCCCCCGTTCCCGACGCCGTGTCGCGTCCCCCTGCCGTGTGTCCCCCTGTGGCACGTCCCCTGGTGTCCCCCCCCACCTCCTCGGTGTCCCCCCATCCCGGTGTCCCCCCCTCCCGGTGTGCCCCCCCCCCCCGGTGTCCCCAGGCTCACCGGTGCTTCCAGTAGGCCAGCTTGTGGAGGTCGTAGTCGGGGATGGGCATCTCGTCCTCCTCCCAGGTGGCCTGGTCGTAGGGCAGGTCGCGCCACTTCACCAGGTAGTGGTACTGCCCCTTCCGGTCCACGCTGCGCGGCACGCCGTCACCACGGGCACCCGGGGGACACCGGGCACCCGGGGGGGGCACTGGGCTCCCATGGGGGACAGCGAGCACCCGGGGGACCCCGGGCACCCAGGGGACAGCGGGCACCCAGGGGGGCGGATCGGGCACCAGGGTGGTGTCAGGCACCAGGGGTGACAGGAGGGACCCTTGGGGACAACGGGCACCCATGGGGACAGCACAGGTGGCAGCAGGTAGCCACGGGGATGGTGAGCACCTGGGGGTGACAGCGAGCACCCACGGGGACAACGGGCACCTACAGGGACAATAAGGCACCTGTGGGGACAATGGGACAACTGTGGGGACAACAGGGCAGCCACGGTGACAAGAAGGTACTGCAGGTGACAGCAGGTACCCAAGGGGACAATGAGCACCCATGGGTGACAGTAGGCAACCATAAGGACAATGGGGTACCCACGGGGACAATGGGGCACCCATAGGGACAACAAAGCACCTGTGGGGACAATGGGGCAGCCATGGGGACAAGAAGGTACCACAGGTGACAGCAGGTACCCAAGGGGACAATGAGCACCCATGGGTGACAGCAAGCACCTACAGGGACAATGGGGCACCCATGGGGAGAATGACGCACCACAAGTGACAGCAGGCACCCATGGGGACAGTGGGCACCCACGGGGGACACGAGGCACCCACGGGGGCCTGGGCACCCACGGGGGACAGCGGGGATCCCCCCGTGCCACTGTGACGCGGGCGTCAGCCAGGCCCCGGGGACAGGTGGCGGGCGCCGCAGGGCCACCAGGGGTCACCTGCTGCCACCGCTGCCAGCGGGGACACGCCGGGTGACAGCCGGGTGACACCCAGCGCCGGGGTCGCCCGGGGACAGGCGGTGACAGAGGG
Organism: Anser cygnoides; assembly: GCF_040182565.1. Taxonomy (NCBI): domain Eukaryota; kingdom Metazoa; phylum Chordata; class Aves; order Anseriformes; family Anatidae; genus Anser; species Anser cygnoides. The sequence goes on along the minus strand of NC_089903.1, from coordinate 3,315,997 downwards.
GTCACACGGGGACAAGGCCACGGGGACAAGGCCACAGGCAGGCAGCAGAGGGCATCTGGGGACACGGGGTCACCTGAGGACACGCGGCCAGCGGGCTGGGACACCCAGGGGGGACACGGGGACACCCCGAGGGGACATGGGGACATGGGGGGGCACCCAGAGGGGACACCCAGAGGGGAACTGGGGTCCGGGACACCGGGGACGGGGACACTCAGGATTTTGGGGCTGCCCAGGGACAGCTGGGGGGCACCCAAGGGTGCCAGAGGTGTCCCCAGGGGTGTCCCCAGGGGTGTCCCCAAACCCTGTTCGGATTTGGGGAGGGGGCACCCCCAGGTGCTGGGGGTCACCCATGGGTGCTGAGGGTGTCCAGGAGCCCCCGAAGTTGCCCATTGTCCCCAAAGGCACCAGCAGCGTCCCCAAACCCCAGAAGCCCCATGCCGATGTCACCCCAAGCCCCCCTTTTGGGGTGGGAGCACCCACAGGCGTAGGGGGGCACCTGCGGGTTTAGGGGGGCACCCATGGGTGCTGGGGATCACCGCCAGGCACTAAAGGTGCCCAGCAACCCCCAAACTTCCCCGTTATCCCCAAAACCTCCATCAACATCCAGCAGCCCCCAAAGTTCCCCCTTGTCCCCAAAGCCTCCAGCAGTGTCCCCAGGCCCCCCTTTTGGGGTGGGAGCACCAATAGATGCAGGGGAGCCCCCACGGGTGCTGGGGGTCACCCCCAGGCACCAAGGGTGTCCAGTAGGCCCTGAAGTTTCCCCTTGTCCCCAAAGCCTCCAGATGTGTCCCCAAATCCCCCGTATCCCCTGATGTCACCCCAAGCCTCCAATTTGGGGTGGGAGCACCCACGGGTGTAGGAGGGCACCCAAGGGTGCTGGGAATCACCCCCAGGCACTAGGGCTGCCCAGCAGCCCCTGAAGTTATCCCCCAAACCTCCATCAGCATCCACCAGTCCCCAAAGTGTCCCCTTATCCCCAACCCCGCTATAGCCCCCAACCCCCCTAAAACCCCCTAAACCCCCCTAAACCCCCCTAAAACCCCCCAAACTCCCCCCCAACCCCCCCCCCCCCGAGACCCCCCCACCTGTGGTTGATGATGCGGTGCACCGTCATCCACTCGGGCTTGATGCCGTAGCGGTAGAAGCGCTCCTCCATGCCGCCGTAGAGCGGGTCCTGGCTGCGGCCCCGCTTGTCGCTCTTGGCGTCGTCGTCCCCGGAGCCGTAGTCCAGGGGGGGCGGCTCGTCCATGTCGTTCTTGCGCTGGTAGTTGCGGTACATCACCAGGTGGAAGATCTCCAGCTGGGGGGGGGGACACGGGGACACCCCCCGGTTAGTTTTGGGGGCGCGGGGGGACACCCCCCGGGGCACGCCGGTGGCACCCCGCAAGGTGGGTGGCCCCTCTGGGCGTCCCTGATCGCTCCCGAGGGGTTTACGGGGTGGGTGCTGGGGGTGTCCTCGGTCCCAGTGTGTCCCCGGGGAGGGCCCTGTCCCGTGTCGCCCCCCAGGGTGGGCACAGGGGTGGTCCTTATCCCCTACGGTGGGCACAGGGGTGTCCCCGTGTCCCCCAGGACACCCCCAGGGGTGTCCCCATGTGCCCCAGGCCACTCAGGGGGTGTCCCTGTCCCCCTCCGCCACTCCCAGGGGTGTCCCCCAGACCACGTGGGGGGTGTCCCTGTCCCCCCAGGCCACCCCCAGGAGTGTCACCGTGCCCCCCCAGGCCACTCAGGGGGTGTCCTTGTCCCCCTCAGCCACTCCCAGGGGTGTCCCCATGTCCCCCAGGCCCCCCCCGGGGGTGTCCCCATGTCCCCCAGGTCACTTGGGGGGTGTCCCCATGTCCCCCAGGCACCCCCCCGGGGGTGTCCCCACGTCCCCCGGGACACCCCGCGCCCGGTACCTGCAGCTCCTTGATCCAGGAGCAGTGCCAGTAGGACAGCCCGACCCACTTGACGAAGAACTCGCGCTCGGAGCGGCCCTGCAGCACCTTGGGGGGGCCCTCGGGGGGCCCCTCGGGGGGGGGCACGGCCACGGGGGGGGGCGGCTCCCCCCACCGCCAGTACAGGATCTTCTGCACCCGCCCCTTCAGCACGGGGCACTGCGGGGACAGCGGCGTTGGGGCGCAGGGGACGTCACCCCCTGTCCCCACTGCGTCCCCATCCTGGCTCCAGCCCCGTCCCTGTCCCCACCAGGTCCCCGTCCCCATCCTGTCCCGGTCCCTGTCCCCATCCTGTCCCCAGCAGGTCCCTGGCCCTGTCCCCAACCCCAAACCATCGCCATGTCTGTCCCTCGCCTGTCCCCATCGGGTCCCTGTCCCCATCCCCATCCTGTCCTGTCCTTGTCCCATCCCCTCCCTGTCCCTGTCCCCATCCTTGTCCCATCCCCTCCCTGTCCCTGTCCCCATCCTTGTCCCATCCATGTCCCTGTCCCCATCCCATCCCCATCCTGCCCCATCCCCATCCCATCCCATCCCATCCCATCCTGTCCCCATCCCGTCCCCGTCCCGTCCCCCTGCCCCCCCCGTGCCCCCCCCGTACCGTGCAGCGGGGGCAGAGCCACTCGCCGTTGGGGACCTCGGGCAGGGGGGGGTTGAGGCAGTGGATGTGGTAGGAGGAGATGCAGGCGTCGCAGCACAGCAGCTCGCCGCCGTCCTTGCAGACGCGGCAGTACTCCATGTGGTCGTCCTCCTCCTCCTTCTCGCCTTCCTCCTCCAGCTCCTCCTCGTACTCCTCCTCCTCCTCCTTCGCCTCCCACTGCACCCCCTCCTTCTCCTGGGGGGCGCCGAGGGGGGCGTCAGGGAAACACCCCCCCCCCCTCGCCCCCCGCAGCCCCCAGACCGCTCCCGGAGACCCCGAGCCCGCTGGGGACGTCCTGAGGGGCACCCGACCTCCAGGGGACCCCCCCCGGCCCCTCTGAGCTCCCCCAGGGACCCCCCAGGGACCCTCGGTGACCCCCCCAAGGGACCTCCCCGCCCCAGGGACCCCTGAGCCCCCCCAGGGTCTCTCAGTCCCCATCGGATGATGCAGAGACCCCCCCCCAGGGATCCTCAAACTTCCCATGGGACCCCCCCAAGTATCCCCAAACGCCCCCAAGGGTCACCTGGACACCCCCAGAGACCCCCAACACCCCCAACCCAATGCAGAGACCCCCCAGGGCCCCCCAAACTCCCCCAGGGACCCCCTGGACACCCCCACAGCCACCAGCCCAAAGCAGAGGCCCCCCCAGGGACCCCCGAACTGCCTCAGAGACCCCCCGAGGGCCCCCCAAATTCCCTCAGGGAACCCCAGACCATTGCCAGGCGCCCCCAACCCAACACAGAGACCCCTCCAGGGACCCCTAAACCACCCCCAGGGACCCTCAAACTCCCTCAGGGACCCCCTGAACACCCCCAACCCAACACAGAAACCCTCCCAGGGCCTCCCAAACTCCTTCAGCCCCTCCCCCGGATGCCCCCAGACCACTCCCAGGCGCCCCCAACCCAACACAGAGACCCCCAGGGACCCCTAAACCACCCCCAGGGCCCCCCAGACTCCCTCAGGGACCCCTAAACCACCCCCAGGACCCCCCAAACTCCCTCAGAGACCCTTAAACCACCCCCAGGGCCCCCCAGACTCCCTCAGGGACCCCTAAACCACCCCCAGGGCTCCCCAGACTCCCTCAGAGACCCTTAAACCACCCCCAGGACCCTCCAAACTCCCTCAGGGACCCCTAAACCACCCCCAGGGACCCTCAAACTCCCTCAGGGACCCCCTGGACACCCCCAACCCAACACAGAGACCCTCCCAGGGACCCCCAAACTGCCTCAGAGACTCCCCCAGGGCCCCTGAAACTCCTCCAGAGACCCCCAAACTGCCTCAGGGACCCCCCCAAACCACCCCCAACCCAACACAGAACCCCCCAGGGGACCCCCAAACTCCCTCAAGGCCCCCCTGGATGCCCCCAGACCAGCCCCAGAGCCCCCAAACCAACACAGAGACCCCCCCAGGGACCCCTAAACCACCCCCAGGGACCCTCAAACTCCCTCAGGGCCCCCCTGGATGCCCCCAGACCACCCCCAACCCCTCACAGGCCCCCCCCCCCCCGTGCCCCCCGTCCCCCTGCCGTGGCCGCTCACGCAGTGGGGGCAGCTCCAGCGCCCCTCGGGCGCGCGGTCGAGCTCGGGGTCGAGGCAGACGAGGTGGTAGGCGCGGGGGCAGGTGTCGCACAGGATGATCTCCCCCCCCTGCTGGCACACCTCGCAGTAGTCCTGGTGGTCCGTCTCGTAGCCGTCCCCGTCCTCCTCCGGCCCCGGGCCTGCGGGGACAGCACCGCCCGCTGCCACCGCGCGCCCTCGGGGACGGGGGGGGGGACGTGGGGACAGCGGGGATTGGGGGGGGCGGGATGGGGGCAGGGGGATGGGGACATCGGGATGGGGACATCGGGATGGGGACATCAGGGATGGGGGTGTGGGGATGGGGATGGGGATGTGGGGACATCGGGATGGGGACACTGGGGACAGCGGGGGGACGGGGCAGTGGGAGCACTGGGGATGGGGAATGGGGTTGGGATGGGGGCGGGATGGGGATGGGGACAGGGGACAGGGATGGGGACAGGGATGGGGAGAGGATGGGGACAGGGACAGGATGGGGATGGGGACAAGGACAGGGTGGGGACAGGGTTGGGACTGGGATGGGGACAAGGACGGGGACAGGGAATGGGGACAGGGATGGGGAGAGGATGGGGACAGGAACAGGATCGGGACAGGGACAGGATGGAGATGGGGACGGGGACAGGGGTCAGTGGGGCCACCACGGGCACTGGGGGACACCTGGGGACAGGAGCATCCAGGGGTAAGGTCAGATTTTGGGACACAAGGGACAGGGGGACACCAGGACGCCTCCAGGGGGACACAGGGACACCAGGGAGAGATGGGGGGGACAAGGACAGAGGGACACGGGGACAGTGGGGACAAGGGGGATGGGGACATCAGGACACGAGGGGCAGTGGGGATGGGGGCAGGGGGACAGCAGGGGGCAGGGGCAGTGGGGATGGGGACAACGGGGACAGATGCTGGGGACACCTGGGGACAATCGGACGTCAGGACACGGGGACGATGGGGACACGGGGACACGGATGAGGGAGAGCCCCCGGCCGGCCAGATGGTGGAGAGGGGCACCCAGGGACAGCGACACCCCCGGGGGACCCCCAGCCCCAAACCCAGGAGAGGTGGGGAGGGGCGCCCCGTGCTCCGGGGTGACCCCTTGGCCTCGGGGGACAACCTGGGGACAACCTGGGGACAGCTGAGGGGGCTCTCACCGTGTGCGGGCACAGCGCCCGTCCCCGCGGGGCCGCGCTCCCTGTTGAGGACGGTGCAGGGGGCTGCAAGGAGAGACGGCGGCGGCGTCACCCGCGGCCCCGGTGTGGGGAGGGGACACGGGGAGGGGGGGAGGGCAAAAGGGGGGGACAAGGGGACGGGGCTGGGGGGGGGGGCGGTGGCGCTCGGGGACAAAGGCCACTCACCCTTCTTCTTCTTGCGGCCGGGGCGGCCCCGCTTGAGCTTCTTGATGCGGGCGGCGGGGTCGGAGCGCGCCGAGGCGCTGTGCACGCTCGAGCTCTCGGCGTCCGACTCCTCCTCCGCCTCCCCCGCGTCCTCGCTCTGCAACGGGACGGGGACAGGGGGACGCTGGGGACACTGGGGGACACTGGGGGGCACTGGGGGGCATGGGGGGACACGGGGCTGAGGCGGGTAGTGAGGGGAGATGGGGCTGGGGGACACCGCGGGGGGATGGCAGGGGGTGGGGGACACCTCTGGGTGACACCTGAGGGACTGGGTGCCACCACGTGGGGACACCAGAGGGTGAGGAGGGGACATGAGGACACCTCTGGGTGACACCAGAAGGTGAGGAGGAGACGTGGGGCTGGGTGCCACCACCTGGGGACACCAAGAGCATGAGGAGGGGCTCAGGGACACTTCTGGGTGCCACCCAAGAGCAAGGAGGGGACGTGGGGACACCTCTGGGTGACACCCAAGGGGTTAGGTGCCACCACGTGGGGACACCAGAAGGTGAGGAGGGGACATGAGGACACCTCCGGGTGACACCAGAAGGTGAGGAGGAGACGCGGGGACACCTTTGGGCGATACCAAGAGGTTGAGGAGGAGATGTGGGGTCACCTCTGGGTGACACCAGAAGGTGAGGAGGGGATGTGGGGATACCTCTGGGTGACACCAGAAGGTGAGGAGGGGCTGGGGGACACCTCTGGGTGCCACCCACGGGGCCGGGTGCCGCCACCTGGGGACAGCAGGGGACAGCAGGGCCACGCGGCGGCCGTACCGAGCTGCTCTTCTTGCGCTTGCCGCCGATGACGCCCAGCTTGATCTTGAGCGGCGCCATCTTCTTGCCCTTCAGCTTCCGCTTCAGCTCCGGCACCCGCGGGCTCTTGCTGCGCTTCTTGTGCCCGGGCCCTGCCGGGGGACGCGGCTGTCCCCGAGGGCTCGGGTCCCCAACGGGGGGGGGGGTGGTGGACCTGGAGCCTTGTCCCCAGCTGGGAGGGGACCTTGGGGTCTTGGAACATTGTCCCCAACGGGGAGGGGGACCCAGGGGTCCTGGCGCCTTGTCCCCAACGTGGAGGGTCCCCGGGGATCCCGGCACCTTGTCCCCAGCATGGAGGTGACCCAGGGGTCCCTTCACCTTGTCCCCAACACAGAGGGGACCCTGGGGATCCTGGCATCTTTGTCCCCAACTGGGAGCTGACCCAGGGGTCCCGGCACCTTGTCCCCAACATGTAGGGGACCAATGGGTCCCAGCACCTTGTCCCCAGCGCAGAGGGTCCCCAGGGGTCCTAGCACCTCGTCCCCAACACGAAGGGTCCCCGAGGGTCCTGACACCTTGTCCCCAACAGGGAGGTGACCCTGTGGTCCCTTCACCTTGTCCCCAGCATGGAGGGTCCCCAAGGGTCCCAGCACCTTGTCCCCAAAAGGGAGGGGACCCTGTGGTCCCTTCACCTTGTCCCCAAATGGGAGGTGACCCTGGGGTCCTGACACCTCGTCCCCAGTAGGGAGGGTCCCTGGGGGTCCCAGCACCTTGTCCCCAACACGGAGGGTCCCCAAGGGTCCTGGCGCCTTGTCCCCAAGAAGAAGGGAACCCAAGGGTCCCAGCACCTTGTCCCCAACACGAAGGGTCCCCGAGGGTCCCGACACCTTGTCCCCAGCGCCGAGGGTCCCCGGGGGTGCCGCTCACCTTTCCCCTCCTTGGTCTTGGCCTTGCGCAGGGGCGGCAGCGGCGCCTCGGGGGCCACGGCGGCGACGGCGGCCGACACCTGCTCGGCCACGGCGGCGGCGGCGGCGGCGGCGGCGGCGGCCACAGCGGCGGCGGAGCCCTTGAAGGGGTTGTTGGCGCTGAACTCCCTCCACTTGGCCCCCAGGATGGTCATCATCTTGGACATGGGGATTTTGGGGTTCTTCTTGGCAATCAGGGGCCTGCGAGCGAGCGGCAGCGGGGCTGGGAACCCCACCGGGGGCTGCCAGTGGAGAACCCCTCCCCCCCCCCCCAAAAGAGCACCCCGGGGTGCACCCGGATGGCCCCGCAGCGCCCCGCAGGGCTCGACGGCTCCCCAAGGGGACCGCGGCGGCACCCAAAGCATCCCAAATCGCCCCAAAACACCCCAAGGGGTCCTCAAGAAGCCCCACAGCACCCCGAGGTGCCCCAAAACACCCTGAGGTGCCTTCAACGGCCCCCAAAGCACCCCAAGGTGCCCCAGCAGCACCCCATGAAGCCTTCAACTGCCCCTACACCACCCCGAGGTGCCCCAAAACACCCCAGGTAACTTCAACTGCCCCCAAAGCACCCCAAAGGGCCCGTGGGAGCTCCCAAAGTACCCCAAGGTGCCCCAAAGCCCCTCAAGGTGCCTTCAACAGCCCCCAGAGCACCCCAAGGTGGCCCAACAGCACCCCAAGGTGCCTTCAATTGCCCCTAAAACACCCTAAAGTGCCCCCAGCACCTCAAGGTGCCCCAAAACACCCTGAGGTGCCTTCAATTGCCCCCAAAGCACCCCAAGGTGCCCCCCCAGCACCTCAAGGCATCCCAGCAGCACCCTAAGATGCCTTCAACAGCCCCCAAAGCACCCCAAGGTGGCCCAGCAGCACCCCAAGGTGCCTTCAATGACCCTCAAAGCACCCCAAGGTGGCCCGACAGCACCCCGAGGTGCCTTCAATTGCCCCCAAACCCCCCTGAGGTCCCCCTGCAGCACCCCGAGGTGCCCCAAAACCCCCCGAGGAGCCCTCCCCTGCGCCCCCCAGCACCCCGAGGCGCCCCCCCAGCACCCACCTCATGAACTGGCTGAAGGCCTTGTAGTTGGTGAGCGTGTGGTAGTCCTCCTCGGTGAAGATGTGGTCCACGTCCTCCAGCCCCCAGGCGCCCAGCAGCTGCGCCGACGACTTCTGCTCCACCGGCTGCGCCCGGCGGGGAAGGGACGGGGACGGGACGGGGACGGGGATGGGGACGGGGAAGGGGACAGGGACGGGGACAGGGGGTGGCACAAACAGAGCGAGAGCGAGAGAAGGGGAGCGAGTCAGAAACGGGCACGGGGACAAGGACAGGGGGTGGGGACAGGAAGGGCAGGGGCAGCGGGACCCCATGGGGTGTAATGAGGGTGGGGGACCCCGTGGGGTCTGAAAGGGGCAGCGGGACCCCAACGGGATCCACATGGGTGGGGGGACCCCATGGGGTCTGAAAGGGGCACCAGAAACCCCATGAGACCCACCATGGGTGCTGGGAACCCAACAGGATCCACCATGGGTGCAGGAACCCCGATGGGCCCCAAAATGGGCGCTGGGACCCCCATGGGCCCCAAAATGGTCATTGGGAACCCAACGGGATCCAAATGGGTGGGGGGAAACCCATGGGTCCCAAAACGGTCACCAAGACCCCAGTTGGATCCACCATGGGTGCAGGGACCCTGTGGGCCCCAAAATGGTCACCAGGACCCCCAAGGGCCCCGAAATGGGTACCAGGACCCCCATGGGCCCCAAAATGGGTGAGGGGAAACCCATGGGTCCCAAAAGGGTCCCCAGGACCCCAGTGGGTTCCCCAGTGGGTGGGGAGGACGCCATGGGCTCCAAAATGGTCTTTGGGACCCCAACAGGATCCAAATGGGTGCGGGGACCCCATGGGCCATGAAATGGTCACCGGGACCCCAATGGGATCCACCATGGGTGCAGGGACCCATGGACCCCAACATGGGCACCAGGACCCCTACAGGCCCTAAAATGGTCAGTGAGAGCCCAATGGGTTCCAAATGGGTGGGGGGAAACCCATGGGCCCCAAGATAGTCACCGGGACCCCAATGGGATCCAAACAGGTTGGGGGGGACCTGATGGGTCCCAAAATGGGCACCAGGACCCCCATGGGCCCCAAAACGGTCCGTGGGACCCCAACAGGATCCAAAGGGCTGGGGGAAACCCATGGCCCAACAGGACCCCAACGGGATCCACCATGGGTGCAGGGACCCCATGGACTCCGAAATGGTCAGCAGGACCCCAATGGAATCCAAACAGGTGGGGGAACCCGACGGGTCTCAAAATGGGCACCAGGACCCCCATGAGCCCCAAAACGGGCACCGGGACCCCAACGGGATCCAAACGGGTGGGGGGAAACCCATGGCCCAAGGGGACCCCAACGGGATCCACCATGGGTGCAGGGACCCCATAGGCTCCCAGAATGGTCAGCGGGACCCCAATGGGATCCAAAGGGGTTGGGGGGGACCCCATGGGTCCCAAAATGGGCACCAGGACCCCCAAGGGCCCCAAAATGGTCATGGGGACCCCAATGGGATCCAAATGGTTGGGGGGAAAGCCATGGCCCAACAGGATCCACAGTGGGTGCAGGGACCCCATGGGCCCCAAAACGGTCACCGGGACCCCAACGGGATCCAAAGGGGTTGGGGGGCACCCCAGGGCCCCCAGCGCGCCCCCCCCCCCGGCCATACCTTCACCTTCTGCCCCCCCTCCTCGTCCATCTTTTTCCGCCGCTTCGTCTTCTTCTCCTTCTTCTCGCGGTGCTTCCGCCGCTTCTTCTTGGCCACGCCGCCGTAGTCGCTGCCGCCGCTCTCTGACTTCTCCCGGTACTCGTCGCGCTCCGACTCGAACTCATCCTCGCTCACCTGCGCCCCGAGACCCCCCCCGAGAGCCGGTCACGCCCAGACCCCCCCCAAATCCCAGAACAACCCCCCAAATCCCAGGACCCCCCCCAAAAACGCCGGGACCCCCCCCAAAAGCCCGGGCCTCACCAATTTTTTCCGTTTCCGCGGCTTCCCGGGTTTGTTCTCCTTCTGCTTGCGGGGGCCCCGCTTCTTCTTCTTCACCCCCAGGGCCCCCTCGAGGCCCCGCAGCAGCTCCTCGTCTCCGTCTGCGGGGACACGGCTGCCTGAGGGGCGGGGACGGCACCCAAAGGTGCCCCTGCAGCACCCCGAGGGGCCCCCAGAGCACCCTATGGGGACCTGAAGCACCCCAAGGGCCCCCAAAGCATCCCGAGGGGCCCCAAAGCACCCTGAGGGGTTCCAAAGAACCCCAAGGGGTCCTTGGGAAGTCACACAGCACCCCAAGGGGCCTTAAAAAGCCACCATAGCACCCAAAGGTGCCCCGAAAGCACCCCAAGGTGCCTTGAATTGCCCCCAAAGCACCCTGAGGGGCCTTAAATTGCGCCACAGCACCCCAAGGTGCCCCAGAGCATCCCGAGGGGTCCTTGGGAAGTCCCAAAGCATCCCAAGGTGCCTTGAATTGCCCCCACGGTACCCCAAGGTGCCCCAGAGCACCCCAAGGTGCCATCAGTTGCACCCACAGCACCCTGAGGGGCCCAAAAGCACCCCGAGGTGCCCTCACCAGCCCCCAAAGCACCCCACAGGGCCCCACAGCACCCTAAGGTGCCTCCAGTTGCCCCCAGTGCACCCCAAAAAGCCCCACGGATGGGGATGCGCCAGCACCCACCATCAGGAATGAGCTTCGGTGCTTTTTTTTTCCCCACTTTGTCCCTTTTTTGGGTGAAAAATGGGCTGTACACCCATGCAGCATGGCTCGGCTGCGCCACTTTTCCTTTTTATGCCGGTTCTTAACCCAAAACCAACCACCTCACACGGCACCTTTGGGGCAGGGAAGCCGAGGGGAGTAAAAAGCACCAAACCCCAACTTTTTGGGGACAAAACTCGCAAAAATAAAACCAAGCGGCCGCAGCCGGGGTCTCCTCCGCTGCTGGCACGCAAAAAAAGGGTAAAAAAGCACCAGAAACATCATTTTGGGAGCATTTCCCCCATTTCTTGGAAACCTGGAAGGCTTTTTGGCTTTTTTACCCCAAAAAGAGGCCGAAACCCCGTGGGTTTCGCCCAGCAAACACTGGTCACCTGCCTCCATCCCAGCCCTGCGTAAATTGGGGCGAAAAAGCGGCTTTTGGAGAGCGGTGCGGCCATGTGCTTGCGGAAAGCCTGGAAAACGGCTTTCCGAGGGTTTTTCGCTTTTATTTACGGCACCGGAGGGCACCAAGTCCCAGACAACAACAAAAAACACCATTTATGGGGTATTCTGGGGCTTTGCTGGAGCCCGGCCGGTTTTGGGGTGAAAATTGCAGGATTTGGGGTTATCTGGAGTGATTTCTGGGGGGGGCGGTCAGGGGGAAATGCAACGGCCTCCCTATTTGGGGAGAGGGGATTTGGGGGATTTTTGCCCGAATCCAGCATCGTTAGCGGCCCCAAAAAGGGATGGAATGGGGGGGGATGTGGCCTCGGGGGGGAGCCGCACCCCGAAATCCTCCCGGAAACGCCCCAATGACGGGTTTCAGCCCCAAAAAACGGGCGCGAAACCAACCCCGCCGTTTCCAACCGCAGCCAGCCCCATTTCCCCCGGCTTTCACCCCAAAACGCAACGAACGCTTTGCACAACACCTCCCGCCGGCGACGGGTTTCCCAACCGCTCCGTCCCGCGGCGCATTTTCCCCTTTTTGTCCCCAAAACAGCGGCCGAGCTCAACCCCCCCCCCCCCCCGAGGCTCCGGGTACCCCAAAAGAGGCTGGGGGGGGGTCAACTGGGGACCCCTCCGGGTAAATCGGAGGCTGGAGGCTGGCGGAGGCCAGCGAGGACAGGCTGGGGGGGGTCAATTTGGGACCCCCCCCCCCGGGTAAATTGGAGGCCGGAGGCCGGCGAGGCCGTGCCGGGGGAGGTCAATTTGGGACCCCCCCGGGTAAATCAGTGCCCGGAGGAGGCCAGAGGCCAGCGAGGCCGAGCTGGGGGGGGTCAACTAGGGACCCCCCCTGGGTAAATCGGAGGCTGGAGAGGCTGGGCTGGGGGGTCAACTGGGGACCCCCCCGGGTAAATCAGCGCCTGGAGGAGGCCAGAGGCCAGCGAGGCCGGGCCGGGGGGGGTCAATTGGGGACCCCCCCTGGGTAAATCAGAGGCCGGAGGCCGGCGGAGGTCGGCGAGGCCGTGGGGGGGCCGCGGGGGGGTCCTGGCGCGGGCGCTGGCCGCAGCGCGGTGCCGCCGCCGGGGTCACGCTCCCGCCTAATCCCCTGGCACCGCGCGCGGCCAGAGCGCCGCCGGCGAGCCCGGGGGGGGGGCGGGGGGGTTGGGAACCAAAACAATGCCCCCCCCGCCTGGCGCGTGCCAAAAAGATAAACCAAAAACCACCCAAAAAACGTGTTTTTTTTTCTGCTTCTTTTCCCTTGCCACGCGGCTGGGGGATCCACGCCCCCGGCTTCCCCTTTTTTCTCCCCATTTCTCCCCATTTTCCACTGCCCCCCCCCCATTCGTATGTCACACCCCCCCCATCCATCTGCCCCCCCCGCCGTCACCTTTGGGTGCTGCCCCCGGGGCGCAGCCGCTCGCCAGGCCGGGGCCGCATCCTGCCATATTTTTATTTTTTATTCTATTTTCGGGGGGCGGGGGGGGATTTTTTGGTGTTTTTTTTTTTTTTAAATTTTTGTGCCCCCCCCCCACCCCCCTAAACATCGGTCGCGATAGGGGCGGGCATGCGCAGCCCGCCGGGCGCGTTGGCAGGCGATCAACGAGAATTTTCCACACACGTGACGCTTCCCCCCCCCCCCCCCGGCACCTTGAGACACAAAGCCCCCCCCCCCCAAGGAGGAAACGGGGCGAAAAAGGGCGATTTTAGCCAAAAAAAAAAAAAAAAGAAAACACGAGGTGAAAGAGCCCCAAAAAGGGCCGAAAACGGGGCTGGGGGAAAAGGGAAGGCGCTGCCCAAAAGAGGCAGGGGGGGGGGGGGGGGGGGGTGAACAAAGGAGGAGGCCGCCGGTTCTCCAAAACGGGAGAAAACCACCCAAAGCGAGGGGCGAACAATGGCCCGGAAGGGGAGATGAGCGAAGCGTGGTTTTCCCGTAGCGGAAAAGCTCTGTTTTTTTTGGGGGGGGGGGGGTTCACCCTTTTCCTCCCTCAGACCGACCCCCCCCCAACTTCGTGGGAGAGCCGACTCGCTTCTTTTTGCCCAAATTTTGATATTTTTTTTTGAAAACCGTCGCTTTTGCTTCTTTGGAGCCGTTTGTAAGCACTCACCCCCCCCCCACCCGAGCCGCTTTCGGTGCTCGGTCCACCCCCCCCCCCCCCCCCCAGGCATTGTTCTCGGCTGAAATGGGTTGGAAACAGCAAAAATGGGGGAAAAACAGGAAAAAAAAAACCAGCCTCTGGGACGTCCCCGCGAGGCTGCCGGGAAAGTTGTGAAAAGCGCCCGTTTCACCTCAAATCCGCGGAGCCTCAGGCGAGCGCCCGTCGGGGCCGGACAGGCGGACGCCGGCCTCCCGCCGCTCCGGGGAGAAACGTTAAAAAAGTGTGATTCTGCTGCTCTGGGGAGAGAAAGGTTACAAAAAATGACGGGTTACCGCCGCCCCGGGGCAGGAAAAGTTCAAAAAACGAAGAGAAACGCGTTTTACGGTCCCCTGGGGAGAGAAAAGTTAAAAAACGGGCGTTCGGGGGGCTGCTCCGGGGGCGCCCGGGCAGCTGCACGTGGGGCGTCCGCCGAGAAAGAATAACGACGGGGTTTGCCCAAAAAGCGGAGAAATGAGCCCAAAGGAGGCCGCGGAGGAGAAGCGGCGCCTTCCCAGGGAGGCCGAGAAAATTTGCCCGTTTCCGAGCGTTTTGGGCAACGGAGGGCTTCTGAAAACCAGGGTTACCCATTTCTGAGTGCTTCTGGAAAAAAAAAAAGAAGGGGCTTTTAAATCTTAACTCGCCCATTTCTGAGCGTTTCTGGAGGCGATGAGGTACCAAACCCCAAATTCACCCATTTCTGAAACGGGGGCGTTTGTTGTAAAATGAGGAAAAAGAGCCCCGAAGCGGCTCTTTTTAATCCAACCCGTTTGGGCCGCTTTGGGCTAAAAGATGCCTTCCCCCCCCCCCCCAAGCGTGAGGTAAAACCCGAGAAAAGCGAAGCCAAAACCAAAACGGGCGGAAGGAAAGCGAGCGATTTCCACACAAACGGCCCGATTTTAGGTCAGCGGCTCAGGGAAAACCGTCGGAAACGGCGCCGCCAGCCCCAAACTGACCCCGCGGCGGCAAATTCAGGCCCCGAGGGACCCGCAGGGCGTCCCCGCGGCGGAAACCGGGGCGTTTGCCACTCAAAATCGGCTTTTTCCGTGTTTTTGCCCGTTTTCGGATGCCCACGCGGGAGGGGACGGAGCTGCGAGGGGGCGCGGGGAGGGGGGGGGGGGTCGGTGGCCAGGGCCCCCCCCGGCCGAGGAGGCCGGGAAGTGGCGTGGAAGGAGCGAAACGAGACGAGGAGGTGGGCGAAAATGAGGTAAAATCGGGCGAAAATGAGTCAAAACGAGAAAAGAGATGAGGCAGAGCGACAGGGGGTGAGGTGAAGCGAGAGAAAATGAGGTAAAGGGAGAAAAACTGAGGTAAAAACGAGAGAAAACGGGGCAAAGCGACGGGCGCCCAACGGCGCAACCCGGCGCGACGCCGGCCCCACGGCCACGTCTGGGGGGGGGGTCGCGGCCCCCCCTCACTGCCCCCTCCCAAAGGGGCACGAGGAGGAGGAGGGGGGGGATGAAGGCCAAATGGGGGGGGCACATGGCTGGGGGCACGGTTTTGGAGGGGGGGGGACACGGAACAGAGTGCGGGGGATGCTGAGGAGGAGGAGGAGGAGGAGGGTGTGGGGGGATGAAGGCTGAGCCCCCCCTCACACAGAGCCCACCACGGGGGGGGGGGGGGGAGTTAAATTTGGGGGGGGCGTTATAAATCCCCCCCCCACACACACAGGGCGGGAGGGGGCGTTACGGCCCCTCAGGCTGAGGATGATGGGGGGGGTGTGAGGGGATGAAGGCCAAGCATCTGTGTGCCCCCCCCCCGGCACAGACATGAGGCGGTGACTTGAGGGGGGGGCTGCAAACCGCCCCCCCTCAGGCTTTAGGGCTGGAGGGGGGGGAATTTAAGTGGGGGGGGGTCAAACTGCCCCCCCCATGGTCCAGGGTGGGGGGGGGGGTAAAAATGGATGGGGAGGGGGCTGCAAAGCGACCCCCCCTCACGGTGCAGGATGGGGGGAGGTAAAAATGGATGGGAGGGGGCCTGTAAACTGCCCCCCCCTCATGCTTCAGGGCAAGGGGGGGAATGGATGGGGAGGGACCTGCAAAGTGCCCCCCCCTCACGATTCGGTGGGAGGGGGGGGTAAAAATGGATGGGAGGGGGCTGCAAAGTGCCCCCCTCACAATTTGGCGGGGGGGGGCTGCATAAAGCCCCCAGCCCTCACAGACAAGTTGGGGGGGGAACCTAAGTGGCTGGTGACCGCCCCCTTCAGGGATGGAGGGGGGGGAAATGGATGGGGAGGGGGCTTGAAAGCGCCCCCCCCCCCAATTTCCAGGGAGGGGGGACACTGAAGGGGGGACACTGAAAGGGGGGGACATTCAAAAGGGGGGGGGCATTGAAAAGGGGGGACACTGAAGGGGGGGACACTGAAGGGGGGGACACTGGGGGGGGGCGACACTGAGGGGGGGCATTGAAGGGGGGGGGTGACACCGAAGGGGGCGGCCTGGTGACCGCCCCCCTCCCGCTCCCGGAAAGGGGAGGGTGTGGGGGGGACCTTAACGGGGGGGGGGGGCTCTTAGTGACCGCCCCCCCCGCGGCGGGCAGCGCGGCCGTCGGGCGGCTTGTTTACAAACAGCGCGGCCCCCCCCACCCCCCCCCCCGTTACCCCCCCCCTCCGTCCCCGTCCCCTCACGGCCCCGTTGGCGGGAAGGCCTCGGCGGGAAGCGGCGAGGCGGGAACGGGGATGGGGACGGGGGGGGGGGCGGGGGGGGGCCGCTTACCTGGCGGCGCCGCAGTCGCCTCAGCGGCGGCGGGCGCGGGCGAGGCGGGCGCGGGGGGCGGCGGGGCGGCGGCGGCGGGCGGCAGGAAGATGTCGGCGGGGCCGCGGGCGGCGGCGGCGGCGGCGGCGTCGTCGTCGTCGTCGTCCTCGTCGTCGTCGTCCTCGTCGCCGTCCGCCTCGGACACCGCCATCTCCTCCTCCTCTTCCTCGTCCTCCCTCAGAGGGGAAGCCATGGTGGTGCTGGGGGGGCAGGGAGGGAGCGGGAGGCTGTGAGGAGGGAGGCGGGAGGCGGGAGGAGGAGGGGGGGGGGGGGGGGGACCCTCCGCGCGCTCCCCGCTCCCCCCGCCCCGCGCGGCGCTGAGGTGAAACCCGCGGAGCCCCCCCCCCCAAGAAAAAAACAAAAAAAAACAAAAAAAAACGTTAAAACTGAGGGAAAACTGCCCCAAAAGTGGCGCCCCCCCGCGCTTAACCCCCCTGCCTCTCCTCAGGCCTCGCCGTGAGGGAGGGGAGGGGGGAGGGAAAGCGGCGAAAAGGCGCAAAAAAAGGCTCGAAAAAGGTTAAAAAATCACAAAAATGACCGCCTCGGAGGGGGCCACCCGCGATAATAATTTTCCACGGGAGCGCGGAATGAAAATGGCCGCCCCGAAATTTATTTTTAAAACCGGCCCCCCCCCCCGACACACACCCCCCCCCCTCACGACCAGGAAAAAACGATGAAAAAAGAGCGAAAATTAAAAAAAAAAAAAAAAAAGAGCCCCCCCCTCAAAAAAAACGCCCCCCCTCCCTCCCCAGGGGGAAAAAACGCAACCCCCCCCAAAACTGCCTCGATTTTGGGGTTTTTGTTGGTTTTTTTTTGTCCCCCCCCACACGCACACTCCCCCACACACCTTCCTGAAGGCTTAAAAAAAAGGGAAATTTCAGAAAAAATATAAAAAAACAATAATAAAAAATTTAAAAAGCCTCGAGGAAAAAAAAAAAAAAAAAAAACGAGGCAAAAAAAAAATCCCCCCCCTGTTCTTTTTTCTCTTTTTTTTTCTTTTCGGGGATTCTTCCCCCCCCGCCCCCCCCGCGCTTTGGGCGAAGCGATTCGTAAGAAATCGCCTTTTTTTTTTTTTTTTTCTCTCTCTCTTTTTTGGGGCTCGTTCGCGTGGTTTTGGTGCCCCTCAGCCCCGCGGCTCCCCGGCTTTCGGCGCGCGATATTCGTGGATTCCCGGCGCTCCGGGGGGGGGGGGCAGGGGGGCCCCGAAAGAGGAAGATTTCTGCCGAAAACAAAGATGGCTGCGGGAAATTATTGCCTTTTTTTTTTTTTTTCCCCTCCTTTCTCCTATACTTCCCCCCCCCCCAATAAAAAATATTTCGGCCGGGGGGGGGCGCGGATTAATCAGTACTCATGCTCAGTGTGACATCAGCATAAATTGTTAAAGGTTAACTAGTTCCATACTAGTCGAGCCGCCTTTTTTTTGCCCGTTTTCCCCCGTTTCGGCTACCCAAAACGGGGAGGGGGGGCTGAAAACACTCCCCCCCGCCCAAAAAAAAAATAATAAAAAAAGAAAATAGTGCTTTTTTTTTTCACCCCTCCCTTCCCTACTTTTAAATACTTCGGCAGGGAGTGGTTTTATGGTGGTTTTTTTTGTGTTTTTTTTTTCTTACTTTCTTTAGGCTGCAGGGCAGAAGAACAAAAAAAAAAAAGAGGAAAAAAATGCACGGAAAGGGATAAAAAAAAAAAACTTACATAAAAAAATCCAAAAAAAAGGGAAAGAAACGGCCTCGAAAGAAATTTAAAAAATCTTTAAAAAAAAACGAAAACGGCCTCGAAAATTGTTTCCGCGACGCTCCCGACCCCGGGAAGACCCGTGTGGAAATTGGGGTGAAAAACGGCGACTTTGGTGTCGCAGCGGGGGACGAAAATCCGCCCCCGGGGCCCGAAACGCTCCCCTGCTCCGCAAACATCCTAAAAAGCAGCAAATCCACCCAAAGCGGGGCCGCGAGCGGGATCGGGGCCCGGCCTGAGCTGCCCGCGGCGTTGGCAGCACTTCGGTTCTCCCAGGATTCTTTTTTTTGGCCTTTTTGCCCCAAAACGCCGCCCCGGGAGCCAGCCGGGGTGGCAGGGTCAGGCCCCAGGTGGCACCGCCAGGAACGCCACCAAAAACGGTGAAAAACGGAGAAAAAGCCCCAAAACTGCAGAGTGCTGCGACCCTGTCCGCCAGGCGCTGCACCGCGGCCCGGCCCCGGCTTTCAATTTTCCTTTTTTCGCTGTTTTTTCCCCCAAAGAATTGACAAAGCACCGGGGCCGCGCAGGGCTGAGGAGCGTCTGGCCTTGCTTTTGCCTTTTTTCCTCCTTTTTTCCCCCAAATCTCGTTAGCGACGATCCAGTTCCCCGCTGCCCTGTGAGCGCTCAGGGCCCATCTCCCTCAGCCCTCCACCGAAATCCTCCGAAAACACCAAAATTGGCGAGTTTGGGGGCAGGCAACGGCCCCGCTGCCCTGCGGGGAGGGCGTAACGAAAAATCACAATTCCCAAACGCCCTAAAACGCCCCAAAAAGCCCCAAACGCCGGCCCCCCGCGCTGACCTCGCGGTGCGGAACACCCCGGGCAGCGCCGCTCCATTTTTGGGGCGTTTTGCTGCTTTTTGCCCCCCAAAAACGCCCAGCGGGGCTTCTTCGCCCCCCCCCCCACCCGTTTTGGGGAGTTTCGGCCCGTTTTGACTATTTTTCACGTTCCTGCCCCCGTTCCGTGGGACGGACGGAGCGGAAGCCGGCGGCCCCCCTCACTGCCCCCCCCCCCGTTTTAGGGCTGGATTTGGGGGGGGGGGGCTCCCCCAACCCCCGACTCGGCGGCAGACGTTTTTCACCAAAATCGCCTTTATTGGCCTCAAAACGCGCCCAGCTCCCGGGGCAATGCTTGGGGGGAGGCAGGGGGGATCCGGCGTCCCTGGGGGGCTGGAAAAAGAAGAAACGGGGACGCTTTTGGGGTGGGGGGGTCCGGGGGTCCAGGGGCTGGTTTTGGGGTGGGAGGGTCCTGGGGTGGGGTGGGGATCAAAAGGGGCAGTTTTAGGGTGGGGGCTGGGATTGGGGGGGGGTCCGAGCAGTGGTTTTGGGGTTGAATTTGGGGTTGGGGGGCTCCCAGGAGCAGTTTTGGGGGGGATTTTGGGGGGGTCCAAGCAGTGGTTTTGGGATGTGATTTGGGGTTGGGGGGGTCCCGTGGCAGTTTTGGGGTTGAGGGGTCCCCAGGGGCAGTTTTGGGGTGGGATTTGGGTGGGGGAGGAGGTCCTAATGGCAATTTTGGGGTTGGGGGGGGGGGTGTCCCAGCAGTTTTGGGGTGGGATTTGGGGTCGGGGGCTCCCCGGGGCACTTTTGGGGTGGGATTTGGGGCTCCCCGGGTTGGTTTTGGGGCTGGGGGGTCTCCCAGGGGCACTTTTGGGGTTGGGGGCTCCCAGGGGCACTTTTGGGGGCGAGATTTGGGGCTGGGAGCTCCCAGGGGCAGTTTTGGGGCAGGATTTGGGGCTTGGGGCTCCCCGGGGCGGTTTCGGGGTTGGGGGGCTCCCAGGGGCGCTTTTGGTGCTGGGGGGCTCCCAGGGGCGCTCTTGGGACGGGATTTGGGGATGGGGCTCCCCGGGGTGCTTTTGGGGCTGGGGGGCTCCCTGGGGCACTTTTGGGGTTAGATTTGGGGCTGGGGGCTCCCGGGGCGGTTTTGGGGTTGGGGGGCTCCCCGGGGCGCTTTTGGGGTGGGATTTGGGGCCGGGGTCTCCCCGGGGCGGTTTCGGGGTTGGGGGGCTCCCGGGGCGGTTTCGGGGTTGGGGGGCTCCCCGGGGTGGTTTTGGGGTGGGATTTGGGGCCGGGGTCTCCCCGGGGCGGTTTCGGGGTTGGGGGGCTCCCCGGGCGGTTTCGGGGTTGGGGGGGCTCCCGGGGCGGTTTCGGGGTGGGATTTGGGGCCGGGGTCTCCCCGGGGCGGTTTCGGGGTTGGGGGGCTCCCCGGGCGCTTTTGGGGTGGGATTTGGGTCCGGGGGCTCCCCGGGGGGGTTTGGGGTTGGGGGGCTCCCCGGGCGCTTTTGGGGTGGGATTTGGGTCCGGGGCTCCCCGGGGGGTTTTGGGGTTGGGGGGCTCCCGGGGCGGTTTTGGGGTGGGATTTGGGGCCGGGGTCTCCCCGGGGCGGTTTCGGGGTGCCGTACCAGCTCTAGAGCTCTTTCAAGTCGTCGCTGAAGAGGAGCAGCACGCTGGGGACGAAGGCTGCGGGGTCGAGGCCGAGGCCGAGCAGCTCGGGGGTGTCGTCGGGGACCCCGTTCTGCTCCAGCGTCAGGGGGCGCAGGGGGGCCCCCCCCGCAGCGCCAGGCGTAGCCCCCCCCCCCGTGCGCGTTCCAGGGCAGCGCCCGCTCCTGCGCCGCCTCCACCGCCTCCTCCCCGCACACCTGGGGGGGGCGTGGGGTGAGGGGACCCCCCCCAAAATAAAAGGGGGGACCCCAAAGGTGGACGGAGCCCCCCGGGGAGGGGCAGGGATGTACAGAGAGGGGAAGGGGGCAAATACGGGGGGGCCCTAAAACCCCAATCCCCCCCGGGGGGCAGCAGGGACCCCAAAAAGGGGCTGGGGCCAAACTTGGGGGTCCCCCAACCCCCCCCCCTCAACCCTGGGGACCCCCAAAAAGGGTCCGGGACAAACTTCGGGCCCCCAACCCCCCCCACTACCCCCCTCCCAGCCCCCCTCCCCCAAACCCCCCAGCCCCCCAAAACCACACCGGGGCCAACCCTTGGGGTGCCCCCCCCCCAAACGTGACAGCAGGACCCCCCGGCCCCCCCGCGCCCCCCCCACCTCGAGGAGCTGCTGGTGCCCTGTGAGCGTGTTGTGGAGCCGCAGCAGGCGGGGGCGGCCGAGAGGAGCCCCACCACCCGCCGGGGGTCCCGCCACCACGGCAGCGCCCCCCCGCGAGGGGGGCCCAGTCCGAGCGCGGCATTGTGGGGGGGACCCCGGCCAGGGCCCCCCTGGGAGGCGGTAGGAGATGCAGCCGGTCTGGGGGTCCACGCGGGTCAGGGGCTGCGGGGGGGACATGTCGGTGACTGGGGCCCCCCCGCACCGTGCGACCCCCCCACACCATGTGACCCCCCCCCCGACCCACACCAGAAGCCCTCCCCCATAGTGGGAGCCCCCCCCCGAGAGACAATCCCCCCCCAACCCCCAGGACCCCCCCATCCCACACTGAGACCCCCCTCCAGGTATAGGAGGCCCCCCAGCCCCAGAACGCCCCCCATACTGGGACCCCCCAAAATCGATCACCCCCCATACTGGGAACCCCCCTAGATCTGAGACACCCCCCCCCCAGACCTGGGACCCCCCCACACTGAGATCCTCCCCCCAGAACCCCCAGCCCCAGGATGCTCCCCCCCCATACTGGGACCCCCCATATACTGGGACCCCCAAACCTGATTGCCCCCATCCATACTGGGATCCCCCAGACCTGGGACCCCCCCCGCGTCTGGGACCCCTCCCCTCCAGAAAGACAATCCCCCCCCCATCCCCCAGGACCCCCCCATCCCACACTGCCCCCCCCCTCCCCACTGGGATGCCCCCCCCAGACCCAGGACGCCCCCATCCCACACTGGGATCCCCCTCCCTCATACTGGAACCCATCGCAATCCCATACTGGGATCCCCTCCCGTAGGACCCCCCCATCCCATACTGGGACCCCCCACACACACTAGGACCTCCTACCCCATAATGGGGACCCCCTCCCCCATACTGGGGACACCCCCCATACTGAGAACCCCTCCCCCATAATGGGACCCCCCAATACTGGGGACCCCCCACGCACACTGGGACCCCCTCCCCCATACTGGGGACCCCTCCCTTCATCCTGGGGACCCCCCTCCATACTGGGACGCCCCCCCCCCCCATACTAGGGACCCCCTCCCCCATACTGGGGACACCCCCCGCCCCCAAATACCGGGACCCCCACTCACATCACCGGTCTGGGGGTCGAACCAGTGGCTGACGTCACTCCCAGCAGCCTCAAGGAGGGGCCGCAGGCTGATGTCACCTGGGGGGGTGGGGCGATCACCTCCGGCCCCCCTGCCCCCCGCCTTACCGGAACCCCCCAAAATGGCGGGGGGGGGTCCCGGGAACCCCCCCAAAATGGCGGGGGGGTGGTCCCGGTGCCCCCCTCGTACCGCGGTGCTCCCGCAGCAGCGGCCCCAGGTCGTAGACGCGGCCGAGGGCGCTGACCCAGAGCCGCCCGCCCTGGGCCGCCAGCGCTACATCCCGCGCCGTGAAGTAACGGGGCTGCCGCTCCGCCGCCATGGCAACGCCGCCGCCCTCCGTAGCAACGCCGCCGCCCTCCGTAGCAACGCCGCCGGAAAGCGTTGTCTCCGTGGCAACGCCGCCAAAAAGCGCCTCTCCGCTGCCGTTACGCCAAGCCCCGCCCCCAGCGCCGCGCTGCCATGGCGACGGCGCGGCGGAAGCCGGAAGCCGCGCCGCGCGGGGCATGCTGGGAGTTGTAGTCCCCGCCCCCCGGGTCTGCTGTAGCCGCCGGCGGCGGCGCCGCGCGGGGGCTGCCGGGAAGCGTCGGCGCCATGGCGGAACCGGCGGGGGAGAACGGCTGCGGCGGGAGGGGGCGGGGCCCGGCGGTGAGCGGGGGGAGGGGGCATGGGGGGCTATAGGGGACATGGGGGGGGGGTCTATGGGGGACATGGGGGCTATAGGGACCTATAGGGGACCGGGAATCTATAGGGGACATGGGGGCTATACGGATCTATAGGGGACCAGGGGTCTATAGGGAACAGCGGGACTTATAGGGGACTGGGGGAGGTATAGGGAACTGGGGGTCTATAGGGGCGCAAAGAGTTATATGGGACTGGGGGGCCATAGGGGACATGGGGTCTAAAGGGACCGAGTGTCTATAGGGGATCGGGGAGGTATAGGAGACATGGCGTCTATAGGGGGCCAGGGGGCTACAGGGGACATGGGTGCTATAGGGACCTGTAGGGGACCGGGGGCTCTATAGGGGACTGGGGGTCTGTAGAGACGGGGGTCTATAGGGGGCTGGGGAGGTATAGGGGACTGCAGGGGTATAGGGAGCCGGGGGGCCATGGGGGACCGGGGAGCTTATAGGGGACCGGGGGTCTATAGGAGGCTGGGGAACTATAGGGGACCAGGGGATCTATAGGGGACATGGGGTCTCTAGGGGACCGGGGGCTATAGGGAACCAGGGGTCTATAGAGGGCCAGGGGGGCTATAGGGGTCCAGGGGATCTATAGGGGACCAGGGATCTATTGGGTCTTGGGGGGCTATAGGGGACATGGAGTCTATATGGGACAGGGAGGCTGTAGGGGAGCGGGGAGGTATAGGGAACTGAGGAGCTATAGGGGATGGGGGAGGGTATAGGGGGCGGGAGCCATAGGGGACTGGGGAAGGTATAGGGGATGAGGGGGCTGTAAGGGTCCGGGAATTATGGGGGCTCAGGGAGCTCTCAGGGACCAGGGAACTATAGGGGACTGGGGGGGTATAGGGGACATGGGGGGCTATATGAACCGGGGGCTATAGGCGCTTGAGGGGCCATAGGGGCTTGGGGGGCTATAGGGGACTGAGGATCTTAAGGGGCTCAGGGGGGCTATAGGGGCTCAGGGAGCCATAAGGGACCGGGGGGCTATAGGGGGGCTGCGGGGGGACCAGGGCGGTGCAGGGGGGCACAGGAGGGCTATAGAGCCCATAGGAGCTGCGGGGGCTGGGCTGTGGGGTGGTATGGGGGGGCTATAGGTGGTCCTGGGAGCTACAGGGGGTATGGGGGTGCTATAGGCGGTCCTGGGATCAATAAGGGGGCTGTGGGGGGCTGTGGGATCCATGGGGGGGCTATGGGTGATCCTGGGATCCATGGGGGGGGCTATAGGTGGTCCTGGGATCCATGGGGGGCTATAGGCATCTCTGGGATCCATAGGGGAGGGTTTGGGGGGGGGGGGAGGGGCTGTGGGATCGATCCATGGGGGGCTGCGGGCGATCCTGGGATCCATGGGGGGGGGTCTGTGGGATCTATAGGGGGCTATGGGTGATCCTGGGGGGCTACGGGCAACTCTGGGATCCATAGGGGGGCTAAGGGGGGGGGCTGTGGGGACTGCGGGCCGTCCGGGCACCCATAGGGACCTATAGGGCACCATAGGTGCCCACAGGGGACCCATAAGGACCTATAGGGGATGCATAGGGCACCCATAGGGGACCCATAGGCGCCCATAGGCACCCACAGGGACCTATAGGGCACCCTTAGGCACCCATAGGGCCCCCATAGGGACCTATAGATGCCCATAGGGCACCCATAGGGGATGCATAGGGATCCATAGGGACCCATAAGGGACCCATAGGGCACCCACAGGGATGCATAGGCGCCCATAGGTACCTGTAAGGACCCATAGGGCATCCACAGAGACCCACAGGTACCCACAGGGACCTATAGGGCACCCATAGAACTCCCACAGACACCCATAGGCGCCCATAGGAGACCCATAGCCACCCATAGGGGCCCATAGGTACCTGTAGGGACCCATAGGCACCCACAGGGACCTATAGGGCATCCATAGGGACCCATAGGCACCCATAGGGGACCCATAAGCACGCATAGGGCCCTATAGGTGCCCATAGGGCCCTCACCCCCCCCCCCCCCCCCGCTCCCCCCAGCAGGCCCCCGGGGGGGCCACCCGCGGGCGCGGCGGCGCCTGGAGGCGCTGCTGAACCGCAGCCTGCGCATCCGCATGTCGGACGGGCGCACGCTGGTGGGCGCCTTCCTCTGCACCGACCGCGACGCCAACGTCATCCTCGGCTCCGCGCAGGAGTTCCTCAAGGCCTCCGGTGAGGGGGAGGGGGCACCACCACCCCCCCCCCCCCAAAAAAAAAATATTGGGGAGGGGTTACATCGGGGGGGGGGTGGGGGGTGTCCCACGTGCATGCGCCACGGGTCGCCCTCTCCTGGCTGCTGCGCTCCTGTTAAGTTTTAATTTTTAATTAATTTTTTCATTCGGGGGGGGGGGGCGGGTGGTAGTGTTGGCACCCCGTCCCCTGACGACCCCCCCCCCCCCAAAAAAAAAATTGGGGGGTTTTTATCTGGGGGGGGGGGGGGGGGGGTCCACACACATGGGATGGGGTCCCCTTCTCCTCGCTGCCGTGCTCCCTTCCCTTTAATCTTTATTTTTTAATTATTTTTTTAATGGGGGGGGGGGGGGTGGTAGTGTTGGCACCCTGTCCCCTCACCCCCCCCAAAAAAAATATTTGGGTTTTTTTTTTTTTTTGGGTTGGGGGCACACACACACCACAGGGTCCCCGTCTCCTTGCTGCTGTGCTCCCATCCCTTTAATTTTTAACTAATTTTTTTTTTTTTTTTGGGGGGGGGGGGGTCCTGTTACCGCTCCCACCCTGACCCCCCCTGCTCTGTGTGCCCCCCCAGACTCGTTCCCCGGCAGCGAGCCCCGCGTCCTGGGCCTGGCCATGGTCCCCGGCCACCACATCGTGTCCATCGAGGTGGAGCGCGAGGGGGCCGCCGCCGCCCTCTACCCCTAGCGGCCCCCCCGGAGTGTGAGCGACCCCCCTGCGGCGTGACAGACCCCCCGGAGTGACGGACCCCCCCCCAGAGTGACGGACCCCCCCAGCAACTGATGGACCCAGCCAGAGTGTGTTGGACCCCCCCAAGAGTGATGGACGCCCCCAGGAGTGACCGACGCCCCCCCCCGGAGTGACGGACCCCCCCCCCGGATTGAAAGACCCCCTGGAGTGTGCCGACGCCCCCACAGAAGTGATGGCCCGCCCAGGAGTGACGGACCCCCCCGGGAGTGATGGACCCCCCAGCACTTCATGGACACCCCCCAAATGACAGACCCCCCCCCAACACCTGACGGACCCCCCCAAAATATAATGGACCCCCCAGACCATGATGGAGACCCCCAACGTCTGTTGGACCCCCCCCCCACGTGTGAGTGACCCCCCCCATGTGTCAGGGACGCCTCCCCCATCACCTAACAGCCCCCCCCCCCGAAAAAACAGACCCCCCAAATCTGAAAGACCCCTCCCAAATCTGATAGCTCCCCCCATGTGTGACCCCCCCCCCCAAATTGACCATGGGGGGAGTCCCGCAGCCCCCTTAAAGCCCCCGAGGTTGTGCCCTCAAGTCCTTGTGACCCCCCCAAAATTCCCAACCCCCCCCGGTGCCCCCCTCCAGCCCCTGACACCCCCCTCAAAAGCCCCCCCCCCCCCCCCCCCCCCCCCAAATCGGAGCCGGCCGGGCTGTGCGAGTTAATTTAATCTCAGGTACAAAATAGCTTCTGTGGCCGCGGGGGGGGGCAAGGCGGGGGGCACCCCCCCCCCCCCCCCCCCCGACCCTCAATAAAACACCGGGGCCGTGGGGGGGGGGGGGGGGACGGGGGACAGGGGAGGGAAGGGGGGGGGATGGGAGGATGGGGGGGGGGGGGACACGGGGTGGGGGGGGGGGGTCCGGGGTGGCCGCAGGGCCCAGCACCATGGTGGGGGGGGTGGGGGGGGGGCACCCAGGTCATGGGGGGGGGAGGGAGGGGCGCATGTGATGGGACCCCCCCCAGTCAAGACACTGGGTCGCTGCAGCCCCCCCGTCCGTCCCCTCCAAAAAAGACACAGCCCCTCCCCCACACTCACACACCTCCCTCCCCCCGGGGACCCCGGGCCCGACCCCCCCCCCCAATAAATAAAGCGCCCCCCCCACACACACACTTCGCGTATAAATTAAAAAAGAGACAGAAAAAGGTCATTTACAAAAAAAGGGGGAAAAAAAAAAGAGGCTTCGGGAAGGGGCGCACCCCAAGTTGCCCCCCCCACGGGGGGGGTCCCGCTGCCCCTCCCCACCTTTTGGGGAGGGGTTGCACAGGCGCCCCCCCCCTTTGCACCATGGTTTGGGGGAGCCCTGGGGGGGACACCCCCCCTTGTGGACCTGAGCCCCCCAGGGGGCGGGGGGGGCCAAATGCCCCCCCCCCTTGGGGCCCCCCCTGGCCCGGACCCGTAGTGAGGGGGTGGCTGGTTTGGGGGGGGCCCCCGGGGCGAGTTTTTGGTTGAAATTTGGGGAAGGGTCCAGCAAAGCCCCCCCAAGCGCCCCCCAGCACCCCTTTAATGCTGGGGGGGGGGCACGGGCCCCACCTCCCAGGGCCCCCCTGGGTTATGGGGGGCACCGGGACCCCCCGAGAGATACGGGGGGGCATTGAGACCCCCCCCTTCTATGAGATGGGGGGGCCCATGGAGACCCCCCCCCCCAATGTGTGGGGGGTGCAGTGGGAACCCCACAGGGACCCCCAAATCAGGAGGGGGGTGAAAGAAGCCCCACCCCACCCCCCCAGCCTATGAGGGGGAATTGTTCATTTTTATAAATCGATATTTCTGTAAAAAACATTAAGTTTTGCGCCTGTCCCCCCCCCCCCAAAAAAATCCCCCCCCAGCACCCCGAGTCTCTGCTGCGTCTGTCCGTCCGTCTGTCCGGGCCCCCCCGGCCCGGCGCCGCTCTTCAGAGTACAGAGGGGGGGGCGAGAAGATGTGGGGGGCGGGAGGCCAATTTTGGGGCGATTTCCCCCAGAATAAATAAAAAGTGTTCGGGGTGGGGGGGGGTGTCCCCGTGTCCCCGTCCCCGTCACGGGCGCCCAGGAACCCCCTGGGCCGGGCAGGGCTCATCTGGAGCTGGGCGACGCCACCTGCAAGGGACCCGGCGTCAGGGGGGCACCCCCAAGGGGACCCCCCCCCACCACCACCACCCCTGGGGACATGAGGAAAGGGGGGGGGGAACATGGGGAAAGGGGCGGTCCCGGGGGCGGGGGGTCCCGTGGGTGTCCCTGTGTTGGGTGACCCCGCAGTGGTGGTCCCATGGGTGGCCCCAAGTTGGGTGGCCTCATCCCTGCTGGGTGGCCCTAGGTTGGGTGGCCCCATGCTGGGTGACCCTTGTTGGGTGTCCCCACGTTGAGTGACCTCATGCTGGTGGTCCCTTGGGTGTCCCCATGTTGGGTGACCCTCAGATTGGGTGTCCCCATGCTGGTGGTCCCATGGGTGACCCCCAGTTGGTCACCCCTGTGTTGGGTGTCCCCATGGGTGACCCCACGTTGGTCAGCCCTGTGTTGGGTGTCCCCATGCTGGCGATCCCTTGGTTGTCCCCGTCTTGGGCATCCCCATGGCTGACCCCAAGTTGGGTGTCCCCGTTCTGGGTGATCCCATGGGTGTCCCCAAGTTGGATGTCCCCAAGTTGGTCATGCCCATGCTGGGTGTCCCCATGCAGGGTGTCCCCATGCTGGTGTCGCCATGGGTGTCCCCAGGTTGGTCATCCCTATGTTGGGTGTCCCCATGCTGGCGATCCCTTGGTTGTCCCCGTCTTGGGCATCCCCATGGCTGACCCCAAGTTGGGTGTCCCCGTTCTGGGTGATCCCATGGGTGTCCCCAAGTTGGATGTCCCCAAGTTGGTCATGCCCATGCTGGGTGTCCCCATGCAGGGTGTCCCCATGCTGGCGATCCCATGGGTGTCCCCACGTTGGGCGTGTAGGTGCCCCTAACCCCGGGGGCCGTCCCCGCGCGCTCACCAGGGTGAAGCCGTCGTAGATCTGCATCAGCTCCTCGGTCTTGTACTGCTCGAGGACGACGACGCCGTGCAGGGCCCCGCTGCGGCGCCGGGCGCAGCCCTCGCAATGCACCAGGTAGGTGTTGCGCCCGCCGGTCTCACTCGTCACGAAGAGGATGTTGAACACCTCCACCTGCGGCACATGGCTCAGAGGCGGCGGTCCCGGGTGCAGCCCCCACCCGCCGATGCCTTTCGGTTTGCACCCGGGGCCGGTCCCCGTCACCCACGAGGAGACCACGCAAAAGCCATGGCCAAGGCAATGCCACGGCTGTGACCGCGTCAAGACCATGGCCAAGACCATGGCCAAGACCATGGCCAAGACCAGGGCCAAGGCCAGGACCAAGGCCAGGACCAAGGCCAGGACCAAGACCAAGACCATGGCCAAGACCAGGACCAAGACCATGGCCAAGACCAGGACCAAGACCAGGACCAAGACCAGGACCAAGACCAGGACCAAGACCAGGGCCAAGACCAGGACCAAGACCAGGACCAAGACCAAGACCATGGCCAAGACCAGGACCAAGACCAGGACCAAGACCAGGACCAAGACCAGGACCAAGACCATGGCCAAGACCAGGACCAAGGCCAGGACCAAGACCAGGACCAAGACCAGGACCAAGACCATGGCCAAGACCAGGACCAAGACCAGGACCAAGGCCAGGACCAAGGCCAGGACCAAGGCCAGGACAAAGACCAAGACCATGGCCAAGAACAGGACCAAGACCATGGCCAAGACCATGGCCAAGACGAGGACCAAGACCAGCACCAAGACCATGGCCAAGACCAGGACCAAGATCTTGGCCAAGACCATGGCCAAGACCATGGCCAAGATCAAGGCCAAGGCGAGGACCAAGACCAGGGCCAAGACCATGGCCAAGACCAGGACCAAGATCTTGGCCAAGACCATGGCCAAGACCAAGGCCAAGGCGAGGACCAAGACCAGGGCCAAGACCATGGCCAAGACCATGACCAAGACCATGACCAAGACCAAGCCGTTGCTGTGGCCATGCCCACACTGAGACCACGTAAAGATCACAGCTAAGCACAAGCCGATGCCAGGGCCATGACCTCGTCAAGACCATGGTCAAGACCAAACCAAAACCGTGGCCATGGCCATGCCAAGACAACTCAGAGACCATGGTCAAGTCTAAGTCAGTGGCATGGCCATGACCACACCAAGACCATGGTTAACACAAAGAGAACGCCATGGCCATCACCATGCCAAGACCACGTAAAGACCATGGCCAATCCCAGGACCAAGACCAGGACCAAGACCAAGCCATTGCCATGGCCATCACCATGCCAAGACCGTGGCTAATACCAAGCCAATCGCATGGCCATGATGACAAAGATGATGGTCATGACTAAACCGAAACCATAGCCATCACCACGCCAAGACCATATGGAGACCGTGGCCAAGGCTAAGCCAAAGCCATGGCCATGATCATGCCAAGATCATAGTCAAGTCCAAACCAATGCCATGGGCATGTCCTTGTCAAAATCATGACCAAGACCAAGCCAAAGCCATGGCCATGACCATGCGAAGACCATTCTAAGACCATGGCCAAGACCAAGCCAAAGCCACGGCCATGACTATAATGAGACCATGGCCAAGTCCAAGCCAATACCATGACCATGACCATGTCAAAACTATGACCAAGACCAAGCCAAAACCATAGCCAAGACCATGCCAAGATTATGCCAAGACCACGGCCAAGTCCAAGCCAAAGGCACAGCCATGACCACACCAAGACCATGGCCAAGTGCAAGCCAACACCATGGGCATGACCACATCAAAAGCATGGCCAAGACCAAGCCAAAACCATGGCCAAGTCCACGGCCCGACTGTGCACAGGACCGTGACCAAGACCACTCCAAGGCCACACCAAGACCACGGCCACCCTCAGCCCCCCCGGCCCCCACCAGCACTCACGTCGCACTCGTTGCAGTAGTACGCCGGCTCGTCCTTCACCCGTCCCTGGTAGGCGATCTTCTTGCCGGCGCGGACCAAGCTCTCACGCTGCACCTGGCAGTGCTTGATGGACTGCATCAGGCAGTACCTGCAACGGCCGGCACCGCACGGCCGCACGCGTCAGCCACCGCCCCGCAGCGAGGGGGACGTCCCTGTCCTGCGGCGGTGTCAGCCCTGGCGTGGCCCCGTCCTTGTCCCCAGGGTGGCCCCAGCCCCACCGCGCCCCTCCGCTCACTTGATCATCTTGTAGAGGTCGGGGTCGCTGATCTTGACGGTGCGAGCGACGTTCCAGGAGACATGGATCATGGGCACGATGGACTTGACGTTCTTCACCTCGTTCCACTCATAGCGCTCCAGTGCCAGCTGGTACTGGTAGGCTAAGGGGACAGCAAGGACGTCACGGGTGTCTCCTGGCCACACCGTGTCACCTATATGGCTGTGTTCCCAACCATATCCCACCCCCATGGTACGGCACTCATGTCCCCATTGCACCCTCACTGTGTCCCCATTGCTTCCCCGCTGCATCCCCATTGTGTCCCCATTGTGTCCTCGTTGTATCCCCGTTGTGAAGTCCCCATTTCGTCCCCATTGCGTCCCTGTTGTGTCCCCATTCTGTCCCCGCTCTGTCCCCATTGTTTTTCTATTGCATTCCCACTGCTCCCCCATTGTGTCCCCATCGTGTTCCTCTTGTGTCCCTATTGCATCCCCATCGTGTCCCCATCACACCCCCGTTGTGTCCCCCACTCCACCGTCATTGTGTCCCCATTGTACTCCCATTTTGTCCCCATCATTTCTCTGTTGCATTCCCTTCCATCGTCATTGCACCCCCATTGTTACCCCATTGTGTCCCCATTGTACCCCCATTGCATCCCCATTGTATCCCTGTTGTGTCCCCATTCTGTCCCTGCTCTGTCCATTATTTCTCTATTGCATCCCCATTGTTCCCCCATTTTGTCCCTGTTGTATCCCCATTGTGTCCCCATTGTACCCCTGTTGTGTCCCCAACATTTCTCTGTTACATCCCTCTTCCATCCCCATTGCAATCCCATTGTGTTCCCATTGTTTCCACGTTGTGTCCCCATTCTGTCCCCACTCTGTCACCGTTGTTTCTCTATTGCATCCCCATTGTTCCCCCATTATTCCCCCGTTGTTCCCCCATTCTGTCCCTGCTCTGTCTCCGTTGCGTCCCCTCCATCCCCGTGCCAGTGAAGCGCCCCGGTCCCAGTGCCTCGTACCGGTGAGGGGCCCGACGTTCCAGGCGATGTTGTTGCACCAGCCGGTGGCCTGCACCCAGTGCACGGTGCCAGCGTTGATCCACACCAGGTCGCCGGGGCGCTGGATGAAGCGATACACGGGGATGTTGGAGCGGTACAGGTCCTCCAGGATGGGCCACCACGAGCCCGTCAGGTAGTCCACGCCGTGCCTGCAACACAGACAGGGTCACACGATGCCACTGCTGTCACTGCTTTCACTGGCACCACCGCTCCACCTTCCCCCTTGGTGTCGCCAACCTACCAGCAGTGCTGTGCTCTGCCCTCCCACAAGCCCCGCCCCTCCCACAAGCCCCGCCCCCTCCCCAAAGCCACACCCCCTCCCCAAAGCCCCGCCCTCACTTGTCGCAGAAGGCGGAGATGGTCTCCCAGTAGTGCTCGTGCACCGCAAACCACTCGCAGTCCCCGGGGCCGATGTTGATGTTGACGGAGCAGAAGTTGTTGTTCTCCTGGTGGCCTGGGGAGGACACGGGACCACCGGCAACGTCAGCCCCACCGCGGCCCACACAGCCCCTGTGTGCCCCCCGCCCCTCGGCCCTGCTCACCGGGTGTGCGGCTGCCCGGCACCTTCATGTAGAGCTGGACGGTGTTCATGCCCAGGATGGTGTGGCCCACGTGGCTCAGCATGTTGCCCGTGGAGGAGACCCGCATGAAGGCCGGCAGCTTCAGCAGCTCCTGCAGCTGCGGCTTCCACCTGGATGGGGACACATGGGACGGTCACCCATGGGGTGGTCAACCCTGGGATGGTCAACCATGGGACAGTCAACCATTGGATGGCCAACTATTGGATGGTCAACCATTGGATGATAAGCCATAAGGTGGTCACCCATGGGCCTGTCCACCATCAGGTGGTCAACTATGGGATGATCAGCCATGGGACAGTCACCCATGAGATGGTTGCCCATGGGATGGTCAACCATGGGATGGTCAACCACTGGACGGTCAACCATTGGATGGTCAACCAGGGGATGGTCAACCATGGAACAGTCAACTATTGGATGGCCAGCCATTGGATGTTCATCCACTAAAAGCATATATGGGATGGTCAACCATGGGATGGACAACCACAGGACGGTCATCAGCAGGCAGCCAACCATTGGATGGTCAACTACTGGATGATAAGCCATGAGGTGGTCACCCGTGGGATGGTCAACAATTGGATGGTCAACCATTGGACAGTCAAACGTTGGAGGGTCAACTATTAGGTGGTCAACCATG
This sequence comes from Anser cygnoides, assembly GCF_040182565.1. Lineage (NCBI taxonomy): Eukaryota > Metazoa > Chordata > Aves > Anseriformes > Anatidae > Anser > Anser cygnoides. Next base: position 3,282,694 of record NC_089903.1, on the reverse strand, counting down.
GGGTAGTCAACTATTGGATGGTCAGCCCACAGGTCGGTCAACCATTGGGATGGTCACCCACAGGTTGGTCACCCACGGGATGGTCAACCATGGGATGGTCAACCACTGGACCGTCAACCACTGCATGGTCAGCCATGGGATGATCAGCCATGGGATGGTTGCCTATGGGATGGTCAACCATGTGACGGTCAACCACGGGATGGTTAACTATGGGATGGTCAACTATTGGATGATCAGCCATGGGATGGGATGGGATGGTCAACTGTTGGATGATTGGCCATGGGATGATCAACCATGGGATGGTCAATTATTGGATGGTCAACCATTGGATGATCAGCCATGTGATGGTTGCCTATGGGATGGTCAACTATGGGACGGTCAACCACGGGATGGTTAACTATGGGATGGTCAACCATTAGGTGATCAGCCATGTGAAGGTTGCCTATGGGATGGTCAACTATGGGACGGTCAACCACGGGATGGTTAACTATGGGATGGTCAACCATTAGGTGATCAGCCATGTGAAGGTTGCCTATGGGATGGTCAACCATGGGATGGTCAACTATTGCATGGCCAGCCCACAGGTCGGTCAACCATTGGATGGTCAACAATTGGATGGTCAGCCACGAGGTGTTCATCCATAAGACGGTCAACCATGGGATGGTCAACTATTGGATGGTCATCCCACAGGTCAGTCAACCATTGGATGGGATGGTCACCCACAGGATGGTCACCTATTGGATGGTCACCCATGGGATGGTCAACTATTGGATAGTCAACCATGGGATGGTCACCCATTGGACAATCACCTATGAGACAGTCACTCTTGGGATGGCCACCCTTGGGATGATCAACCATTGGATGCTCCCCCATGGAACGGTCACCCACAGGTGCCCATCACCCCCAGCACGGTTCCCCCGTCACCCATGGGTGCCCCCCTCACCTCTTAGCATCCGAGAGGTCGATGTTGGTCCCGAACTTGATGATCTGGTGGGACTTCTGGTCGGGGTTGCTGCGGGGCGCAGGGGTTACGGGGGGACGCGGCATGTCCCCGAGCCGGGGTCCCCCCACTGACGACCCGGGGACGCCCTGGGGACACCCCGGGGACGCCTCAGGGCCAGCGCCCGCCCTCGGTGTCGGGGGACCCCCGGGTGGCCCCACCTGGGGGGGTCTCCGTGGTGCTGTCGGGCTCCTCCGCCTCCTCGTCCTCGCTGTCCTTGTCCTCCTGGCGGGGACGTCTCGTTAGGGGGGGACACGGGGCAGGGGGACAACACATTCCCCCCCATCCTCCACGCCCCCACGTCCCCCTCCGTGCACATCCTTCTGTGTCCCTATGTTCCCCTGTACCCCTTGTGTCCCCACATCCCCTTGTACCCCATGTCCCCACGTCCCCCCTCGTGTCCCCACGTACCCCTGTGCCATGTGTCCCCATGTCCCCCTGTACCCCCCGTCCCCATGCCCCCCCATGTCCCCTTGCACCCCCATATCCCCATACTCCCCATGTCCCCCTGTACCCCCCATGTCCCCATGCCCCCCGATGTCCCCATGTACCCCCCATGTCCCCATGTCCCCCCATATCCCTCATACCCTCCGTGTCGCCCCGTAACCCCATATCCCCCTGTACCACCTATGTCCCCTCATACCCCCCATGTCCCCCTATACCCCACACATCCCCCCACATCCCCACGTCCCCCCACACCCCCCATGTCCCCATATCCCCCCCCCGTGCCCCCCGCGCCCACCGACCTGCAGGGACTCCTGGAAGGAGGAGGCCTGGTACTGCGCGTACTTGGCGATGGTGGTGTGCGAGCGGCTGCTCTCGCAGGGCCACACCTGGCGCGTCCCCGACAGGTCCCAGTTCTCGTCCGAGGGCTGCTGCACCTGCGTGCGCACCTCCACCGCGTGCTCCCCGCTCGCCTCCACCAGCGTCTTGGTGCTGAACAGCCCCAGGTCTGCAGGGACAGCAGCTGCCACTCGGACCCCGCACCGCAGCGGGGGTAATGGGGGGACCCGCGGGGATGGGGGGCAAGGGGTGGGATTGGGGGGACGTGGAGGCAATGGACACGAGGGACATGGGGACACAGGGACATGGGGGGTATGAGAACATTGGGATACAGGGACATGGGGACGTTGGGATGAGGGGCATGGACACAAGGGACAAGGGGACACAGGGACATGGGGACATTGGGATGAAGGACATGGGGACATGGAGACATGAGGACAAGGGACATGGAGAGAGACATGGGGACATGGGGATGAAGGACATGAAAACATTGGGATATGGGGACAAGGGACATGGGGACAAGTGGACATGGGGGGAGAGGGACAAGGGAGATGAGGACATTGGGATGAAGGACATGGTGACATGGGGACACAGGGACGTAAGGACAAGAGACGTGGGGACAAGGGACATGGGGACATAAGAGACACAGGGACATGGAGACACAGGGACATGGAGACAGGGACATGGAGACAAAGGGACAAGGGGCAGGGGGACACAGGGACATGGGGACATTGGGACATGTGCATGCAGGGGACAAGGACATGAGGACAAGATGGGGACATGGAGACAAGAGACATGGAGACACGTACGTGCATGGGATGGGGACATGGGGACATGGAGATGTGGGGACATGGGGACATAGGGACAAGGGGACACGGGGACAAGGGAACAAGGGGAGAGGATGGGGACACAGGAACAAAGAGACATGGGAGCACGTACGTGCAGGGGATGGGGACATAGGGACAGGATGGGGACATGAGGACAAGAGACATGGAAGCACATGCATGGGACGGGGACATGGGGACAGAACAAGGACAAGGACAAGGGACATGGGAGAGCGTGTGTGCAGGGCATGGGGACACAGGGACAGGATGGGGACACAGGGACAGGATGGGGACATAGGGACAGGATGGGGACACGGGGACAAAGTGTCCCCGTGCAAAGTGTCCCTGTGTCACTGTCCCCATGCAAAGTGTCCACGTGTCACTGTCCTTGTGTAATTGTCCCCGTGCAATTGTCCCCATGCCACTGTCCCCATTCCACTGTCCCCGTTCCACTGTCCCCGTGCCACTGCCTCCATGGCAGTGTCCTCATGCAACGTGTCCCCATGCCACTATCCCCATGTAATTGTCCCTACGTAATTGTCCCTGTGCCACTGTCCTCAAGCAAAGTGTCCCCGTGCCGGTGTCCCCGCGTCCCCGTGTCCCCGTCCCGGTGCCCCGGTGCCACTCACTGAGGCGCAGGGAGCCGGCCAGCCCGCGGATGACGGTGATGGGGTTCTTGGGGTCGGTGCAGAACTGCAGCAGGACGGGCGAGAAGGCGTCGCGCTTGCTCTCCAGCTGTGGGCGGGGCCGGTCAGCGCCGGGCGGCCAATCACGGCCCGCCACCGCTGCCACGCCCACACCATCGGCCAATGGGGAAGCGCCAGGGAGGGGCCCCGCGATGCCCCTGCCCGCTCGGCGGCCGATCAGATGGAGGGGCCCGGGGACACGCCCGGCCGCCAGCCAATAGGCACGGGGATGGCTGAGAGGACCCAGACGGGAGCCAATCAGAGCGGGGATTCCCTGGGAAACGCCCACCTGTGGGCCAATCAGCATGGGGATTCCCTGGGAAACGCCCAGTCATGGACCAATCAGAATGGGGATGCCCTGGGAAATGCCCACCCATTGACCAATCAGGGCACAGATGCCCTGGGAAACACCTGGCCATGGGCCAATCAGGATGGGGATGCCTGGGAAATACCCAGCTATGAACCAATCAGGGCAAAGATGGCCTGAGAAACACCTGGCTATGGACCAATCACGATGGGGACACCCAGGGAAACACCCAATCATGGACCAATCAGGGCAAGGATGTCCTGGGAAACACCTGGCTATGGACCAATCAAAAGGGGGATGCCCTGGGAAACACTTGGCTATGGACCAATCAGGGCAGGGATGTCTGGAAAACGCACATCCATTAACCAATCAGGACGGGGATGCCCTGGGAAACACCCAGTCATGGACCAATCAGGGCAGGAATACCCTGGAAACACCTGCCCACGAGCCAATCAGGATGAGGATGCCCTGGGCAACGCACACCTGCGGCCCAATGAGGATGGGGATGCCCTGGGACACGCCCGCCCATTGACCAATCAGGATGGGGATGCTCTGGGAATCGTCCCCCGCGGCCCAATCAGGGCGGGGCGCCCCGGGGCCGGCCAATCGTCACTCACGTAGATGCTGGGCGTGGGCGGGCTGAGCTTGTCGCGGGGCAGCTTCTCCTGCGAGTCGATGCGCGGCTTCACCGACTGCGCCGGGGACAGGTACGACTCCCGGAACGGGCCCGGCAGGCGCGCCTGCCTGCGGGCGGGGCAGGGGGCGGGGCCAAGGGGGCGGGGACGGGGGAGTCGTGGGTGTGGTCATGGGGTGGGGTCATGGGTGGGGTCACGGGGACACGGGACATGGATAGGGACATGGGGACACAGGGACACGGGGACATGGGGACAAGGGACACGGGGACACAGGGACATGGGGAGGTGGGGATGTGAGGACACGGGACACGGGGTCAGGGATAGGGACATGGGAATGGGGACATGGGGGCACAGGGACACGGATAGGGACATGGGGACAAGGGACATGGGACATGGGGACACAGGGATACAGGGACAGGGACATGGGGATGGGGACACGGGGACATGGATGGGGACATGGGGACACGGGGACAAGGGACATGGGGACATGGGGAGAGGGATAGGGACACGGGAATGGGGACACGGGGACACAGGGATATCGGGACAGGGACATGGGGACATAGGGACATGGGAACATGGGAACACAGGGACACGGGGACATGGGGACAAGGGACATGGATGGGGACATGGGGACACAGGGGTATGGGGACAGGGACATGGGGATGGGGACAGAGGGACATGGGGACACAGGGATATAGGGACACGGATGGGGACATGGGTAGGGACACGGGGATGGGGACACAGGGACATAGGGACACAGGGATATAGGGACATGGCAACATGGATAGGGACAAAGGGATGGGGACAGAAGGATGGGAACATGGGGACACGGGGACATGGATAGGGACAGGGGTATGGGGACAGGGGCACACGGGGACAGAAAGATGGGGACGGGGGGACACAAGGACAGAAGGACAGGGTCACCCAACGGCCCAGGGGGCGGGGGGGGCCCGCACCATGTGCGAGGCCACGTCCCCACGGAGACCCCACAGAACCTCCATAGAAACCCCATGGAGACCCCATAGAGACCCCCAGAGTCTCCCCACCCCAAAAAGAGCCTCCACAGAACCTCCCTAGGGCCTCCAGAGCCTTCAGAGCCTCCATAAAGCCCCCCAGAGCCCCCATAAAGCCCCCTAAAGCCTCCCCAACCCTCAAAGAGCCTCCACAAAGCCTTCCGGAGCCTCCCCAGAGCCTCCCCAGCCCCCCAGAACCTCCATAAAGCCCTCTAGACCCCTCTAGAGCCTCCAGAAAGCCTCTGTAGAGCCTCCTCGGCCTCCTAGAGCCTGCATGGAGCCTCCATAAAGCCCTCTAGAGCCTCCCTAGAGCCTCCCCAACCCCCAAATAGCCTCCATAGAGCCCCCTAGAGCCTCCCCAGCCCCTCAAAGCCCCCAAAGAGCCTCCCCAGACCCCCAGATCCCCCATAAAGCCTCCATAAAGCCCTGCAGAGCCCCCTGAAGCCTCCCTGGAGCCTCCCCAGCCCCCTGGAGCCTCCGTAAAGCCCTCTAGAGTCTCCCCAGCCCCCAAATAGCCTCCATAAAGGCCCCTAGAGCCCTATAGAGCCTCTCCAGCCCCCAAAGAGCCTCCCTAGAGCGTCTCCAGCCCCCAAAGAACCTCTGTAAAGGCTCCTAGAGCCTCCCCAGCCCCCCAGAGCCTCCATAAAGTCCTCTAGAACCCTCTAGAGCCTCCACAAAGCCTCTGTAGAGCCCCCCAGCCTCCTAGAGCCTCCATAAACTCCTCTAGAGCGTCCCTAGAGCCTCCCCAGCCCCCAAAGAGCCCCCATAAAGCCTCCCCAGCCCCCCAGAGCCTCCATAAAGCCCCCTAGCACCTCCCCAGCCCCCAAATAGCCTCCCTAGAGCCCTCTAGAGCCACCCTAGAGCCTCCCCAGCCCCCCAAAATCCCCCAGAGCCCCCCGTCGTCCCCCCGTCCGCCCCGCACTGACTTGCTGGCGCGCACGACCTCGGCGGCGCTGTGGCTGATGGTGAGCTGGGCCAGGGGGAGGCGCGGAGGCTCCTCCACCTCGGAGGCCACGAAGGTGTCGCGGGCGCCCCCGCCGCTCTCCACCTTCACCAGGCGGATCTTCAGCTCCCGGGGGGCCCTCGCTCAGCGCCCGCAGCTTCAGCAGCTCGGCCGGGCTCGGGGACGGCGGTGGCGGTGGCGGCGGTGGCGGCGGCGGAGGCGGTGGCGGAGGCGAGGCCGAGGTGGAGGCCGCCTCGGGAGCGTCCTCGCCGGGGCTCTGGAGGTCGAGGGAGGCCAGGACCTTGCGTGGAGGCCGCTGCTGGTGGTGCTGGTGGTGGTGGTGGTGGTGGTGGTGGTGGTGGCGGCGGCGGGGGCGAGCCTCCCGCTCGCGGGGTGGCCGGCGAGGCCGGGGGAGGCCGGGGCGTCGGTGGCGGCGGGGACGAGGCCGGGGACGAGGCCGGGGACGAGGCCGGGGACGGAGGCCGGGGGAGGCCGCCGAGCGCCCCGCTTGCTCCGCCAGCGTCTCGCAGGCCCGGCTGATCTCCTCCAGGGCCTCCGATTCCGACCTCGGTGGCGGAGGCCCCCCGGCGCGGCCCCCCTTCCCGGCCCCAACCCGGCGGTGAGGTAGCGACTTGGGGGGCCGGGGGCGAGGGGAAGGGGGGGGGGGGTGGTGACCGCCTTGGCCCCCCCGGCTCGGCCCCGCTCGGCCCCCCAAGGCGGAGGCCAGCGAGTGGAGGAGGCCGGAGGACAAGGAGGAGGAGGAGGAGGAGGAAGAAGAGGAAGGGGGGCGCGGGGGGGGCTCGTCCCGCTTGCCCGAAGGGGATAAAGCCGGGGCGGTTCGGGGGGTCCGGCCCGGGGGGGCCCCGAAAACAGGCGCCTTGGGGCGGGCGAGCGGGGGGGGCCGGGTAAAGGGGCGGGAGGGGGGCAGCGGCTTGGGGGCGGCGGAGGGGGGCGGCAGGAGGAGGGGGAGGGGGGAGGGCAGGGGGGGCCGGGGGAGGGGGGGGCGTCGCAGGGCCCCCCCGCTCGTCCTCCTCCTGCCGGATGGACTCATCCAGCATCCGCATGATGGTGGCGAGGCCGTCGGGGAGGATCTTGGCGAACTCGGGGGGCTCCTCGGGTTGGTCGTCCAGGGGGCCCCGAAATCGAACAGGCGCCGGGGGGGGGGGGGGCCGGGGCCGGGCTGGCGGCGCCCGGGGGGGGCGGGGGGCGCGGGGGGGGGGCTCAGTCTTTGGCTGGGCGGCCCCCGGGGGGGGCTGGGGAGGCTGGGGGGGTGCCGGGGGGCGGGGGAGTGCTGGGGGGGGGGGTTCCTGAGGTTTCGGGGAGGCCCTGGCGGGCGGGGGGGGGGGGGGGAGGTGGGGGGGGGGTGCTCAGCCAAAACGCTGGGGGGGGCGGCGAGGAGGAGGAATGGGGGGGGGGAGGGGGCGTGGGGGGGCGGCCGGGGGCTCCGGGCCCCCTGCTGGTGGTGGGCTGGGGGAAGGGGGGGGGGTCGGCGGCGCCCCCACGAAAAGGAGGGGTCCAGCGGGGCTGGGGGGGGGGGGCGGCCCCCCGGCGTCCTTCAGCCAGGGCAGGGGGGCCGGGGCTCGGGGGCCGGGGGGCAGCAGGGGAGGACGGGGGGGGGCGGGGGGGGCACGCTTGGACCCCCCGGCCCCGGCGGCTCCGGGGGTTGGTAGCGGTCGGGAACCTGCGGGAGAATTTGGGGGGGGGTGGGGGGGCAGGGAGGTGAGGGTCTGGTATGGCCCCCCCCATCTTGTGCCTCCCCACATTGTCCCCACACACCCCATAGTCCCCCATAACCACCCCATAACCCCTCCGTAACCCCCCAAATGCCCCCCATAACCCCCAAAACTGCCCCTCACAAACCCCCATAAAACCCCACCCCCCAACGCCCCTATAATCCCCTCAAGCCCCCCATGCCCCCATAACCCCCCCAACCCCCCCCATAACCCCCATAACCCCCCACAACCCCATAACCCCCCTAAAACTCCCCCACAACCCCCCTTAACCCCCCCATATCCCCATAACCTTCCCATAACCCCCCCACAACCCCCCTTAACCCCCCTTAACCCCCCCATTCCCTCCCCAAACCTCCCCCTCAGCCCCATAACCCCCCATAACTCCCCCTTAACTCCCCCATATACTCCCCCACCCCAACCTCCCCCAACCCCCCGTAACCCCCCCATAACCCCCCTACAACCCCCCCAACTCCATAACCCCCTGTAACCCCCCTCAGGCCCCCAACCCCCCCATAACCCCCCTACAACTCCCCCATTCCCCCAATAACCTCCCCATAACCCCCCCAAACCCATAACCCCCCAACCCCATAACCTGCTCCATAACCCCCCCATTCCCCCAATAACCCCCCCCCATAAACCCCCCAACCCCATAACCCTCCCATAAGCCCCCCAACTCCCCCATAACCCCCCCTACAACCCCCCCATAACCCCCATAACCCCCCAACCCCATAACCCCCTACAACCCCCCCAGCCCCCCATAACCCCCCCATAACCTCCCCATAATTCCCCCATAACCTCCCCCAACCCCATAACTCCCCCATAACCCCCCATAACCCCCCGTCCCCCCAACCCCCCCATAACCCCCCCCCACAACCCCCCCAACCCCATAACCCCCCCATAACCCCCCATTCCCCCAATAACCCCCCCATAACCCCCCCCATAACCCCCAAGCCCCCATAATCCCCCCCCCCCCCCACTCACGCCGCCGGGGCCGTCCCCCCCGGGGCAGGGTGCTGCTGGTGGCGGTGGTGGCGGCAGGGGGCGCGGGGGGGCGTAAGGCACGCAGGCGGTGGCTGCTGGTGACAGGCTGGGGGGGGCGCGCGCCCGGGCAGCTCTGCTGTCCCTAAGGTCACTTCCGGGGGGCCGGGGCGCGCGGGGGGCGCGGGGGGCGGCTGCCCCCCGAAGGCGGCCGGGGGGTAGGGGTACGGGGGGCCACCAGGCTGCGCTGCTGCTCCTGAGGGGGGGGACAACGGGGTGTTAGGGGGGGGGGGGGGGGGGGGCAGGGGGACATGGGGGTATGGGGGGGTGGAGGGGGGCATGGGGACATGGGGGGCATGGGGGGGATATGGGGGGATATGGGGGGATATGGGGGCATGGGGACGTGGGGGGGCATGGGGTGAGTAAGGGGGGGACACGGGGATATGGGGGCTTTGGGGGATACGGGGGGTTACGGGGGAGTAGGGGACATGGGGGGGACATGGGGGGTTATGTGGGGACGTGGGGGGTGTGGGGACATAGAAAGACATGGGGGGGTTATGGGGGGTAGGGGGACATGGGGGGACATTGGGACATGGGGGGGTATGGGGACATGGGGGGGGCATTGGGACATGGGGGAATATGGGGGGATTATGGCGGGGTTATGGGGGGGTAGGGGGACATGGGGGGACATGGGGGGGTCATTGGGGGATGGGGGGCAAGGGGGCCACATGGGGGGGCATGGGGACATTGGGGGGACACGGGGGGACGTGGGGGGGATATGGGGACATGGTGGGGGTGGAGGGATGGGGGCCAAGTGACACAGGGGGGTGACATGGGGGGTGACACGGGGGGCTGGGGGGGGCCGTTACCTGCCGGTCGGGGGCGGCCCCGCTCCTGCGCTGGGCCCAGGCGTCCCCGAGGGGCTCCACAGCCCCGGCTGGGGCGGGGGGAAGTGGGGGGGCCCGGGGGGGGCTGGGGGGGCAGGGGGGGGCACAGCTCAGGGCAGCCGCCCCCAGCCCCGTTCAGTGCCCCCCCACCCCATTTAGTGCCCCCCTTTAATGCCCCCCCCAGCCCCGTTGGTGCCCCCCACCCCATTTAATGCCCCCTGACCCCATCTAATGCCCCCCTAGCCCAATGCTGATCCCCCCCTTTAATGCCCCCCCATTCAGTGCCCCCCCTTTCTGTGCTCCCCCTTTAACACCCCCCAAGCCCCTTTTAATGCCCCCGACCCCATTCAGTGACCCCCCCCATTGAATGCCCCCTTTTATTGCCCTCCCTTAATGCCCCCATTAATGCCCCCCATCAATGCCCTCCCATTAATGCCCCCCCATTTCACCCCCCTTAATGCCCCCCTTCAATGCCCTCCCCTTAATGCCCCCATCAATGCCCCCCATTTCACTCCCCATCAATGCCCCCCATTTTGCCCCCCATTTCACCCCCACTCAATGCCCCCCATCAATGCCCCCCCATTTCACCCCCCAATCAATGCCCCCCATTTCGCCCCCATTAATGCCCCCCCATTAACGCCCCCCCCCACTGCCCCCCCATTTCAGTGCCCCCCCCCACCTGCTGGGGGCTGCCGCTCCTCCTCCTCTTGGCGCTGGGCCGCTCGTCGGGGGGGGCCGGGGGGCAGCGCGGGGGGCCGGCTGCAGGGCGGGGGGTCGGGGGGCGGCCGGGCGCTTCAGCTGGGCCCCGCGCTTGGCCGCGAACGTTCGCTTCTGGGGGGGGGGGGGGGCGGGGATGAATCCCCAGCCCCGTGGCCCCCCCGTGACCCCCCCGCCCCATCGTGTCCCCACGTGACCCCCTCTGGGTCCCCCCATCCCTATGGCCCCCCAATGCCCCCCCGTGACGCAATGTCCCCCCCATGCCCCCCCCCATGTCCCCCTTATGACCCCCCATGGCCCCATGGCCCCCCCATATCCCCCTGCCCCCCCATGCCCCCTTTATGCCCCCCCCCACGCCCCCCCATATCCCCCCCAACCCCCCATCCCCCTCCCCCATGCCCCCCCCCCCATGCCCCCCCCCATGCCCCCATGCCCCCCCCCCGTGTCCCCTTGCCCCCCGGTGTCCTCCCCCCGGCAACCCCCCTCCCCCCGTGCCCCCCCTCACCTCCAGGTGCAGCAGGTTCCACACTTGCTGCAGGGGGGCAGCGTCTTGGCCCGGGGGGGGCCGGGCCCCCGTGGAAACTCCAGAGCTGGGCCTGGGGGGGAAGGGAACACGGGTCAGAGCCGGGAGGTCCCCCCCGGACTGCACCCCCCGTGGACTGCCCCCCAGGGACTGTCCCCCCCCAGCTGGCACCGGGCCCCCCCGATGCAGCCCCACGGCCCCAACGCCCCCCAGCCGCCACCTGCTGCAGCAGCCCCATGTGGGCCCCCATCACCCCAAATACCCCCCCGACCCCATAACCTCATACACCCCTGTGACCCCATATAGCCCCATGACCCCACATACCCCCATATACCCCAATGACCCCATAACCCCATGACCCCATATACCATAACCCCATATGCCCCCATGACCCCATATACCCCCGTGACCCCATATACCATGACCCCATATATCATGACCCCATATACCCCCATGACCCTATATACCCCCATGACCCCCTGTACCCCCAATGACCCCATATCCCCCCATACCCCCAACGACCCCATATCCCCCATATGCCCCTCACCTGCTGCAGTTTCCCGATGCTCGCCCCCACCTCCCCATAACCCACACCCGCATAACCCCATACACCCCAATGGCCCCCTATACCCCATATATCCCATACGCCCCCACCTGCTGCAGCCTGCTGATGCACGCCCCCACCTCCCCAACACCCCATGACCCCATATACCCCCAATGACACCATATACCCCATACACCCCACATACCCCATACACCCCGACTGACTCCATAAACCCCATGTACCCCAAGGACCCCCATACCCCCCATACCCCATATACCCCATACCTGCTGCAGCCTCCCGATGCATACCCCCAGCTCCCCAATACCCCAAGACCCCATATACCCCCATGACCCCATATACCCTGCATGACCTCAATACCCCCCACCTGCTGCAGGCGGCCGATGCGCACCCCCAGCTCCCAATACCCCATGACCCCATATACGCCCAACGACCCCATATACCCCAATGACACCATAACCCTATACACCCCCTATACTTGCAGCAGCCTGCTGATGCGCGCCCCCAACTCCCCAATACTCCATGAGCCCATACACCCCAATGACCCCATATCCCCTATACAACCCGATGACCCCATATAACCCATATACCCCAATGACCCCAGACACCGCAATGACCCCATACACCCTAATGACCCCACACGCCCCCTGACCCTATAACCGCCCTGTACCTGCTGCAGGCGGCCGATGCGCGCCCCCAGCTCGGCGCTGGGCTGGCAGCGGGCGGCGCAGTGGTAGCAGCGCAGCGCCTCCTCGGGGTCCTGCTCGGCCTCGTAGAGCTGCCCCAGCTGCTCCCAGGGCCCCGCCTGGCCCGGGTCCCGCAGCAGCGCCCGCACCCAGCCCTGCAGCGACTCCAGGCGCCCGGGGGGGGCGCGGGGGGGCTGGGGGGGGGGACGGGGGGGGGTTAGGGGGTCGGGGGGGACGTATGGGGGCTTTTCTAGGGGATATTATAAGGGTAGGGGGCGTTGGGGCGTATGGGGGCATTGGGGTATTTGGGGACTTCGGGGCATTGGGGTCACTAGGGTTTTGGGGGTTATTGGGGTGTATGGGGTCATTGGGGTGTATGGGGTCACGGGGGGATTTGGGGTTATTGGGGTGCATGTGGTCATCGGGGTATATGTCGTGTATAGGGTCATTGGGGTCTATGGGGTCATTGGGGTGCATGGGGTCATTGGGGTATTTGGGGTCATTGATGTGTATGGGGGGTTTGGGGTGTATGGGGTGTACAGGGTCATTGGGGTATTTAGGGTTATTGGGGTATATGGGGTCATTGGGGTGCATGGGGTCATTCGGGTATTTGGAGTGTATGGGGCATATGGGGTCATTGGCGTATATGAGGTCATTGGGATGTACGGGGTGTATGGGGTCATTGAGGTATATGGGCCATATGTGGCATATGAGGTCATTGGGGGGGTTGGGGGGTCTGGGGGGATCTATGGGGTAGGGGGTTGGGGGGTTAGGGGGTTTAGGGGGGTTGTGGGGGAGAGGGCTGGGGGGAATGGGGGGTCTATGGGGTGAGACAAAATCTGTGGGTTGGGAGAAGGCTTATAGGGCAGAAGGAGGTCTATGGGGTGGGAGGAGATCTATAGGGCAGGGGAAATCTATGGGGTGGGGGGAGGTCTATAGGGTGGGAGGAGGTCTATGGGGCACGGGGAAGGTCTATGGGGAGATCCCTATGGGGCGGGGGAGACCTACGGGGTGGGGGGACCCTATGGGGTGGGGAGACCCCAATGGGGCGGGGAGACCCCAATGGGGCAGGGAGAGCTCCAACACCACCCGGAGCCCCCAAACTGCAGGGGGGGCACAGGGGGGACATGGGGACAGGGGGGACACGGGGGGGACACGGGGGCGCGGGGGGGGTCCCAGCCCCAGGCCCGCACTCACCCCGGGGTGAAGTAGGGCTTGGGAGCGTGGGCCCCATTGCTGCCGGGGGGCGGCACGAGGTGGGGGGCAGCTGCGCCTGGCCCACGCTGGAGGAACACCTGGGGGGGGGGGGGGGGGGGGGGGGTGTCAGGGCCCCGCGGGACCCCGGGTGTGGGGACCCCCCCCCGACATGTGGGAACCCCTTGGAATTGGGGAACCCACCCCCAATTTGGGGATCCCTCCAGAATTGGGACCCCACCCCATATTTGGGGACCCCGCCCCGGAATTGGGGACCCCCTCCCCCAGATTTGGGACACCCCCCCCCCCCACATATGGGGTCCCGTTTGGAACTGGGAATCCACCCCCAAAATTTGGGGACCCCCCCACCCTGGGGTAGGTTTGGGGGCGGGGGACCCCCGGTGTGGGGCGCCCAAGGGGTCGTGGGGCTGTGTGGGGTGGGGGTGGGGGGCCCTGTGGGGCAGGGGGGTCCCTGTGGGTCAGTGTGGGGCTGTGTAGGGTCCCTTTAGGATCCCATGGGGTACTGTCGGGTCCCCATAGGTCGATGTGGGGCTGCGTGGGGTCAGCGGGGGTCCCTGCGGGGTCCCCATGGGGCAGTGTGGGGCCATGTGGGGCCATATGGGGCCATAAGGGGTCCCCATGGGGCAGTGTGGGGCCACATGGGGTCCCTGTGGGGCCATATGGGGTCCCTACAGGATCCCCATGGGGCAGTGTGGGGCCGTGTGGGGCCATAAGGGGTCAGTGTGGGGCCATAAGGGGTTGCTATAGGATCCCAATAGGCCAGCGTGGGTGCCTATGGGGCAATATGGGGCCGGTGTGGGGCTATATGGGGTCCCGTGGGGCACTGTGGGTCCCTGTGGGCAAATACGGGGTCAGTGTGGGGCCCTAAGGGGTCGCTATAGGATCCCAATAGGTCAGTGTGGGTCCCTATGGGGCAATATGGGGCCGTGTGGGGCCACAAGGGGTCAGTGTGGGGCCATAAGGGGTCCCGTGGGGCAGTGTGGGTCCCTGTGGGGTCCCCGTGGGGTCCCCGTGGGTCCCCGTGGGGCCGCGTACCTGGTGCCGGGCAGCCAGGGGCGGGGGGGGCAGGGGGCCCAGGCCCCGCCGCAGCCCAGGCTCCCCACGGCGAAGGGGTCCCGTCCGGCCCGGCCCCCCAGCGGCTCCACGGCGCGATGCATCCAGCCTGCCCCACAGCGCGCTCAGCCCCACGGCTCAGCCCCATGGCTCAGCCCCACAGCCACCCCCCTGCCCCAGAGCCCCCCCAGAGCCTTCCCTGTAGCCCCCCTACAGCTCCCCAAAGCCCTGGGACCCCCACAGACCCCCGTAACCCCATAAAGCCCCCATAACCCCACAGCCCCCCCCCCCAGCCCTGCCATAACCCCATAACCCCCCAGAGCCCCCAATATCCCCATAGCCCCCCATAGCTCTATAACCCCATAGCCCCCCAAAGCCCCCCAGTAACCCCATAACCTCCCATAGCCCCCCAATATCCCCATAACCCCCACAGTCCCCCACAGCCCCTGGGTCCCCCATAACCCCCCAATAGCCCCCCATAATCCTATAACCGCATAGCCCCCAATAGCCCCCCCAGCCCCCAAAAACCCATAACCCCCCAGCCCCCCATAACCCCCACAGCCCCCCCCAGCCCCATAGCCCCCCCAGCCCCTAAAAGCCCCATAGCCCCCCCAAAGCCCCCCATAGTCCTATAGCCCCATAGCCCCCTACAACCCCATAACCCCCAGGCCCCCCAGCCCCTAAAAGCCCCATAGCCCCCATACACCCCCCGAGCCCCCCACTCACCACTTCTGCGGTGCTGGAGGCCTCGGTCCCCCCCGGGCCCCCCTTGGGGTGCGAGGCGGGGGCGGGTGCTGGGCTGGCGCGGCCCCTCCCTCAGTGCCGCATACACCTGGGGGCGCGGGGGGGTCAGGGGCCGGGGGCAGCCGGGGGGCGGGAGCTATGGGGCAGCCGTGGGGCGCTGGGGAGGTATGGGGACTGGGAGCTATGGGGCAGCCGTGGGGGCACAGGAGGGGGCAGGAGCTATGGGGCAGCCGTGGGGGTAGGGGGCTCAGGATCTATGGGGCAGCTGTGGGGCGCATTGGGGTATGGGGGGGCTCAGGAGTTATGGGGCAGCCGTGGGGCGCTGTGGGGGCAGGGAGCTGTGGGGCAGCCATGGGGCACAGCGCTGCAGGGGGGTGACGTGGGGCAGGAGAGGGGCACTGGGGGGGAATTGGGGAGCACTGGGGTCACTGGGGGGCACTGGGGGCACTGCGGGGCACTGGGGGGGCAGGAACAAGGGAGGGAGGAGATGGGCGGTGCCTCGGGGTCACGTGGGAGTGGGCGGGGTTTGCGGGTGGCCCCGCCCCCTCCCCCTGAGGCCCCGCCCCCTCACCTATCCGGCGCTGCTCTCCGGGAATCCGGCCAATCACAGGGCGCCCCTCGCCTGGCAGCCAATCATCGTTGCCGTCCTTCTTCTAGCTCAGCCTGCGGGGGACCAATGGGAGCGGGGGCTCAGGCCGGTGGCGGCCAATGAGGGCAGGGCCCCGCCCCCTATGGGACAGAGCTGGGGGGGGGGCACTTGTGGGGCAGCCGTGGGGCGACGTGGGGCAATATGGGGCGATGTGGGGCAATGTGGGGCAGCCATGGGGCAATATGGGGCAGCCGTGGGGCAATATGGGGCAGATATGGGACAACGTGGGGCAGCCGTGGGGCAGCCGAGGCCCCGCTATGGGGCAGACCCCCCTGCCCCCCCCCCCCCCACCCCGTGCTGGTCCCGGCCGCCCCCGCGGGGAAATTTCGGTGACGTGGGGCAGGGAGGAAGCGGGGGGCGGAGGAAATCCGGGGGGGGGGGGGGGGGGCAGCAGCCGTGGGGCAGCCGTGGGGCGGGGGCGGCCCCGAGGGAAACCCCACAAAGGCCACGGCGAGCGGGAAGGCGGCAGCGGGCGGGAAGTGACGGGAGCCTGCCCCACGGCTGCCCCACAGGCACCCCATGGCTGCCCCATAGACACCCCACAGACACCCCACAGACACCCCGTGGCTGCCCCATAGACACCCCACGGCTGTCCCACGGGTACCCCACAGCTGCCCCCCAGATACCCCAGATCTGCCCCACAGACACCCCACAGGCACCCCATAACCACCCCACGGCCGCCCCACAGCCCCCCCCCGGGTCAGTTTCCATGCCAACGCCGGCCCCACACGCCAAGCACACGCGTGTGTGAGCACGTCCCCACCCCTCGCACACGCATGTGCACTGCCGGGGGGGGGGGGGCACGAGCGTGTGCGTGCCCTTTGCACGCCCTTTACACACCAATTACACACCATTTACACGCCTGTTACACGCCAGCCCTGCTCACTAGTGCACGCCGCACACCCCACGCGTGTCGCACGTGTGCACGACCACTGCCCCACCGCACCCACACGGGGACACACGGGGACACGGACACGGGGACATGGGGACACACGGACGTGGGGTCACACGGACACGGGGACACACGGACATGGGGACACGGACACGGGAACACACGGACGTGGGGACACACGGACATGAGGACACGGACATGGGGACACATGGACATGGGGTCACACAGACACGGGGACACACGGACATGGGGACACGGACACGGGGACACACGGACACGGGGACACGGACATGGGGACACACGGACATGGGGACACACGGGGACACGGCCACACACGGACACGCGGGCGCACACATGGATGTGGACACGGACACGTGTGGCACCGACACACTGCCACAGGGCGCACGGACATGGGGACCCACGGACACACACGGACACGCGTGGGCACCGACACAAGGACACACGGACACCTGGGAACGCAGACCCACAGACACGTGGCCCCCCACGGACACGTGTGGGCACAGACACACGGGGACACACGGACGCACGTGGGCACGTGGACACGGCCATGTGTGGACACACGGACACGGTAACACACGGACACACGTGGGCACCGCCACAGGGACACACGCAGCCACGTGTGGGCACGGACACACGGACGTGGGGACCCACGGACACGCGTGGGCACCGACACACGGACACGGGGCCCCACGGACACCCACGGACACGCGTGGGCGCAGACCCCCCAGACACCCCCCCAGCCCCTCCACCCCCCCCCGACCCCCCCCGGCCCCCCAAGCCCCCCCCAGCCCCCCCAGCCCCCCGCCCCCCCTCACCGTCCCGCTCCCTCCTCGTGTCCCGGCTCCGTCCGTGCCCCCCCGTGTCCTCCCCCCCCAGTCCCGCGTGGGCCCCCCCGCCCCTCCCCCCGCCGGCCGGGGGCGCTGACGTCAGCGGCGAGGCCCCGCCCCCCGGAACCGCCCACGGGGGGAAGGAGCACGAGTGGGGGGGAGGAGTGGGTCACGTGGGCGGGGTCACGTGGGGGTGAGGTCACGTGGGGCTGGCGTGGGGGGTCACGTGGGAGAGGGCGGAAGGGGAGCGTGCAAAGGGGGCGAGCACGGCGGGGGGGGGGGACTGTGTAACGAGTGTGTAACGGGTGTGTAAGGTGTGTGCAATGCCTGTGTAACGTGTGTAACGGGTGTGTAACCTGTGTGTAGTGCCTGTGTAAGGTGTGTGTAACCTGTGTAACGTCTGTGTGATGGGTGTGTGACGGTTGTGTAACCTGTGTGCAATGTGTGTGTAACTTGTGTGGAGCGTGTGTGTAATTGGTGTGTGATGTGTGAGTAACATCTGTGTAGGGTGTGCATAATGTAATGTGTAACCTGTGTGTAATGTGTGTGTAACTAGTGTGTAACAAGTGTATAACGGTTCACTAATGTGTGGGTGTGTGTGTAACATGTGTGTAATGGTTATGTAACATGTTTAGGGTGTGTGTAACGTGTGTAACCCATGTGTAGGGTGTGTGTAATGTGTGTGGGAGGTGTCTGTATCCTGTATGTAACGTGTGTGTAGGGTG
Organism: Anser cygnoides; assembly: GCF_040182565.1. Lineage (NCBI taxonomy): Eukaryota > Metazoa > Chordata > Aves > Anseriformes > Anatidae > Anser > Anser cygnoides. The sequence goes on along the minus strand of NC_089903.1, from coordinate 3,264,291 downwards.
TATGTAATGGGTGTGTGATGTGTATGTAACATGCGTGTAAGCGTGTAAGCTGTGTGCAGTGTGTGTGTAATGTGTGTGCAATGGGTGCATAATGTGTAATGTGTGTAGAGTGTACATAACGTGTGTGTAATGGCTGCAACATTTGTGTAGGGTGCGCATAACCTCTGTTTAGAATGTGCGTAACCTGTGTGTAGGGCGTGTGTAATGTGTACGCAATGTGTGTGTAGGGCGTGTGTAACATGTGTAATGTGCGTAGGGTGTGTGTAATGTGTGTAGGATGTGTGTAACGTGTGTAGGGTGTATGTTATGCCTGTAAGGTTTGTGTAAGGTGCGTGTAACATGTGTGGAGGGTGTGTGCAACCTGGGTGTAACATCTAATGTGAGTATAACGTGCAACACATGTAGGCAGCATGCAATGAGTGTGCAACACATGTAGGGAGCAAATAACACGTCGGGAGCGTGTAAGGTGTGTGTGATGTGTAATGTGTGTGCAACACGTGTAGGGCACACATGGGCATGTGTGCAACGTGTGGGGCGCATGCAACGTGTAGGGAGCGTGCAAAGTGCGTAGGACACACGTGGGCACGTGCAGTGCATGCAGGGCAGCATGCAATGCTTGTGCAACGCGTGTAGAGAGCGTGTAACATGTGTAACGCATGCAGGGCATGTGCAATGCATGTAGCGTGGGCATGAGCACGTGTGCAACGCGTGTGGGGTGTGTGCAACACATGTAGGGTGTGTGTAACACATGTAGGGTGTGTGCAACGTGTGTGCAACACGCATAGGGTGCACACGGGCACTTTTGCAACGTGTGTAGGGCGTGTGTAACGCACGTTGGGAGCGTGCAACGTGTAGGGCACACATGGGTACGTGTGCAATGCGTGTAGGGAGCGTGCAATGCATGTAGGGCACACGTGGGCACATGGGATGTGTGTGCAACATGTAGGGCATGTGCAACACGTGTAGGGCACACAAGGGGATGTGTACAACGTGTGTAAGGTGTGTGCAACGTGTGTAGGGCGCACATGAGCACATGGGGTGGGTGTGCAATGTGTGTAGGGTGTGTACCCACGTGTAAGGCACGTACAAGCACACGCGGTGCACACGGCCACGGGTAGGGCACATATGGCCACGTGCAAGGCATGCACAAGCACACACGGTGCGTGTGCAACACGTGTAGGGTGTGTGCAACCTGTCTAGGGCACACGCGTAACCGTGTGTAAGGCACATACGAGCACATGGGGCGCGTGTGCAACGCCTCGTGTGTGCATGCAGCCACATGTAGGGCACGTACAAGTACACAGGGCTCGCGTGGAGGCGCGTGTAAGGCACATGTGAGTGTGTGGGGTGCGTGTGCAACGTGTGTGGGGTGCGTGTGCAACACGTGTAGGGCACATAGGAGCACATGGGGTGCACACGGACACACGTAGGGCACATATGAGCACATGGGGCACGTGTGCAACACGCGTGGTGTGTGTGCAACATGTGTTGGGCACGTGAGCATACGGGGTGCGTGGGCAACACGTGTAGGGTGTTTGTGTAAGCATGTGTAGGGCACATAGGAGCATATGGGGTGCGTGTGCAAGAGTGTGTGGTGCGTGTGCAATGTGTGCTGTGTGCGTGCAACGTGTGTATGGTCCATAGGAGCCCAGGGGGTGCGTGTTCAAGGGTGTGGGGTGTGCGTGCAAGCATGTGGGGGGGGGTGCAACCACGTGTAGGGCACTACAAGCACACGGGGCACACGTGCAAAGGCGTGTAAGGCACATGTGAACACACGGGGTGCACACGGACACGTGTGGGGCACACACAGGCATGTGGGGCGTGTGTGCAAGCGTGTGGGGTGCGTGTGCAACGTGTGTGGGGTGCGTGCAAACACGTGTAAGGCACGTGTGAGCACACGGATGCGTGTGCAAAAGCCTGTAAGGCACACGCAAGCAGACAGAACGCGTGTGCAAACACACGTAGGGCACATACAAGCACACGGGCTGCGTGTGCGAGGGCGTGCAAGGCACACGTGAGCATATGCAATGCGTGTGCGAGGCGTGGGGGCCCGGCCACGCATGTCCCCGGGCACCTTGCACACGCCTCTGAGGGCGCACGTATGCGACACGCGTGTGTGCAAGGGGGCACGGGGCTGGGGGGTCACGGGGGGTCACAGGGTCACGGGGTCAGGGGGTCGCTTCCGTGCCTGCAGCACCAGTAACACCAATGACACCAGTAACACTGCACCAGGAACACCAGTAACACCGGTAATGGCACCAGTGGCACCAGTGACACGCCACCAGTAACACCAGTAACCACCAGCAGCATCAGTAACACGTTACCAGTGACACCAGTAACACCCATGACACCACCAGTGACACCAGTAACACACCACCAGTGACACCAGTAACGCCACCAGTGACACCAGTAGCGCCAGTAACACTGCACCGGTAACACCAGTAACAACAATAATACCACCAGTAACACCAGTAAAACACCAGCAGTGACACCAGTGACACCAGTAACACCAGGAATGCCACCAGTAACACCACCAGTAACACCAGTAGCACTACCAGCGATACCAGTGCAACCAGTAATGCCACCAGTGACACCACCAGTGACACCAGTACCCCCACGAACACCACCATTGGCACCAGTAACACCAGCACCACCACCAGTACCACCAGTACCACCACCACTAACGCCACCAGTAACACCAGTAATACCACCAGTACCACCAGTACCACCACCAGTGCTCCCCCCAGCCCCCACACGCTGCCCCCACATCCCAGTGCTCCCAGTATGGCCCCAATATGGCGCTCCCAGTGCTCCCAGTATTCCCAGTATGGCCCCAACTGGGCACCCCCAGCAGTTGCCACCCCCAGCCCCCAGTAAGACCAGTACGATCACCCCCGGCCCCAGTGACACCAGTGACCGCTGCTGCTAGCTCCCAGTGCTCCCAGTATCCCCCAGTACGACCAGTACCTGCCCCTCCTGCTCCCAGTGCTCCCAGTACAACCCCCACAGGGCACTCCCAGTGCTCCCAGTATGACCCTGAGAGGGCACTCCCAGTGCTCCCAGTACAGGGCACTCCCAGTTCTCCCAGTACAACCCGGATATAGCACTGCCACCTCCCAGTATTCCCAGTAAGGCCCCAGCAGGGCACTCCCAGTGCTCCCAGTGCCCTTCCCAGTGCTCCCAGTGGTCCCAGTGCTCCCAGTAACCCCTCCCAGTGCTCCCAGTGCCCTTCCCAGTGCTCCCAGTTCCTTTCTCAGTGCTCCCAGTGCTCCCAGTAACCCCTCCCAGTGCTCCCAGTTCCTTCCCCAGTGCTCCCAGTGCCAGTCCCGGTGCTCCCAGTCCCCTCCCAGTGCTCCCAGTGCCCCCCACCCCGCAGCCTCCAACGGGTGCTGGGGGGGCACTTCCGGTGGGGGGGCGGACGGCGGCCGCTGATTGGCTGCTCCCCTCCCCCCACCGGAAGTGCCCCCGGGGCTGCCCCCCCCCCCCACGGAGCCGGGGGGCTCCAGGCCCCTCCCCCCGTGCGGCCCCTTTAAGGGGGGGGGTGTCCCCATTCCCCCCTCCCCCAGCCCCAATTTGGGTCAGAAACGGGAAAATTGGGGAGGGGGAGGTGGGGGACAAAGCCTGCGCCCCCCCCCCGGCGTGTGCCCCCCCCCCTCGTGTCTCGGGACCCCCACGTCACGGGAACCCCCCCACGCACGTCACGGGGAAACCCCACGCGTGTCACGGGGCTTCCGGCCCCCCCCACGCGTGCCGGGGGAATCCCCCCTCCCCCACCCCCGGGGAAACCCCCCGGCGTGTCACGGGGCCCCCCCACTCCCACGGGGCCCCCCCACGCGTGTCCGGAGCCCCTCGCTCGCCCCAAGGACCCCCCCCCCAAATCCTCCCTGTGCCCCCCACGCGTGTCCCGGACCCCACACTCCTCCTTAGGACCCCCTAAACCCCCCCATGCCCCCCCCCACGCGTGTCCTGAGCCCCCCGCTCGCCTCGCGGCCCCCCCAAATGCCCCCTACGGCCCCCCCACGCGTGTCCTGAGCCGCACGTTGCCCCCTACCCCCCAAACTTCCCCTACCCTCCCCAAACTCCCCCCTATGCCCCCCAAATGCCTCCCAGGCCCCCCACGCGTGTCTCGGGCCCTGCTCTCCCCCATGCCCCCACCCCATGCTCCCCCTACGCCCCCCCCACGCGTGTCCTGGGCCCCGCTTTGCCCCCTACCCCCCAAACTCCCCCATACCCCCCCCATACTGCCCCCTAGGCCCCCCCCCCCCGCATGTCCTGAGCCCCCCACTCGCCTCCTGCCCCCCCCCAATGCCTCACAGCCCCCCCCCGCGTGTCCTGGGCCCTGCTCCCTACTCCCCCCCACTCCCCTCTATCGCCCCCCCACGCGTGTCCTGAGCTCCCCTTTACCCTCTAACCCCCCACCAAACTCCCCCCTATGCCCCCCCAAATGCCCGCTACGCCCCCCCCCGCGTGTCCTGGGCCCCTGTCTCCCCCCTACACCCCCCATGCCCCCCCTTTGCCCCCCCCACGCGTGTCCGGGGCCCCGCTTTGCCCCCTACCCCCCTCAAATACCCCCCTACCCCCCCAATCTGCCCTTTACCCCCCCAAACACCCCCCTATGCCCCCCCCCGCGTGTCCTGGGCCCTGCTCTCCCCGTACCCCCCCCCGTGCCCCCCCACGCGTGTCCCGGGCCCCACTTTGCCCCGTCCCCCCAAACTCCCCCTTACCCCCCAAACTCCCCCTTCCCCCCCCAATCTCCCCCTACCCCCCCCATTGCCCCCTATGCCCCCCTATGCCCCCACCGCGTGTCCTGCGCCCCCCCTCCCCCACCCCCCCCCCCCCCCCCCCCCCTCGCGTGTCCGGCGCCCCCCCTCGTGTCACCCCCCCCCCCCCTCGTATCGCGTGTCCCCCCCCCCCCCCCAATTCCCCTCCCCCACCCGGTACCTGCGGGCGGTGCCGGTGCCGGAGGCGGTGCCGGGTGGGGGGGGGCGGCGGGGGGGGGGGCGGCGGGGGGGGGCGCCCCGCAGGGTCTCGGCCTCGGCCCCGCCGCTGGCTGCGATCGGCTCCGGGCTGCGCTCGAACAAAGGACCCAGCGCCGCGCCCCGCCCCGCCCGCCCCGGCCCCGCCCACCGGCACCGGGACACGCCCACCGCCCCCTAGGGCACGCCCACAGCCCTCTAGGACACGCCCACAGCCATATAAGGCACGCCCACAGCCCCTAGGACACGCCCCCCACGGGTTGGCTCCGCCCCTGGGGTTTGGCTCCGCCCCCTTGTGTTGGACACGGCCCCCGGTGGTGGGTGCGGGGGGGGGGGGGGGGGGGGCACTGGGGGACACTGGGACAGGGCTGGGGGACACTGGAGGGGAGGGGGGCACTGGGGGGGGCTGGGACAGGGCTGGGGGACATCAGGGTGACACCGGGACAGGGTGACACTGGGTGGCACCGGGGGGGGGGGGTGTGACAGCACTGGGGTGGCACTGGGACGGGACTGGGGGACACTGGGGCATCAGGGGACACCAGGACAAGGCGACATCAGGACAGGGTGACACTGGGTGACACTGGGTGACACTGGGACAAGGGGGGGGTGACAGTGGGGGTACACTTGGGTGGCACTGGGATGAGGGGGGTGGCACTGGGGTGACACTGGGACAGGACTGGGTGACACTGGGGTGACACCAGGCTGGGGGGGGGGGACGAGGGGGGACGACGACACCAGGAGAGGGTGACAGTGGGGGGACACTGGGGTGACACTGGGACAAGGGGATGGCATCGGGGGGACACCAGGACAAGGGGTGGCACCAGGGTGACACAGGGACCAGGTGGGGTGACACTGGGGTGACACTGGGACAAGGGGGGGGGCGCATCAGGGGGGATATCAGGACAGGACAGGGTGACATTAGGGTGGCAGTTGGGTGACACTGGGACAGGACGGGGTGACAGCAGGGGGACACTGGGGGGACACCAGGACAAGGGGGGGTGGCACCAGGGTGACACAGGGACCAGGTGGGGTGGCACTGGGATAAGGGGGGGGAGGTGACACCAGGGTGACACCGGGATGGGGTGACAGCGGGGGGAGGGGGGACGGGACATCACGGTGACACCAGGACAGGATGGGGGTGACACCAGTGGGGCAGGGTGCCACTGGGTGCCACCAGGGTGCCATCGGGATGGGACAAGGTGACACCAGGGTGCCACTGGGGCAAGAGGGGGTGCCCCCGGGGTGTCCCCGGGGTGTCCCTAGGGTGCCACCAGGCCAGGGCAGGGTGACACCAGGGTGCCACCGGGATTAGGGGGGTGACACCGGGACCGGACAGGGTGACACAAGGGGAATGGGTGCCCCCGGACACCCTTGGGTGCCACCAGGGTGTCCCCAGGGTGTCCCCAGGCTGCCACCAGGCCAGGCCAGGGTGACACTGGGGTGACACGGGGGCAGGGTGAGGTAACATGAGGGGGATGGGTGCCCCTGGGTGCCTCTGGCCACCCTTGGGTGCCACCGAGGTGTCCCCAGGGTGCCACCAGGCCGGAACTGGGTGACACTGGGGTGCCACTGGGATTGGGGAGGTGACACCGGGGTGACACTGGGACAAGACGGGGTGAAGTGAGGGGGATGGGTGCCCCCGGACACCCTTGGGTGCCACCAGGGTGTCCCCAGGGTGCCACCAAGCCAGGCCAGGGTGACTCTGGGGTGACACCAGGATTAGGGGTGACACCAATGTGACACGGGGGTGACACGGGGACAAGAGGGGGTGACATGAGGGGGATGGGTGCTCCTGGGTGCCCCCAGACACCCTTGGGTGCCACTGAGGTGTCCCCGGGGTGTCCCCGGGATGCCACCAGGCCGGGACCGGGTGCCACCGGGACTGGGGGGTGACACCGGGGTGACACCGGGTGACACCGGGTGCCCCTGGGTGCCCCCTGGGTGCCCCCGGCCACCCCTGGGTGCCCCCGGCTGCCCCCACGTGACCCGCGCCAGGCGGGGGCGGGGCCGGGCCCGGGTGGCGCCGGGTGGGGGAGGGGCGCGGCCGCCCCCTGCCTCCCCGCACGTCCGCAATGGCCGCCCCGGGCTGCGGCCAATGGCAGCGCCCCGCCTGGGAGCCGGCCAATGGGAGCGCGCGGCCGCCGCCGGGGGGCGTGGCGCGGCCAGGTCCCGCCCAAAGGGGGCGGAGCCCGGGGGGCCGCACGTGCGCGGGAGCGGCCCCGGGAGGGGAGGGGCGGAGGAGGGAGGAGGAGGGGGCGGGGCCGCCCCGCTCGTGGCCTCACGTGACCCCGCCCCACGTGACCGCCCCCCTCCCGCCTCTCCCTCCCTCCGCCCCTCCCGGCCCTAACAACAGCGGCGAGGCGCGCCCTGATTGGCTGCTGCCGCCGTGACGTCACGCAGCCGCCGGGCCCGGGCAGGGGAGGGGCCCGGGGAGGCTGTTGCCATGGCGACGGGGAAGCGGGGAGGCTCCGCCCCCTCTTAGGCCACGCCCCCGGTGGGGCAGCGCGGGGGGGGGGACACACAAGGGGGTCGCGTGACGAAATCACCCCTAATTTGCATATATAATTTGCATATTCGCACATCATTTGCGTGCAGCTGGAGCAGCCGTGGTCGGCATAGTCCCGCCCACCCGGAGCCACGCCCTCTTGAAAGGCCACGCCCCCCCCCACAGGCCCCACCCCCACCCCATGGGGACCTGACCTCCCGGTGACCCCTAGGGTGACCCCAGGTGACCCCAGCTCTGGGTGTCCCCGGGTGACCCCAAGTGAACCCAGGGTGACCCCCAGGGTGACCCCCCCCCCACAGGTGTCCTCAGGTGACCCCAAGTGACCCCGGGTGACCCCAGCTCCGTGTGTCCCATGTCCCCTCCCCCATGTCCCCAGGTGACCCCGTGTCCCCCATCCCCGTGTCCCCAGGTGACCCCAGCTCTGTGTGTCCCCACGGCCCTGTCCCACATCCCTGTGTCCCCGTGTGACCCCGTGTGACCCCCCCCCGGTCCCCGTGTCCCCCTGTCCCCGTGTCCATGTGACCCCGGGTGACCCCGGGTCCCTGTGTCCCCACGTCCCCCTGTCCCCATGTATGTCCCCACCCCAAGGCACACAGGGGGGCAGCTGGGGACCTGGGGGGACCTTGGGTGGACACCAGGGGGGACATGGGGGGGGGTCACGGGGGTCACCTGGGGACACTTGGGGGCGCTGGGGGACACTGGGGGGGGGGACACTGGGTGGCGATACGGGGGGGGGGGGGGCACACAGGGACATGGGGGGGGTGGCGACACTGGAGGGGGGACACCGGGGGGACATGGGGGGGCACAGGGGGACACCTGGGGACAGGGGACACTGGGGAGGGGGACACACAGGGGGGGCACCAGGGATGGGGTGGGGACACGGGGGGGGGCCACAGGGGACATGGGGAGGGGGGCACAAAGGGACATGTGGGGAGCACTGGGGGACACCTGGGGACAAGGGACACAAGGGGACACAGGGGTCAGGTGGGGACACGGGGGGGGGGATGGGGGTGTCCCAGGGGGGACTCGGGGGGGGTGGGGATGGGCCCTGGGTGTCTGGGGGGGGTCCCTGGTGTCGGGGGGTCATGGGGAGGTCACCTGGGGACACTTGGGGGACACTGGAGGACACCAGGGGGTGTTGGGGACACGGGGGGCACAGGGGGACTTGGGGGGGGCACTGGGGGACACCTGGGGACAAGGGACACGAGGGGACACGGGGGTCAGGTGGGGACACGGGGGGGGGGATGGGGGGGCCCCCAGTGACCCGGGGGGGGTAGGGGGGGCCCTGGGGGTCCCGGGGGTCCCTGGGGTTGGGGGGGTCGGGGGGGGTCTCTGGGGACAGGGGGGACACGGGGGCACGCGGGGACATGGGGGGGGGGGTCACGCGAGGACATGCGAGGCCAGGGCCTGCGGGTGCTGCGGGGGGGGGGGGGGGCGGGGCGGGGCTTGGTGTGGGGGTGGGGCCCGGGTGGGCGTGGCCTCATCGAGGCCCCACCCCCTACACGCACCCGGATGGGGAGGGGCGGGGGGGGGGGCATGGGGAGGGGGCAAAGGGAGGGGTTGTGGGTGGGGGAATGGGCGGGGGGGGTTCTTGGGGAGCTCCCCCAATTTTGGGGGATCCCCCATTTTTTGCCCCCCCCAAATTTTAGGCGAACCCCCTCTTTTTGAGCCCCCCCTGTTTCGAGCCCTGGCCAATTTTGCCCCCCCCCTCCATTTTGACCCACTCCATGACCTGGGACTCCCCCATTTTCTGTCCCCCCCCCCCATTTTTAGGGTCCCCCCCTCATTTTTTGCCCCCCCCCCATTTTGGGGCTCCCACTTTGAGCCCCCGCCTTTGACCCCCATTTCCCTTCCTCCCCATTAAAGCCCCCCCTTCTGCCCCCCCAATTTGCCACTCTCCTTTCTGCCTCCCCCTTTGCCCCGCCCCTCCCGCCCCCGGGCAGCCCCCACGGTGCTTTTTTGGTGAAAAAGCCACGTTTTGGTAAAAACGAGGATTGGGTGAAAAAACGTCGATTTTGGTGAAAAAAATAAATAAAAAAGATTTCAGTGAAAAAAAACACTTGGTGAAAAAAGTTAAAATTCTGGGGGAGGACAAACGGAGTTCGGGGGAAAGGAGATTTGGGTGAGAAACAAGGATTTTGGGGAAATTCTGGGGTGAAAAAGAGCTGTTTTGGTGAAAAATGTCGCTTTGAGTGGAAAAAGGTGGGTTTTGGTGATAAACGCCTTTTTCGATCTTCATGGGAACGTAAAACATTGGTGGAAAATGGATTGGTTTGCGAATTGCCAGAAAAGGCTCCAAACTGGGGACAAAGGGTGAAAAACCGAGCGGTTTGGTTAAAAAAAAGAAATATTGGGGTGAAAAATGAAGGTTTTGGTTAATTTGAGTGAAAAAGTGAATTTGGGGGAAAAGGAATCGGGGCAGGAAAGAAACGCGTCGGTCAAAACCAGTTGTGATGGAAAAAAAAAACATAATTTGGTCAAAGAGAACGGTTTGGGCAAAAACCCCTCGGTTTTGGGGCACTTCGTCGCGTTCCGTTGCCCCGCCGCCATTTTGTCCCCCCGGCCCCCGTCGCTGCCCGCTGGCCACGCCCCTCCGCGCGTCCCCTCGGCAACGCCGCGGCGGCCAATGAGGGCGCGGGGAGCGCGGCGGGCTCCGCCGATTGGCTGGCGGGGGCGGGGTGGGCGTGGCCCGGCGGCTGCGGCGTTCCCACGGCGGCGGGGGGCGGTGTCCCCATGGCAACGGCGCGGCTGAGCGCCCCGGCTGGCGGTCGCCATGGCAACGGCGGCGCGTCGGCTGTCACCATGGCAACGGCGGCAGGGGCGGGCGGCGGGCCCGGCCCCGGGGTAACAGGCCCCGCCCCGTTCAAGCCCCGCCCCTTGTACAAGCCCCGCCCCTCCGTAAGCCCCCCCGCTGATTGACACCTCGGGGGCGGGGCCGGGTGCGGAGGAGCTTTGTAATCACCGCTCGTGCGCACCGGAAACGTCACCGAGCCCCGCCCCCCTCATCCGGAAGTCCGGCCCCCACACGAGGGGCGAGGCACCGGAAGTGCCCGTCGGCCTCAGCTGGGCTCGCACCGGAAGTCCCGCCTCTTCACCGGCCTGCGCCGGAAGTCCTGGACGCCGCTTCCTCCGCCCTCCGGAAGTCCCGCCTCACCGGGCCTCAACCAGGAAGTCCCGCCCCTTCCTTCCTCCTCCGGCAGGAAGTTCAAGAGTCCGCAACCGGAAGTCCAATCCGCGGCGTGACGTCACGTCCAAGCGGGGCGGGGCGTACGTCTCCCGTCACGTGGGCGAGCCCACAGCCAATCAGGAGGCGCCGGTCTCGAGGCTCCGCCCCCTCGGGCCCAGGCCTCAGCGCCGTGGGAGGCCCCGCCCCTCGGCTAAGCTCCGCCCCTCGCCTCTGGCCACGCCCCCGCGTCAGGCCCCGCCCCCACTGAGGCCCCGCCCCTCGTGGTTAACCCTTTCCTTCCCGCCCGGCCCCGGGGGGGAGGCTCATTTTGGGCTCATTTCCCCCATTTTTGGGGCTGGGGGGGGGGCTCTCTGCACCCCTCCCCCTCACACCTTGTAGTAGGGGGCGGGGGGCGGGGGAGGGGCGGGGGGGGGGAGGGGCAGCTCCCGCAGGGGGCAGCCGGGGGGGGCGGGCGGCGGCGGCGGGGCCGGGGGGGGCGGCCCCAGGGGGGGGGCGGGGGGGGGCCCTTGGGGGGCCCCGGCGGCGCCGCCGCCACCAGCAGAGCGCCGCCCCCCCGCCCCCACCAGCGCTGCCAGCGCCGCCCCCCCCGCGGCCCCCCCGGCAAAAAGGGGGGAGGGGCGGGGGGCGGGGGGGGGGCAGTGCCGTTCGAGGGCCCTGGGGGGATAAAGAGGGGGGATTAAGGGGGGGGGCGTAGGGAACCCCTCCCCCCCTCCCCACCACATAGGACCCAATGGGACCCCTCCCCATGTTCCCCAGCCCCCCCTCGGACACCAACCCCCCCCCCCCCAGGTAACCCCACCCCCCAACCCTCCCCCCAGTGCCCCCCCCATGACCTCCCCAGTGCCCCAGACACCCCCATTCCACCCAGTGACCCCTCTCCAGAAGCCTCCCCCCCCGCCCAGTCCCTCCCCCGCAACCATCCCGACCGCCCCCCCCATTCTCCCTCCCCGCACTGCCCCCCCCCCCATACCTGCGCCCCTGTCCTGGCCGGTCGCTGCCCCTCCCCCTCCTCCTCCGGTGCCGGCCCCGCCCCCGGTCCTGGGGGGAAGGAAAAAAAGGGGGGTGAGGAGGGAGGGGTGGGGGATGGGCACCCCCATTCCCCCCCCCCCCCCCTTGGGCCCAACCCTCCCCCATGGGACCCAGGCCCCCACCCCTGGGTGCCCCCTCCCTCCACGTGACCCCGCCCCCGTGGCCCCACCTCCCCGTGACCCCCAGTGACCCCACCCCGTGTCCCTGTCCCCACCTGACCCCTGTCCCCTCCTGACCCCATTCCCTGACCCCGCCCCCCCGGCCCCTCCCCCACGAGACCACGCCCCCAGAGGCCCCGCCCCCCACCGTGGCCCCGCCCCCGCCCTCACGCTGCCCGACGCGCAGGGTCACCCGCATGGCCCGTGTCTCGCAGGCCCCCCTGGCGGTTCTCCAGCCCCTCCGGGGTCCCGTCCGAGGTGGCTGCGGGGTGTGACGTCACCCGGTGACGTCACCGCCGCCATGATGACGTCACGGGGGGGGGGGGGCGGCTGGTTGACCTCACAGGTCCCCAGCGGCATAACCCCGCCCCCCCAGTGCTGCCCCCCAGCGCGTCCCTTATCGATGACATCGCCGCCCTTGTGATGACATCACCACCATTATGATGATGTCATCACCACAGCCGCCTCTCGATGCTGTCACACACCCCCACCTGATGACATCACTCCCTCTCCTCCCTCCCTCCCTCCTCCTTCCTCCCTCCCCACACCCTCCCCCTCCCCTGATGACATCACACACACTGATGACATCACACCTCCTCGCGATGATGTCACACCCCTGATGACATCACCCCCTCTCTCCCTCCTCCTCCTCCCTCCCGTCTACCACCTCCCCTCACCCCCTCCCCCTTCCCCTCAAACCCACCCCTCCCCTGATGTCACGCACTCCCTGATGACATCACACCTCCTCGCGATGATGTCACACCCCAATGACATCACCCCCTCCCCTCCCTCCCTCCCTGTCTCCCACCTCCCCCTGCCCCCTCCCCCTTCCCCACCTCCCCCCACACCCTCCCCTCCCCCTCCCACCCTCCCCCCACCCTCCCCCGTGACGTCATGCGCTCACTGATGATGTAATAGTCGCGCAGGCGGCGGAACTCGTGCCCCCAGAGGCTGGGGCTGAACTCCTGGAACTTGATGGTGGCGCGCAGCTCGCGCTGGGGGCGGTCGCAGGTGAGCAGTGGGGCGGGGGCGGGGGCGGGGGCGCGCGGCAGCGCCCCCCTGCGCCCCCCACGAGGTAGAGCTTGTAGTACTCGTAGCCCCCCTGCGCCCCCGGCCCCCGGGCACACCACGTCCAGCCGGTCGCCGATCTGCGGGTACAGCACGTAGCCCCCCGCCGCCAGGAACCTGCCGGCACCGGGGGGGGGGCGTGACACATGCGTGTGCGGGCACGTGCACGCATGCACGCGTGTGTAAATCCACAGGTGTGTGCGCAGCAGTACGTGTATACACACACGGGCATATAAGTGCATCTTGCACACTTACACACATGTACACACATACATGGGTGTACACACGCAGCTTGCACACTTACATACGTGTACACACACATGGGTGTACATACACAGCTTGCACACTTACACACATGTACACACATACATGGGTGTACACACGCAGCTTGCACACTTACATACGTGTGCACACACGTACACAGGTGTACACACGCAGCTTGCACTCTTACATACATGTACACACACACACACGGGCGCACGTGCACATATGTACTGCACATAGCCCCCCACCACCACCACGAACCTGCGCTGAGATGGGGGGGGGGGGGGGGGGGGGGGGGGGGCATGACACACGGGTGTGTGGGCGTGAGCGGGCACATGCACACTTGTGTATATCCACATGTGTGTGTGCACAGCAGTACGTGTACATGGGCGTATGCGTTCAGCTTGGACACTTACGTACGCATACATGCACACACATGGGCAGATACGTCCATCTTGCACACTCACATACGTGCACACATGCAGCTTGCACACTTACATACATGTACACACACAGCTTGCACAATTACATATGTGTACACACACACACGGGCATACATGTGCACATACATACAGCACATGCCCCCTGCCTCCAGGAACCTGCTCTGAGATTGGCGGGGGGGGGGGGGGGGGCGCGTGACACACGCATGTGCGGGGGTGAGTGTGCACATACATGCATGCACGCACAAGTACACATGTGTATATCCACATGTGTGTGCACAGCAGTACATGTACACACACGTACATGGGTGTATACATGCATCTTGCACACTTAGGTGTTCACATGCGTACACACACGTGCTGCACACATGTACATGTACACACATATATGGGCATACATGTGCACACACACCCACATACGTACTTGTACATAAACATACACGGTGTACTTGCGCACCTTACACACTTACATACATGTACGCACGTACACAAGCAGCTTGCACACATACGTATTTGTACACAGGTACACACATGCTGCACATACGTACATGTACACGTGCACACACATCCACATATGTACATACACATGCATGGTTGTACATGTGCACCTTGCACGCTTACATATGTGTACACACGTTTACACAGGCATGCATGTGCACCTTGCATGTGTACAAGTACACACGTGGGGGGTGTGCTGCTTGGGGTGTACACACACACACACACACAGCTTGCACACGTGTACGTGTACACACAGAGACAAACACACATGGTGCACACATGTACACATACATGGGCATAGATGTGCACATATATGTACACATGCATGTACACAGATGTACATGGGCATAGACATGCAGGTGTGCACATATGCACATGTCCATGCACACACACACTGCATACATACGTATGTGTACACATGGATACGTGCGCACAGATGTACGCGTACATGGGTGTGCATCTGCACATGCAAGCACAGAGGTACAAATGTGTACATGCCCACACACGTGTGTAAGGCCAGAGACACACAAAGACCTGCACATAAACACACACAATGACCCCCCCCATGTGTCACACTCACCACATCACGCCCATGCACACACGTGTGCAGTGTCACACGCACCCACCACACCCCCCCCCGTGGCACACCCAGCTGCACTCACACTCACTCCCAGCGTGTGACACACGGCATCACAAGTGTGCAAGGACAATGGGCACATGCACAGAGCATGTCACACGCACCTCGTGACACACACACACACGTCACACTCATGCACATGTGGCACACACACGGTCATACTCAGTCCCACACTCCTCCCCCCCTTGCACACAGCCCTCCCCCACCTGTTGCACGCCCGGTTGTTGCTCAGGCCACAGCCGCTGCAACCTGCCCCCCCCCCCCGGGCACTGTCACACACAGTTTGTCACACACGTGTGCACACACAGCACCGTGTCACACTCACAAACACCCACCCAAGCCCCACCCCCGCCAGCCCATGGCTCGCTGCCAGCTCCCGGCGTCGCACGCTCACACGGCGCCAGTCACACGCTTGGGGGGGGATCACACTCACCCTTGGGGGGGGTCACACTCACACTCATACAGTCTCACACGGTGGCACACTCATGTCACACACACACTCGCAGTCTCACACTTATGTGCTCTCAGTGTCACACAGTGTCACACTCACACATGCATGGTCACACTCACAGAGGCACAAAGACTCACACTCGGTCTCACACTCAGTCACACCCACCCAGACTCACACTCGCAGTGTCACTAACAGTGTCACACACTCACACCCATTCTCTCACACTCACTCATGGTCTCACACACTTACACAGTGTCACACTCACACATTCTCACACTCAGTGTCACACTCACACTGTGTCACACTCACACGCTGTCACACACTTACACACACTCACAGTCTCACACCCACACTCTCACCCCTGCCCCCCCAGCCCCCTGCCGGTCCCAGTCTCACACTTACTCACACTCACCCCCTCCAGCCTCCCCCTAACATCCCCCCCGACATCCCAGTGTCACGCACACACGGTGTCACACTCACGCACACCCCTTCTCACACGGTGTCACACTCACACTCGCACACCCATTCTCACACACAGCATCACACACTCTCACACGCACGGTCTCACACTCACAGTCTCACACTCACTCCCCCCCCAGCCCCCTGCTGGTCCCGGTCTCACACTCACTCACACTCACCCCCTCCAGCCCCCCCAACATCTCCCTCCTCCCCCCAACACCCCAGTGTCACACTCACACGGTGTCACACACACACTCATTCTCACACAGTGTCACACTCACACACAGTCTCACACTCCCATACGCTGTCTCACACTCACACACACACTCACAGTCTCACACTCACACATGCACGGTCTCACACTCAGTCTCACACTCACACACACACTCACACTCTCCCCCTGCACCCCCAGCCCCCTGCCAGTCCCAGTCTCACACTCACTCACACTCACACCCCCAATATCTCCCACCCCCCACTCTCACTCACACTCACCCCCAATATCTCTCCCCCACTCACACTCACCCCAATATCTCCCCCCACTCACTCACACTCACTCTCACACTCACCCCCCAATACCCCCCAATATCTCCCACCCCCCATTCACACTCACACTCAGCCCCCCAATATCTCCCCCCACTCACACTCACACTCACTCACACTCACCCCCCAATATCTCCCCCACTCACTCACACTCACACTCACCCCCCAATATCTCCCCCCCCACACTCACACTCACCCCCAATATCTCCCCCCACTCACACTCACACTCACTCACACTCACCCCCCAATATCTCCCCCCACTCACACTCACACTCAGCCCCCCATATCTCCCCCCACTCACACTCACACTCACCCCCCAATATCTCCCACCCCCACTCACACTCACCCCCCCAATATCTCCCCCACTCTCACACTCACCCCCCAATATCTCCCCCACTCACACTCACACTCAGCCCCCCATATCTCCCCCCACTCACACCCCCCAATATCTCCCCCCACTCTCACTCACCCCCCCATACCCCCCATATCTCCCCTCACTCACACTCACACTCACCCCCCAATATCTCCCCCACTCTCACACTCACCCCCCCCCACCCCCCATATCCACCCCCCACTCCCTCCCACTCCCACTCCCACCCCCCCCCCGTCTCACCGCCGGTTCCGGGTGTGCCACACCACCGGCTCCAGGCTCAGCGCCGCCGCCCCCGCGCCCAGCACCAGCAGCAGCAGCCCCGGGGGGCCATGGCGGGGGGGGGGGGCACGGGGGGATGGGCGGCGGCGGCGGCTCCGGACCCGACCGCGACCGGCAACGGCGGGGGGCGGGGCTTAAGCGGGGGGCGGGGGCTCCGGGGTGGGCGTGGTTAGAGGGGCTCGGGGGGCGGGGCTCCGGGTGGGGAGTGGCTGAGGGTGGGCGGGGCTTCGCGTGGTGGGCGGGGCTTGTGTGCCAAGGGGCGGGGTTGGGAGGGGTAAGGGTGGAGAGGGGCGGGGCCTACCAGGGTGGGCGGGGCTTCAGGGAGGCGGGGGCGGGGCCCAGGGGGAAGGGAGAGCAGGGATTGGGTGAGACGGGGAGGTGGGCGGGGCTTAGGGGGCGGGGCTTAGAGGGTGATGCTGGATAAGGGGCGGGGCTTGTGGGTGTGGGCGGAGCCTGGAGCATGAGCGTGGTGGGCGTGGTCATTGATGGGGGCGTGGTCACCATCAAAGGGGCGTGGTCCATGCCCCAGGACCCCGCCCCCTGCCCCCTTTCAGGCCCCTCCCCGCGATGACATCACCACCACCGTTGCCATGGTAACAGATGAAGCTGCTGGAATCAGGCCCCGCCCCCCTGGGAGTCAGATCTTAAAGGGGCAACGCCACCATGGCACAGGGGGGCCCGCCTGGCACACAGAGCCCCCCCCAAACCCCCCTCCCCCCAAAATACAGCACAGCCAAAGAGGGGCAGGAGGCAGCAGCCAATCAGAACGCTTCTTACAAAGAGCAGCACAAGGAGGGCCCCAAAATACCCCCCCCACCAAAATACCCCCCAACCACCCCAAAAGTCCCCTCCCCACCCTAAAATGCCCCCCCCCCCCCCATATCACAGCCGCACATCCCTGGGGGGCTGGGGGACACCGGGGGTGTCTGCAGCCCTGGGGGGATTGGGGTCGGAGTTGGGGTCCTCGGGGGAGTCGGCGTTGGGGTCCACAGGGGGCCGGGGTCCCTGGGGGGTCAGAGTCCGTGGGGGGGTCGCCGAGGGGGTCGGGGTCCATGGGGGTGTCAGAGGGCTCGGGGTCCCCGAGGGGGTCAGGGTCGCCGGGGGGTCGCTTCCCCCCCCCACCACCAGAGCTGCAGGCGGTTGTCACCCCGCGTGGGGGGGTCGCTGTCGGCCGCCCCCTCCTCGTCGCTGTCCCACGGCGTGGGGAACACCCGCTGCCCCGAGGAGGTGGCCAGCAGCGGGAGGGAGGGGTGCAGGCTGGGGGGCACAGAGATGGGGGGGGGGACACGTGATTGGGGGGGCACAGGGAATGGGAGGGGGACACAGGGAATGGGGGGCACAGATTAGGGGGGCATGTGATTGGGGGGAGACACGTGGTGGGGGAGGGGATATGTGACTGGGGGGGACACAAGGAATGGGGGGCATTGAGGGGACATGGGATGGAGGAGGGATGGGGTTGGTATGAAGGCAATTGGGTGGGGGGGACATGGGATGGGGGGTCACAGGGGGGATGCAAGGAACTGTGGGGGTGGGGGGGACGAGGGATGGGGGAGGGATGGGGGGATTCCAGGGGGGACATACGGGATGGGGGACACAGAGAATGGGGGGGCCACAAAGGATGGGGGGGTGGGGTTGGGGGATGCAGGGGATTGGGGGGTGGAGGGGACACAGAGGATGGGGGGGTCATGGGGGGCATAAAGAATGGGGGGGACAAGGAATGGGGGGGGACGGGATGGGGGAGGGGTGGGGGGATGCAGAGGACTGGGGGGGGATGCAGGGGATGGGGGGGGTCATGGGGGGGGACACAGGGTGAGAAAGGGACGGGAGGAAAGGGGGGGACATGGGATGGGGGGGAGAAGGTTTGGGGGGGGTCGGGGGGGGGTGGGGGGGGGGGGGGCACAAGGGATGAGACGGGTGACGGGGGGGGGCCGCGGGGGGGCCGCACCTGGTGCCGTTGACGCAGTTGCGCAGGGCCTGGAAGCGCAGCTGGGGGGGCACCAGGGGGGTCCCCGGGCTGGGGGGCCGCAGCGTGTCCCAGACGGTGACGAAGCCGTCGGTGTCGCCGCTCACCAGGAACTGCCCCGTGCTGTGGGGGAGGGGGAAGGGGTAACCGGGAGGTGGGTGCTGGGGCGCCCCCCCCGGGTGTCCCCTGGGTGTCGGGGTGCCCCCCCCGGCCCCCCCCACTCACGGGTCGAGGTCGAAGGTGACGCGCTGGTTGGTGCCCACGTGCCGCTCCAGCCCCAGCAGCAGGCGGTCCGGGCGCCGCAGGTCCCAGCACAGGATGTGGCGGGCCTGGGGGCGGGGCCGGCTCGGGACACGCCCACATCAGGCCACGCCCCCCTCCGGCCCCGCCCTCTCGGGCCCCACCCCTCAGCCCCGCCCGGTGCCCCAGCAGAGCCCACCTGTAACGGAGGTCTCTGCCCAGCTGCAGGCCCCGCCCCCTGCCCACAGCCCCGCCCCAAACCTAAGAGCACGGCTCCTGTCCCAAAGCCCCGCCCAATAGCCCCTTGCCCTGTCTATAGCCCCGCCCCATTCCTAAAAGCCCCGCCCCATCCCACCAGCCCCAACCATAACCCCTGCCCAACCCCAAAGCCCCGCCCAGTCCATATAGCCCCGCCCCTTAAACCCCACCTCAATTTTGCCAGCCCCGCCCCTACCCAAAGCCCCGCCCCATCCCACCACTCATCCTCTCTATGACCCCACCCCATCCTTTAAGCCCCGCCCACCCCAAAGCCCCACCCCTTCCTACATCCCATCCGCAACCCTAAAAGCCCCACCTCTAAGAGGCCCCGCCCCCATCAACCCCCACCCCCCATAAGCCCCGCCCCAGCCGACCCTGGCCCCGCCCACCACACCCTGGCCCCGCCCCCGAGGCCCCGCCCACCTTGCGCCCCCCGCGAAGAGCAGGGTGCCGTCGGGGCTGAAGCGCAGGTGGGTGGGGGCGGCCGGGAGGCGGGGCCACAGCGCCAGGGCCCCGCCCCCCTCCATCGCGTACAGCCCCAGGCTCCGCCCATAGGAGCCGCAGGCGAACACCGGCTGGGCGGGGCTACAGGCCAGGCAGCCAATCAGGCCCCCCTGGCCACGCCCCCCTCTGTAGGCGGGGGAGAGCACAGCGGTCAGGCCCCGCCCCCTCTGCCCCTAGCCCCGCCCACAGGCTCACAGAGCCCCGCCCACCAGCAGACAGCTCCGCCCCCACCCCCGGGGCCCACAGGCCACGCCCCCTTCACAGCCACTCTGCTAGCTCCTCCCCTTGCTCACCAAGCCCCGCCCCTTTGCATAGCCCCTCCCCTTCCACTAAGCCCCGCCCCTCCCACAGGCCCCGCCCCCATCCCACAAGCCCCGCCCCCATCCCTTGGACACCCCCCCCAGGGCCCCTCCCATTGCCCCCTCTAGCCCCGCCCCTCCAGCCCGGGCCACACCCCCATGACCCCTCCCCTCCCACATAGACCCCGCCCCCTCCGTGTAGGCCACACCCCCTCCCACATGCCCCGCCCCCTTCCCGCAAGCCCCGCCCCCAGCCCCTTGGGACTCCCCCCAGGGCCGCTCCCATTGCCTCACCCCTCACCCCCCTTAGGCCCCGCCCTCCCCCAGGCCCCGCCCTCCCCCAGGCCCCGCCCTCCCCCCAGGCCCCGCCCCCCTCGGCCCCGCCCTCACGGCGCAGGGGCCGGATGTCGTGCAGGCGCCCGGGGCGGGCGGTGGGGAAGAGCCGCACGGAGCCCTCGAAGCCGCCCAGCAGCCGCGAGCCGTCGGGGGAGAAGCACAGCGAGTGCGGCGCCACCGGCTCGTCCTGCCGCACCGCACCGGTCACCCACCAGTAACCCCAGTCACCCACCAGTAACCCCAGTCACCGACCGGTCACCGACCAGTAACCCCCAGTCACCGACCAGTAACCCCCCGTCACTGACCAGTCACCGACCAGTAACCCCCAGTCACCCCTGGTCACCGACCAGTAACCCCCAGTAACTCCCAGTCACCAACCAGTAACTCCCAGTCACCAACCAGTCACCCCCGGTCACCGACCAGTCACCCCTGGTCACCGACCAGTCACCCCCAGTGGCCCCCAGTCACCAACCAGTAACTCCCGGATACCCCCAGTCACTGACCAGTCACTGACTGGTAACCCCCAACCAACCCAGGTCACCAACCAGTAACTCCCAGTAACCCCCGGTCACCGACCAGTAACCCCCATTAATCCCCAGCCACCCCTGGTCACCAACCGGTAGTCCCCAGTAACTCCCGGTCACTGACCGGTAACTCCCAGTAACCCCCAGTAACCTTCTGTCACCAACCAGTAATTCCCAGTCACCAACCAGTCACTGACCAGTAACTCCCAGTCACCCCCAATCACTGACCAATAACCCCTGGTCACCAACCAGTAACCCCCAGTGACCCCCAGTCACCCACCAGTATGCAACAGTAAGTCCCAGTCACTGACCAGTAACCCTCAGTCAACCCCAGGCACCAACCAGTAACCCCCAGTCACCCCCAGTCACAAACCAGTAAGCCCCAGTCACCCCCAGTAGCCCTCCCAGTGCCTCCCAATGCCCCCCAATACCCCTCCCAATGCCCTCCAGTCCCTCCCAGTGGCCCCCAATCCCTCCCAGTGACCGCCAGTGCCTCTCCCAGTGCCCCCCAGTCCCTCCCAGAGCCTCCCAGTCCCTCCCAGTGCCCCTCCCAGAGCCCCCAGTCCCTCCCAGTGCCTCCCAATGCCCCCAGCCCCTGCCAATGCCCCCCCCTAGTGCCCCTCCCAGTGCCCCCCACTCCCTCCCAGTGCCTCCCAGTTGCCCCCCAGTGCCCACCAGGTGGTTGTGGGCGCGGAAGGAGCCCCGCAGGCTCCCGTCGAAGGCGTCCCAGAGGTGCACGGGGTTGTCCCGGCTGCTGCTGGCCACCCTGCGCCCAGTACCGCCCAGTAACGCCCAGTGCCTCCCAGTAACCCCCAGTGGCCTCCCAGTAACCCCCAGTGGCCTCCCAGTTATCCCCCAGCACCTCCCAGCAACACAACAGCGCCTGCCAGTTATCCCCCAGTGCCTCCCAGTAACCCAACAGCACCTCCCAGTAACATCCAGCGCCTCCCAGTAACCCAACATCGCCTCCCAGTAACATCCAGCGCCTCCCAGTTATCCCCCAGTGCTGACCAGTAACCCAATAGCGCCTCCCAGTAACCCCCCAGTTCTTCCCAATGACCTCTGTTATGTTCCCAGTGCCTCCCAGTAACCCCCCAGACCCCCCCCAGCCTCCCCCAGTAACCCCCCAGCCCCTTCCCAGTGCCTCCCAGTAACCGCCAGCACCTCCCAGTAACCCCCCAGCGCCTCCCAATGACCTCTGTTACATTCCCAGTGCCTCCCAGTACCCCCCAGCCTCCCCCAGTAACCCCCCAGCCCCTCCCAGTAACCCCCCAGCCCCCCCCAGCCGCTCCCAGTTGCCCCAGTCGGGCTCACAGGCAGGTGTGGGGCAGGCTGGAGTCCAGGAGCGGGAACCAGGCGTAGTCGTACACCGCGTCACCCTCGGGGACCCGCAGCGCCGCCTCCTGTGCACCCCAAAACCCCCCGGGACCCCAAAACTGACACCAGGACCCCAAAACGGACCCCAGGACCCCAAAACCACCCCAGGGACCCCAAAACTGACACCAGGACCCCAAAACTGCCCCCAGGGACCCCAAAACCACCCCAGGGACCCCAAAACTGACCGCAGGACCCCAAAACCCCCCGGGACCCTAAAACTGACCCTGGGACCCCAAAACTGACACCAGGACCCCCCCCCCCCCCAGGGACCCCAAAACCACCCCGGGAACACAAAACTCCCCCAGACCCCAAAACTGACACCAGGGACCCCAAAACCCCCCCGGGGACCCCAAAACCACCCCCAGGAACCCCCAAACCCCCCGGGACCCCAAAACTGACCTCGGGAACCCCAAAACCACTCCCAGGAACCCCAAAACCATGCCTGGGAACCCCAAAACCGCCCCCTGGGAACCCCAAAACTGCCCCCAGGGACCCCAACCCTCCCCCGGTGGACCCCAAAACTGACCCCGGGGGACCCCCAGAACCATTCCTAGCGCCCCTAAATACCCCCTGGGACCCCAAATGCCCCCTGGGACCCTTTAAATACCCCTTGGGACCCCCCTAAATATCCCCCTGGGACCCCAATAAATGCCCCATGAGACCCCAAATACCCTCCTCGGACCCCAATAAACACCCCCAGCACCCCCAAACACCCATGCAGGACCCCAAATGCCCCCCTGAAACCCCAAACACCCCCCGGGACCCCAATAAACGCCTCCAGCAGCCCCCAAAAGCTCCCCAGGGACCCCCATAATGAACCCCAGCACCCCCAAATACCCCATGGGACCCCCAAACGCCCCCTGGGACCCCAAACACCCCCCGGACCCCAATAAATGCCCCCGGCACCCCCAAATGCCCCTTGGGACCCCCACAGGCTCCCCAGCACCCCCCAAATCCCCCCGGTGGGACCCCAAATCCCCCCCCTCACCCTTTTGGGCAGGGTGTGGGACCCCTTAAATCCCCCCAACCCCCCCCAGACCCCCCCAAATCCCCCCCCACCACGTCAGGGAGGGGCTGGGACCCCCCAAAACCCCCCTAAATCCCCCCCCAAAAAAATTCCCCCCTAAACACCCCCAGACCCCCCCAGACCCCTCCAACCCCCCCCCAAAACCCTCCCAACCCCCCCAAAGCCCCCAAATTCCCCCCTAAACTCCCCCAGACCCCCCCAAATCCCCCCGTAACCCCCCCCAAATTCCCCCCCCAAGACCCCCAAATCCCCCCCAGACCCCCCCTGTACTCCCCCAGAGCCCCCCAAATCCCCCCTAACCCCCCCAATCCCCCCCACACCCCCAAATCCCCCCCAGCCCCCCCCCAAACCCCCCCCTCACCATTTCGGGCAGGGGCCCCGCGGGGGGGCCGCAGAGGGGGGGCGGCAGGTTGAAGATGCGCAGCGTGTTGTCGTCGCTGCACGTCAGCACGCACGACCCGTCGGGGGCCCTGGGGGGGGGGAAACCCCAAAATTTATTTTGGGGGGGGTCGAGGCCACCCAGAGCCCCCCCCCCTGCCCCCCCCGTGCCCCCCCCCCACGGCTCACCACTTGCAGCCCTTGAGGAAGTTTTCGGGCCGGCGGCTGAACTCCTCCTGGGCCCCCCCCACCAGGAGGGGGGGGCGCTGCAGGTCGTAAGGGGGGAACCTGGGGGGGGGGTCAGAAAATCAGGGACACGGGTGCCCCCCCCCCCAAAAAAAAGTAGGGGACCCAAGTGCCTGGAACCCCACCCAGGGGGTCCCAGTGCCCCCCCCCATGTCCTTGTGCCCCCCCAGGGGGTCCCGATGCCCCCCAACCTTGAGACCCAGGTGCCCCCCCCCCATGTCCCAGTGCCCCCCCCACGCATCCGAGGGACCCCCCCACATCTTTGTGCCCCCCCCCCCCCCCAGCACCCAGATGCCCCCCAAGGGGTCCTGGAGCCCCCCCAAGGGGTCCTGGTACCCCCCCCACAGGACCCAGGTGCCCCCCCCTGCATCCAGGTGCCCCCCCAGAGGGTCCCAGTGCCCCCCCATGCATCCAAGTGCCCCCTCCCACATCCTTGGGCCCCCTCCACGGGACCCAGGTGCCCCCCCCCGCACCCAGGTGCCCCCCCAGGGGGTTCCCAATGCGCCCTCCCACCTATCCAGGTGCCCCCCCCCGCTGGACCTGGATACCCCCCACAGGACCCAGGTGCCCCCCCAGGGGGTCCCGACCCCCCCCCCCCGTGTCCTTGTGCCCCCCATGTGTCCAAGGGACTCCCCCCCCACATCCTTGTTTCCCCCCCCCGGGACCCTGGTCCCCCCCACATCCAGGTGCCCCCCCCCCAGCACTCAAATGCCCCCCAAAGGATCCTGGAGCCCCCCCAGGAGTTCCCAGTGCCCCCCACAGGACCCAGCACCCCCCCCCCGTGTCCAGGTGCCCCCCCTCTCTGGACCCGGATGCCCCCCCACGGGACCCAGGTGCCTCCCTAGGGGGTCCCGGTGCCCCCCCCGCATCCTTGTGCCCCCCCCCCCATAAGTCCAAGGGCCCCCCACACACCCTTGCCCCCTCCCCCCGGGACCCTGGTGCCCCCCCCTACAGCCTTATGCCCCCCCCCCGCACCCAGATGCCCCCCAAGGGGTCCCGGAGCCCCCCCAGGAGGTCCCGGAGCCCCTCCCCAGGTCCCGGTGCCCCCCCGGCCCCGCCCTCCCCCTCACCACAACTCCTCCATCTCCGGGGGGGGCCTCCTCCTGTCCCCCCCCCTCCTCCTGGGGGGGATCCGGGCCCGCAGGGAGGGGGCCGAGCACTGGGGTCGCCATGGGGGGGGGAGGGGGGAGGGGGGAGGGGGTCAGCACCGGCCCCCCCCCCCGCGCCCTCCCCAGCCCCGGGGATCCCGGCGGGGCCCCCCCAGCACCTTCCCCCATGGGCGCCGCCATGACACCGCCGCGCAGATCTCGCGAGAGCTCCGCCGCGGCGCCCAACTCGCGCGAGATTTCGCCAGCCCTCCCCACCCCGGCCCCAACCCTCCGCGCTGCTCTCGCGAGACTTGGCTCCGAGGAAGCCCAGCCGCCATTTTAGGCCTGGGCGCTGCGCTGGCGGCTGCAGCTCCGTCAGCTTGTTACCGGTGTTTAATTACTAATTAATTACAGCCCCCCCCCCCCCAGCATTATCAGTGCGGAACCGGCCGGGAGCAGCGCCAAAAACACCCCAAACGCCACAAAAGTACCTCAAAACCAGACCCCCAAAGCACTAACACCCCAGAACCACACAGAAACACCCCAAAAACACCTCCAAAACATAGCCCAACACCCCCAGACCACAACACCCCAAAACCAAACACCCCTAAACAAATCACCCCCAAACCACACACAAATCCCCCGAAACCGTATCCCAAATCATGAACATCCCCAAAACACGCAAGAACACCCCAAAATGTACCCAAATGCAGCCAAATCACACAGAAACGCCCCCAAAACACCTCTAGAACATAGCCCAACACCCCCAAACCAGATCTCAACACCGCAAAAACACATAAAACACCCCCAAACCACACACAAATCCCTCCAAAACCGTATCCCAAATCACACAGAAACCACCAAAACAAGCAAAAACACCCCAAAAATGTACCCCAACACAGCCAAACCAAACACCCCAAAAACACCTCCAAAACATAGCCCAACACCCCCAAACTACAACTCAGCATCCCAAAGACACACAAAAGAGCCCCAAAACAAAAATCCCAAAATCATATCCCAAATCACACAGAAACGTTCCAAAAACACACAAATATACCCCAAAAATGGACCGCAATGCAGCCAAAACACACAGAAACACTCCCAAAACACCTCTGAAACACCCAACACCCCTAAACTACAACTCAACACCCCAAACACACAAAAATACCCCCAAAACACAGACAAATCCCCAAACCATATCCCAAATCACACAGAAACATCCCAAAAACACACAAAACCACCCCAGAAATGTACCCCGACACCCCCAAACCACACAAAAACACCCCAAAACCCCACAGAAAACACCCCCAAACCACCCCAAACCCCTCCAAACAAGTTGGGGACAGGATGCGCCCTTGAACCGAGGGAAACCAGGCGATGTTGTTTTTGGGGATTTCAGTAAAGCTTTCGACACAGTTTCTTGTAGGATCCTACTGGAGAAAATGCCCAGTATAGAGCTAAAAAATCATAATTTGATGTGTAAATAATTGGCTGAGGGGCAGGGCTCGAAGGGTCGTGGTGAACGGGGCCGCATCAGAGCCCGTCATCAGTGGGGTCCCCCAGGGCCCCATTTTGGGGCCAGTTCTCCTCAATAAGTGATTTAGACACAGGACTAAGAGGGGTTTTGAGTAAATTCACTGGTGGCACAGAACTTGGAGGGGTTTTAGCTGAAAGTAAGAGATGGGCAGCCTTGAGCTGGCAGAAGCAAGGAAAATAAGGGATAAAAAGTAAAAAACAAGGAGAAAAACAGCTCCAGGCTGAGCCTTTTGCTCATTAAGGGTCATTAACGTATTAAAAATCACACCCGTCAAAATGCTAATGTGGGATCTGTGTGTCCCGCCCCCCAGCTCAGTAGAGATGAGTTAGGTGAGCTGGAACAGCCGACCAAAAGTGCCCCAAAAGACTTTTCACCAGTTTGCTGGGTGTAAATGACGCGGGTTTGGGTCAGAGGGGTGCTGGCTTTGCAAAAAGATCGCTGAGTACCTGACTCTGCAGAGCTCTATAATTAATTTTTTAATTAAAAGACCTCCGGGTGGATTCCGTGCACCCTTTGCAGTGCGATGCTGCACGGGCCCTGCAGCTGCAGGGGAGCGTGCGATGGAACAGGGGAGTGTGCAAGGGGGCAGGGGAGTGTGCAAGGGGGCAGGCAGGAGAGCATGCAACAGAACAGGGGAGCGTGCAAGGGAGTAGAGGAGTGTGCAAAGCCAGCCACGGAGCGTGATGCCAGCATGAGTGGGCAACGGAGCGAAGGAACATGTGAATGAAGCCAGCACGAGTGTGCAAAATGTGAGAAACTA
This sequence comes from Anser cygnoides, assembly GCF_040182565.1. Lineage (NCBI taxonomy): Eukaryota > Metazoa > Chordata > Aves > Anseriformes > Anatidae > Anser > Anser cygnoides. The sequence goes on along the minus strand of NC_089903.1, from coordinate 3,236,889 downwards.
AGTTGTGTTTTTGCAGTAGAGAACTATTCTGTATTCTAAGGTAGCTGTGTAGTCATAACAAGGACAAATGCTACGTAGATAAGTGGACAGGAGAAGGCCTCGCTGTTCCAAAATAAGGCAGAAGCTTGAGAAAAACAGGATGAGCCGTGTGGGAACAGTAAAACAAAGCTCACAGGTTCTCAAAACATAAGAAAGGAGGAAAAAAAAGGGAAAAGGGAGAAATTAAAGGGTTGAAAACCAGAAGAATTGTACAAATATGGTATAGAGGAGCGTGGAGTAGCTTGTGAACCTGTAGTACTCAGCCAATGAGGAAACAGGGGAGGAGATCAGGTGTCGGGTAATAGGGAATAAAAGGTTGTGGTATATTTACTGTAACGCACTCCCAATGGGCAGGGCGCCCGCCATTGCAATCGCGAATAAAATAGCTTCACAGAAGATCCCGTCTGAAGAAAATTATTTGAGATTTTTCTCGCACAAAGCCAACAGGAGCGTGCAAGGCAGCGTGCAAAGCCAACCCGAGTGTGCAAAGCAGCGGGGCCGGGGCGCTTTGGGCGGCGGCGGGACTCGAACCCGCGGCCCCGGGCGCCCCTCCCCGCCCGCTGGCCCCGCCCCCTCCGGCCCCGCCCCCTGCTGGCCCCGCCCCCCCAGAGGCGACCCCCCGCGGGCGGGGCTGGGCCGGCGCGCGGTAGCGTGGCCGAGCGGTCCAAGGCGCTGGATTTAGGCTCCAGTCCCCGCGGGGACGTGGGTTCGAATCCCACCGCTGCCAGCGGGGCGCCGCCCCCATTTTGTGGCCCCCACCGAGGCCAGGGGACCCCCAAAGCACGAAGGGGGCCTGGGGGGGGCATGGGGCTGCCCTAAAGGGGGGGACCCCGGGGAGGAAGGGGGGCAGGGGTGCCCAGGAGGAAAAGGGGCAGTGGGACGCCAGGGAGAAATAGGACTGGGGGGACCCCGAGCCCACTGATCCCCCCAAAACAGGCACAGACGAAGCTGAAAATTAGTAAAACCTTTATTTTTCCCAAAAGTGAAGTTACAATCGTTTTCCCCAAGTACATCAAAGAACCGAAGTGAAGGGGGGCGAGGGGGTAAAGGACCCCCCCTGCCCCCAAAGCCACCACCGTGGGGTTCCCACATCCCTCCCCCCCCCCTTAATTCCCCCTAATTAACTACCAACACCCATAAATTACACCTGGCCCAGAACCAGCGGCCCCACGGGGACGGGGGGCCACAGCCCTGGCCCCCAGGGACAGGGGAAGCCTCCCCTGCCCGCGCCCCCCACTTGGGGGGCAGCCCCCCAGCCCGCGGCCCCCGGCTCAGTTGTCCTCGTCGCTGTCGTCGGGGCTGATGGCGGGGCTGGTGAGGCTGTAGGTGGGCGACGTGGGGCTGTAGCCGGGGGACGTGGGGCTGTAGGTGGAGCCCTTGGGGCTGGTGGGGCTGTAGGTGGGCGAGGTGGGGCTGTACTTGGGGCTGGTGGGGCTGTAGGTGGGGGACGTGGGGCTGTACTTGGGGCTGGTGGGGGTGTAGACGGGCGAGGTGGGGCTGTAGGTGGGCGAGGTGGGGCTGTACTTGGGGGTGGTGGGGCTGTAGGTGGGGGACGTGGGGCTGTATTTGGGGCTGGTGGGGCTGTATTTGGGGCTGGTGGGGCTGTACTTGGGGCTGGTCGGGGTGTACTCGGGGGAGCTGGGGCTGTAGCTGGGGCTGGTCGGGGTGTACTTGGGGCTGGTGGGGCTGTAACTGGGGCTGCTGGGGCTGTAGCTGGGGCTGCTGGGGGTGTAGGTGGGCGACTGCGGGGTGTAGCGGGGGCTGGATGGGGAGTAACTGGGGCTGGTGGGGCTGTAACTGGGAGAGGTGGGGCTGTAGCTGGGGGACGTGGGGCTGTAGTTGGGCGAAGTCGGGGTGTAGTTGGGGCTGGTCGGGCTGTAACTGGGCGAGGTGGGGCTGTAACTGGGGCTGGTCGGGGTGTAGTTGGGCGAGGTGGGACTGTAGTTGGGGCTGGTTGGGCTGTAGCTGGGCGAGGTGGGGCTGTAGCTGGGAGAGGTTGGGCTGTAACTGGGAGAAGTGGGGCTGTAGCTGGGGGATGTCGGGCTGTAGCTGGGAGGATGTCGGGCTGTAGCTGGGGGATGTCGGGCTGTAGCTGGGAGAAGTCGGGCTGTAGCTGGGGGATGTGGGGCTGTAGCTGGGCGAGGTCGGGCTGTAACTGGGAGAAGTGGGGCTGTAACTGGGAGAAGTGGGGCTGTAACTGGGAGAAGTCGGGCTGTAGCTGGGCGAGGTGGGGCTGTAGCTAGGAGAAGTCGGGCTGTAACTGGGAGAAGTCGGGCTGTAGTTGGGGCTGGTGGGGCTGTAGCTGGGGGACGTGGGGCTGTAACTGGGCGAGGTGGGGCTGTAGCTGGGGCTCTGCGGGGTGTAGCCCCCGGGCGAGCGGGGCTCGTAGGCGGGCGAGGTGGGGCTGTAGCTGGGGGACATGGCGCCGCCTGCGGAGGAGGAGGAAGAGGATGAAGAAGAGGAGACCCCGGGGGGGACGGGGGGGTCCCATGGCCCCCCCGGGGCAGGGGGCACTCACCTGGGGAGGGGATGTAGGGGCTGGAGGGCCCCGGGGAGCCCGGGGAGCCGGGGGTGGGCGACCAGGCGGGCGAGTAGCCGGGGCTGAAGCCGCTGGCGTCCGAGGCGGCGCTGGGGGAGAAGCCGGCCCCCCCGGGGGTCATGCCGCTTCCTGGGGGGGGCACAGAGAGGGGTGAGCGCGGGGGGAGCACCCGGGGGGGGGGGCGCAGAGCCCCGTGCCCCCTCCCAAGACACCCCAGGGACTCACAACGAGTTCCTGAAGCGCCCCGCTCCCCTTGCACCCTGTCTGCCCATGGAGCCCCCACCCGTTAATTCCCCCCCCATTAACCCCCAGTGCCCCCCAGCAGGGCCTGGAGACCCCCAATAACCCCCCCCCCCCCCAGACCCTGAACCCACCCCAAAGCCCCCTCGCAGCCCCCCAGAGCTGCCCCAGGGACCCCAAGAGCCCCCCAAGTCCACCCCCATGGCCACCAAGGGCTGTGCCCAAGCCCCCCAGCCCCCCCCCAACACCCCCCAGCCCCCCCCCCCCCCCCCGGGGTCCCGGGCACCCACCGACACTGGGGGACCAGGCCCCGTAGGCGGGGGTGGCTCCCTGGTTCCACGGGGTCATGGCGGGGGACATGGCCCCCATGGGGCTGGGCGCCGAGCCGAAGAACATGCCGGTGGCTGCGGGGGGAGCGCCGTCAGCACGGGGGTGTCGCCCCCCTTGGGGGCACGGGGACACCCCGTGGACCCCGGAGTTTGGGGGGGCCCCAGCGTTCGGGCCAACCCCAACCCCACTGCAAGGACCCAGATGTCCGGGCCACCCCCATCCCAACCATGGGGACCCCAACGTCCGTGTTCCTTGGGGACCCCCATGTCCAGGCCACCCCAATCCTGACCCTGGGGACCCCCCTGTCCAGGACCCCCCAACCCCAGGACCCCCCACATCCAGGCCCCTTGGAGACCCTGGTGTCCAGGTCACCCTGATCCCAACCAAGGGGACCCCAACATCCAGGTCCCTTGGGGACCCCAATGTCCAGCTCCCCCAGTCCCAACCGAGGGGTCCACAACGTCCAGGTCCCTTGGGGACCCTGGTGTCCAGGCCACCCCAATCCCTGCCAAGGGGACCCCAACATCCAGGTCCCTTGTGGACCCCAATGTCCAGGCCCCCTCCAACCCCAACAAAGGGGACCTTGATATCCAGATCCCTTGGGACCCCAATGTCCAGGTCACCCCATTCCCAAACACGGGGACCCCACCGTCCAGGTCCCTTGGGGACCCCAGTATCTGCCCCCCCACAACCCCAGCTTCAGCCCCCCCACCCCCAAGCACCCCAGACCCCACCCAAACCGACCTCAAAGCCCCCCTCACCCGCTCCCTCTGCCCCATCCCCATCCCCCAAAGCCCCCCGGGACCCTTTGGGGGACCCCTTGGGGACCCTTTTGGGGACCCCCACCCCGCCCGGGGGGGTCACTCACAGCCGCCCACGCCGAGGCCGGGGATGGCGCTGGGGATCTCCATGCCGTGCTTGCACTTCTCGGCGTCCAGCAGCAGGTCGAAGCAGCCGGTGCCGGCGGGCGCCAGCTGCCCCAGCATGATGTTCTCCGACACCCCCTTCATGGGGTCGCTCTCGCCGTGCGCCGCCGCCTCCATCAGCACGTCCACCTGAAACGGGGGGGGGGGGGGGGGACCCCGAAAATCAGACCCCGGGGGGCACCCTCATATAGGGAACGGGGGGGTGAAGGGGGTGGGGTCCTTAAATCCAGCCCCAAAGGGGCCGGGGTGCTCCCAGTGGGGCGGCCCCAAAACCACCGCGGTGTTTGAAATCCCGTTACGTAAAGGTGAGACCCCAAAACGAGCCCAGCGCCCCCACATCCAGCCCAGGAGCCCCCCAAGTTCAACTAACCCCCCCATAGGGAACGGGGGGGTGAAAGGGGTGGGGTCCTTAAATCCAGCCCCAAAGGGGCCGGGGTGCTCCAAGACCCCTGAACCCCCCCCTCCAGCCCCATCCCCACCCCATAGGACCCCTGCCCCTCCTCCTGCCCCATTTGCCCCCCCAGTCCCATTCCCAGTCCCCTGCAGACCCATTCCCACCTTGCAGCCCCCCAAATGCAGCCCCCATCCCCAGCCCCATCCCCACCCCGTAGGACCCCTGAATCCCCCCCCATCCCCATCCCCATCCCACTAGGACCCCCCAAATCCTGCCCCTAGCCCTGCTCTCACCCCGTAGGACCCCCAACCCCCCCCCCCCTCAGCCCCATCCCCACACCTTAGGACCCTGAACCTCTCCCCAGCCCCATTCCCAGTCCCCTCCCCATTCCATAGGACCCCCGAACCCCCCCCTCCAGCCCCTTCCCCACCCCGTAGGACCCCGAAATCCCTCCCCTCCAGCCCCATCCCCACCCCGTAGGACCCCTGAACCCTCCCCAATCCCATTCCCAGCCCCGCTCCCACCCCGCAGGACCCCCAACCCCCCCCCGCAGGACCCCCAGCCCGCCCCGCGCACCGTCTCCTCGAAGGAGCACTTCATGAGGGGCCCGGTGTCCTGGCGGTTGACGCCGTGGCGCGTGATGGCCATGAGGTGCCCGCGGGACGTCATGGTGTCGCACAGCAGCGCCAGGTGCCGGTAGTTGACGTAGGAGCCGTCGAAGGAGATGACGTGGTACAGCTCGCGCTCCAGCGCCTTGCGCACCGCCTCGATGCCCAGCACCTGCGGCACCCAGGGGTGCTCCGAGTCACCCCGAGGCTCCGCATCCCCCTGCTCACAGCTCCCAGACACCGCCTCGGGCACCCATGGGTGTTCCAAGTCACCCCAAAGGCTCCACAGTCCCCCTGTGTACTGCCTCGATGCCCACCACCCGCTGCACCCAAGGGTGCTCAGCCACCCATGCTCCAGGAGCCCACCAGGGCACCACCCATGGGTGCTCTGAGTCACCCCAAGGCTCTGCATCCCCCCGCTCACAGCTCCCACCCAGCACCTGAGGGCACCCATGGGTGCTGAGCCACCCCCAAGGCTCTATGTGCCCATGCTCACAGCTCCCTGTGCACCACCAGGGCACCCATGGGTGCTCCAAGTCACCCCAAAGGCCCTATACTCCCCAGTGCACCGCCTCGATGCTCAGCACCTGCAGGGCACCGATGGGTGCTGAGCTACCCAAGGGCTCGGGGCACCCATGCTCCAGGAGCCCTCCAGGGCACCCACGGGTGCTCTGAGTCACTCCAAAGGCTCTGCACCCCCCCCCCCCCCCCGTGCACCGCCTCAGTGCCCAGCACCTGCCACACCCATGGGTGCTGAGCCACCCCAAAGGCTCAGGCCACCCACACTCCAGGAGCTCACCGGGGCACCCATGGGTGCCCTGAGTCACCCCCAAAGCCCCCTCCCGCTCCTAGCTCCGTGCCCAGCACCAGGGGGGCACCCCGAATCCAGGAGCCCACTGGGGCACCCATGGGTGCCCCGAATCACCCCAAAGGCTCGGAGTACCCCCACTCCTGAAGCCTGCGGGGGCACCCATGGGTGCCCTCAGTCACCCCCAAAGCCCCCCCCCTGCTCCCAGCTCCGTGCCCAGCACCAGCGGGGCACCCACCCTCCAGGACCCCACCGGGGCACCCATGGGTGCCTTGAATCACCCCAAAGGCTCGTGTCACCCCAACTCCCGGAGCCCGCGGGGGCACCCATGGGTGCCGCCCCACTCACGGTGAAGATCTCCACGATGTCGTTGGAGGTGGTGCGCACGGGGTCCACGTCCTTCTCGCTCAGCACCCGCATGAGGCTGACGCCGTCGGTCTCCAGGATCCACTCCTGCAGCGCCTTGAACTCGCCGTCCTCCGTGATGATGATCTTCTTCTTGTTGTCCGTCTGCGGCAGGTGCATGTACACCTGGGGGGGGGAAAGGGGGGTCAGCGGCACCCATGGGTGCCCTCTGGGGGGGGTTGGGGGGCACCCCGGGCACCCCAGGGACTTCGTGGATGGATACAGGGGGGCTGAGCTGGGGCTGCTGCGTGGAGACCTTCAGGTGCTCCTTGGGATCCAGGAAGGGCAGCGGGATGCACTGAGCACCCATGGGTGCTACTGGGGACCCGGGGAACACCCCAGGTGCAAAAGCACCTCACTGGGTTCCCATAGGCACCGCCACAAGCACCCATGGGTGCTCCCAGGAACCCAGAACATCCCAGGCACCCAAGAACCTTTTGGGGTTCCTATAAGCACCACCACGAGCACCCATGGGTGCTGCAGGGGACCCAGGGAACACCCCAGGAACCCAAGAACCTTTTGGGGTTCCTATAAGCACCACCACAAGCACCCATGGGTGCTGCTGGGGACCCAGGGAACACCCCAGGTGCACAAGCACCTCACAGGGTTCCTATAAGCACCACCATGAGCACCCATGGGTGCTGCTGGGGACCCAGGGAATACCCCAGACCCCCAAGAACCTTGTGGGGTTCCTATAGGCACCACCACAAGCACCCATGGGTGCTCCCAGGTACCCAGAAGAACATCCCAGGCACCCAAGCACCCTGTGGGGTTCCTATAGGCACCGCCACAAGCACCCATGGGTGCTCCCTGGTACCTGGAGGAACATCCCAGGCACCCAAGCACCCTGTGGGGTTCCCACAGGCACCCCCACAAGCACCCTCGACCTCCTAAAGGTTCCATTTGAGACCCCTATGCACCCCCAGACACCCACAGAGGCTTTGTGCGCCCACGGGTGCTCCCCAGCCACCCGCAGCAGCACCCTGCGCCCCCACACCCCCTCGGGTGCATGTCCTGAACCTCCCGGACCCACCCCGTGGGGTCCTCCGTGCACCCCCAGGGACACGAGGGGCACCCAGGGGCGCCCCCAGGGACATGAGGGACACCCAGGGGCTCCCCAGGGACACGAGGGGTGCACCCATGGGTGCTGCCCGGCCCCGCACCTTGCTGATCTGCTCGATGCCCTGCAGCGTCATGTCGGTCAGCATGTTGGACTCGATGCAGCGCAGGAAGACGTCGTCGTCCATCTTGTCCACCACCTCCTCCTCCTGGGGACACGCGGGGGGGTGACGCCCTGCCCGGCAACCCCCCCCCGGCACCCAAGGGTGCTGCCCCCACCCCCGCCCTGACCTCCTGCATCTTGTTCTCGTCGCTGTTCATGATGCGGATGCGCAGCACCAGCTTCTCGGCGTTGTCGTCGTTGAAGATGCAGTTCAGGTCGTCCCCGAAACCTTAAAAAATAGGGGGGGGGGGGTCACCAGGGTGTTCCCCCCAGCACCCATACAGGACCTCCGGGGTACCCCCAGCGCCCTCCAGGCTCACCCCTGGGTGCCCCTGAGGTCCCTGTGGTGCTCTTCGTGTCCCCTGGGACTCCCTGGTGCCCCCCGCGGTCACTGCAGGACCCCGCCCCAGCACCTCTCGGACCCCCAAAATCCCCCCCAGCACCCACGGAGCGCATCCAGGACACCCCCCAACGCCCCTCGAGACCCTCTGGACACCCCCCCTGCCCCCCCAACATCCCCAGGTGCCCCGAGTGTTCCCCCCGGGACCCCAACGCCCTCCGTGCCTCCCAAGCCCCCCCCAATAGTCCCCCAAAGGCCCCCAAAAGCTCCCCAAAATTCTCCCAACACCCCCAAACACCCCAACACCCCTCGGCTCCCCCCCAAAGCCTCCCAACTCCCTCCCAACGCCCCCCCAAATCCCAAAACCCCCAAATCTCCCCCAAATATGCCCTGATGCCCCCAAAACCTCTCCCAATGACCACCACCAACCGCAAACCTCCCCCAAGTCACCCCCAAGACCCCCAAACCTCCCTAATATTCCTCGATGCCCCCAAATCTCCCCTAAATTCCCCCAAAGGTCCCCCCAACGCTACCCCAAACCCACAACACCCCAGGGCCCCCACATCGCCCCCACGCCCCCAAATCCTCCCCAAACCTCCCCCAATGCACCCCAAAGCGAACCCACCCCCCCCAACGCCCCCCACATCTGCCCCAAACCTCCACCAGCGTTCCCCGAACGCTACCCCCATGTCCCCCCTACTAATTATCATCTACCTCCCCCCTACTAATTATCTCCCCCCATACTAATTATCTCCCATCTCCCCCCATACTAATTATCTCCCCCCAGACTAATTATCTCCCATCTCCCCCCATACTAATTATCTCCCCCCAGACTAATTATCTCCCATCTCCCCCCATACTAATTATCTCCCCCCATATTAATTATCTCCCATCTCCCCCCATACTAATTATCTCCCCCCAGACTAATTACCTCCCCCCAGACTAATTACCTCCCCCCATGCTAATTACCTCCCCCCATGCTAATTACCTCCCCCCATGCTAATTATCTCCCCCATGCTAATTATCTCCCCCATGCTAATTACCTCCCCCCATGCTAATTACCTCCCCCATGCTAATTACCTCCCCCATGCTAATTACCTCCCCCCATGCTAATTACCTCCCCCCATGCTAATTACCATCTATCTCCCCCCATGTTAATTATCTCCCATCTCCCCCCAATACTAATTATCTCCCATCTCCCCCCATACTAATTACCATCTATCTCCCCCCATACTAATTATCATCTATCTCCCCCCATACTAATTATCATGTATGTTCCCGCATACTAATTATCATCTATCTCCCCCATGCTAATTATCTCCCCCCATGCTAATTATCTCCCCCCATGCTAATTATCTCCCCCCATGCTAATTATCTCCCCCCATGCTAATTATCTCCTATCTCCCCCCAGACTAATTATCTCCCCCCAGACTAATTATCTCCCATCTCCCCCCAGACTAATTATCTCCCCCAGACTAATTATCTCCCCCCAGACTAATTATCATCTATCTCCCCCCGTACTAATTATCATCTATCTCCCCCCGTACTAATTATCATCTATCTCCCCCGTACTAATTATCATCTATCTCCCCCGTACTAATTACCATCTATCTCCCCCCATACTAATTATCTCCCATCTCCCCCCATACTAATTATCTCCCCCCACACTAATTATCTCCCATCTCCCCCCACACTAATTATCTCCCATCTCCTCGATGCTAATTATCTCCCCCCATGCTAATTATCTCCTATCTCCCCCCAAACTAATTATCTCCCCCCAGACTAATTATCTCCCATCTCCCCCCAAACTAATTATCTCCCATCTCCCCCCAGACTAATTATCTCCCCCCAAACTAATTATCTCCCATCTCCCCCCAGACTAATTATCTCCCATCTCCCCCCAGACTAATTATCTCCCATCTCCCCCCAGACTAATTACCATCTATCTCCCCCCAGACTAATTACCATCTATCTCCCCCCGTACTAATTACCATCTATCTCCCCCCGTACTAATTACCATCTATCTCCCCCCGTACTAATTACCATCTATCTCCCCCCGTACTAATTACCATCTATCTCCCCCCGTACTAATTACCATCTATCTCCCCCCGTACTAATTACCATCTATCTCCCCCCGTACTAATTACCATCTATCTCCCCCCGTACTAATTATCTCCCATCTCCCCCCATACTAATTATCTCCCATCTCCCCCCGTACTAATTATCTCCCATCTCCCCCCATACTAATTATCTCCCATCTCCCCCATACTAATTATCTCCCCCCATACTAATTATCTCCCATCTCCCCCCATACTAATTATCTCCCATCTCCCCCCATACTAATTATCTCCCATCTCCCCCCAGACTAATTATCTCCCATCTCCCCCCATACTAATTATCTCCCATCTCCCCCCATACTAATTATCTCCCATCTCCCCCCACACTAATTATCTCCCATCTCCCCCATACTAATTATCTCCCCCCACACTAATTATCTCCCATCTCCCCCCACATTAATTATCTCCCATCTCCCCCCACACTAATTATCTCCCATCTCCCCCCACACTAATTATCTCCCATCTCCCCCCACACTAATTATCTCCCATCTCCCCCCACACTAATTATCTCCCCCCATACTAATTATCTCCCATCTCCCCCCACACTAATTCTCTCCCCCCGTACTAATCATCTCCCATCTCCCCCCGTACTAATTACCTCCCATCTCCCCCCATGCTAATTATCTCCCCCCATGCTAATTATCTCCCCCCATGCTAATTATCTCCCCCCATGCTAATTATCTCCCCCCATGCTAATTATCATCTATCTCCCCCCATACTAATTATCATCTATCTCCTCCCATGCTAATTATCATCTATCTCCCCCCATACTAATTATCATCTATCTCCCCCCATACTAATTATCATCTATCTCCCCCCATACTAATTATCATCTATCTCCCCCCATACTAATTATCATCTATCTCCCCCCCATACTAATTATCATGTATGTTCCCGCATACTAATTATCATCTATCTCCCCCCAGGCTAATTATCTCCCCCCAGGCTAATTATCTCCCCCCAGGCTAATTATCTCCCCCCAGGCTAATTATCTCCCCCCAGGCTAATTATCTCCCCCCAGGCTAATTATCTCCCCCCAGGCTAATTATCTCCCCCCAGGCTAATTACCATCTATCTCCCCCCATGCTAATTATCTCCCATCTCCCCCCAATACTAATTATCTCCCATCTCCCCCCATACTAATTATCTCCCATCTCCCCCCATACTAATTATCTCCCATCTCCCCCCATACTAATTATCTCCCATCTCCCCCCAGACTAATTATCTCCCATCTCCCCCCATACTAATTATCTCCCATCTCCCCCCATACTAATTATCTCCCATCTCCCCCCACACTAATTATCTCCCATCTCCCCCATACTAATTATCTCCCCCCACACTAATTATCTCCCATCTCCCCCCACATTAATTATCTCCCATCTCCCCCCACACTAATTATCTCCCATCTCCCCCCACACTAATTATCTCCCATCTCCCCCCACACTAATTATCTCCCATCTCCCCCCACACTAATTATCTCCCCCCATACTAATTATCTCCCATCTCCCCCCATACTAATTCTCTCCCCCCGTACTAATCATCTCCCATCTCCCCCCGTACTAATTACCTCCCATCTCCCCCCATGCTAATTATCTCCCCCCATGCTAATTATCTCCCCCCATGCTAATTATCTCCCCCCATGCTAATTATCATCTATCTCCCCCCATACTAATTATCATCTATCTCCCCCCATGCTAATTATCATCTATCTCCCCCCATACTAATTATCATCTATCTCCCCCCATACTAATTATCATCTATCTCCCCCCACTAATTATCATCTATCTCCCCCCATACTAATTATCATCTATCTCCCCCCATACTAATTATCATCTATCTCCCCCCATACTAATTATCATCTATCTCCCCCCCATACTAATTATCATGTATGTTCCCGCATACTAATTATCATCTATCTCCCCCCAGGCTAATTATCTCCCCCCAGGCTAATTATCTCCCCCCAGGCTAATTATCTCCCCCCAGGCTAATTATCTCCCCCCAGGCTAATTATCTCCCCCCAGGCTAATTATCTCCCCCCAGGCTAATTATCTCCCCCCAGGCTAATTACCATCTATCTCCCCCCATGCTAATTATCTCCCATCTCCCCCCAATACTAATTATCTACCATCTCCCCCCAATACTAATTATCTCCCATCTCCCCCCAATACTAATTATCATCTATCTCCCCCCATACTAATTACCATCTATCTCCCCCCATACTAATTATCATGTATGTTCCTGCATACTAATTATCATCTATCTCCCGCATGCTAATTATCTCCCCCAATGCTAATTATCTCCCATCTCCCCCCAGACTAATTATCTCCCATCTCCCCCCAGACTAATTATCTCCCATCTCCCCCCAGACTAATTATCTCCCATCTCCCCCCAGACTAATTATCTCCCATCTCCCCCCCTACTAATTACCATCTATCTCCCCCCGTACTAATTACCATCTATCTCCCCCCGTACTAATTACCATCTATCTCCCCCCGTACTAATTACCATCTATCTCCCCCCGTACTAATTACCATCTATCTCCCCCCGTACTAATTACCATCTATCTCCCCCCGTACTAATTACCATCTATCTCCCCCCGTACTAATTACCATCTATCTCCCCCCACACTAATTATCTCCCATCTCCCCCCACACTAATTCTCTCCCCCCACACTAATTATCATCTATCTCCCCCCGTACTAATTACCATCTATCTCCCCCCACACTAATTATCTCCCATCTCCCCCCACACTAATTATCTCCCATCTCCCCCCACACTAATTATCTCCCATCTCCCCCCATACTAATTATCTGCCATCTCCCCCCAGACTAATTATCTCCCATCTCCCCCCAGACTAATTATCTCCCATCTCCCCCCATACTAATTATCTCCCATCTCCCCCCATACTAATTATCTCCCCCCGTACTAATTATCTCCCATCTCCCCCCAGACTAATTATCTCCCATCTCCCCCCAGACTAATTATCTCCCATCTCCCCCCAGACTAATTATCTCCCCCCAGACTAATTATCATCTATCTCCCCCTGTACTAATTATCATCTATCTCCCCCCGTACTAATTATCAGCTATCTCCCCCTACTAATTACCATCTATCTCCCCCCACTAATTACCATCTATCTCCCCCCATACTAATTATCATCTATCTCCCCCCATACTAATTATCATCTATCTCCCCCCAGACTAATTATCTCCCATCTCCCCCCAGACTAATTATCTCCCCCCAGACTAATTATCATCTATCTCCCCCGTACTAATTACCATCTATCTACCCCCATACTAATTATCTCCCCCCACACTAATTATCTCCCATCTCCCCCCACACTAATTATCTCCCATCTCCCCCATGCTAATTATCTCCCCCCATGCTAATTATCTCCTATCTCCCCCCAGAATAATTATCTCCCCCCATGCTAATTATCTCCTATCTCCCCCCAGACTAATTATCTCCCCCCAGACTAATTATCTCCCATCTCCCCCCAGACTAATTATCTCCCATCTCCCCACAGACTAATTATCTCCCATCTCCCCCCCTACTAATTACCATCTATCTCCCCCCTACTAATTACCATCTATCTCCCCCCACACTAATTATCTCCCATCTCCCCCCACACTAATTATCTCCCATCTCCCCCCACACTAATTATCTCCCCCCACACTAATTATCTCCCATCTCCCCCCATACTAATTCTCTCCCCCCGTACTAATTATCTCCCATCTCCCCCCATACTAATTATCTCCCCCCATACTAATTATCTCCCCCCATACTAATTATCATCTATCTACCCCCATACTAATTATCATCTATCTCCCCCCACTAATTACCATCTATCTCCCCCTACTAATTACCATCTATCTCCCCCCACTAATTACCATCTATCTCCCCCCATACTAATTATCATCTATCTCCCCCCATACTAATTATCATCTATCTCTCCCCATAGTAATTATCATCTATCTCCCCCTACTAATTATCATCTATCTCCCCCTACTAATTATCATCTATCTCCCCCTACTAATTATCATCTATCTCCCCCCACTAATTATCATCTATCTCCCCCCACTAATTATCATCTATCTCCCCCCATACTAATTATCATCTATCTCCCCCCATACTAATTATCATCTATCTCCCCCCATACTAATTATCATCTATCTCCCCCCATACTAATTATCATCTATCTCCCCCCCATACTAATTATCATGTATGTTCCCGCATACTAATTATCATCTATCTCCCCCCAGGCTAATTATCTCCCCCCAGGCTAATTATCTCCCCCCAGGCTAATTATCTCCCCCCAGGCTAATTATCTCCCCCCAGGCTAATTATCTCCCCCCAGGCTAATTACCATCTATCTCCCCCCAGGCTAATTATCTCCCATCTCCCCCCCAGGCTAATTATCTCCCATCTCCCCCCCAGGCTAATTATCTCCCATCCCCCCCGAATACTAATTATCTCCCATCTCCCCCCAATACTAATTATCTCCCATCTCCCCCCAATACTAATTATCTCCCATCTCCCCCCAATACTAATTATCATCTATCTCCCCCCATACTAATTATCATCTATCTCCCCCCATACTAATTATCATCTATCTCCCCCCATACTAATTATCATGTATGTTCCCGCATACTAATTATCATCTATCTCCCGCATGCTAATTATCTCCCCCAATGCTAATTATCTCCCATCTCCCCCCAGACTAAGTATCTCCCATCTCCCCCCGTACTAATTACCATCTATCTCCCCCCGTATTAATTACCATCTATCTCCCCCCGTACTAATTACCATCTATCTCCCCCCGTACTAATTACCATCTATCTCCCCCCATACTAATTATCATGTATGTTCCCGCATACTAATTATCATCTATCTCCCCCCATACTAATTATCATCTATCTCCCCCCATACTAATTATCATGTATGTTCCCGCATACTAATTATCATCTATCTCCCGCATGCTAATTATCTCCCCCCATGCTAATTATCTCCCATCTCCCCCCAGACTAATTATCTCCCATCTCCCCCCAGACTAATTACCATCTATCTCCCCCCGTACTAATTACCATCTATCTCCCCCCACACTAATTACCATCTATCTCCCCCCACACTAATTATCTCCCATCTCCCCCCACACTAATTATCTCCCATCTCCCCCCACACTAATTATCTCCCATCTCCCCCCATACTAATTATCTCCCATCTCCCCCCATACTAATTATCTCCCATCTCCCCCCATACTAATTATCTCCCATCTCCCCCCATACTAATTATCTCCCATCTCCCCCCATACTAATTATCTCCCATCTCCCCCCATACTAATTATCTCCCCCCGTACTAATTATCTCCCATCTCCCCCCAGACTAATTATCTCCCATCTCCCCCCAGACTAATTATCTCCCATCTCCCCCCAGACTAATTATCTCCCATCTCCCCCCAGACTAATTATCTCCCATCTCCCCCCAGACTAATTATCTCCCCCCAGACTAATTATCATCTATCTCCCCCCGTACTAATTACCATCTATCTCCCCCCGTACTAATTACCATCTATCTCCCCCCGTACTAATTATCTCCCCCCACACTAATTATCTCGCATCTCCCCCCACACTAATTATCTCCCATCTCCCCCATGCTAATTATCTCCCCCCATGCTAATTATCTCCTATCTCCCCCCAGACTATATTATCTCCCCCCATACTAATTATCTCCCATCTCCCCCCAGACTAATTATCTCCCCCCATACTAATTATCTCCCATCTCCCCCCACACTAATTATCTCCCCCCATACTAATTATCTCCCATCTCCCCCCACACTAATTATCTCCCATCTCCCCCCATACTAATTATCTCCCCCCGTACTAATTATCTCCCATCTCCCCCCAGACTAATTATCTCCCATCTCCCCCCAGACTAATTATCTCCCATCTCCCCCCAGACTAATTATCTCCCATCTCCCCCCAGACTAATTATCTCCCCCCAGACTAATTATCATCTATCTCCCCCCATACTAATTATCATCTATCTCCCCCCATACTAATTATCATGTATGTTCCCGCATACTAATTATCATCTATCTCCCGCATGCTAATTATCTCCCCCCATGCTAATTATCTCCCATCTCCCCCCAGACTAATTATCTCCCATCTCCCCCCAGACTAATTACCATCTATCTCCCCCCGTACTAATTACCATCTATCTCCCCCCGTACTAATTACCATCTATCTCCCCCCACACTAATTATCTCCCATCTCCCCCCCTACTAATTCTCTCCCCCCACACTAATTATCATCTATCTCCCCCCGTACTAATTACCATCTATCTCCCCCCACACTAATTATCTCCCATCTCCCCCCACACTAATTATCTCCCATCTCCCCCCATACTAATTATCTCCCATCTCCCCCCATACTAATTATCTCCCATCTCCCCCCATACTAATTATCTCCCCCCATACTAATTATCTCCCCCCATACTAATTATCTCCCATCTCCCCCCAGACTAATTATCTCCCATCTCCCCCCAGACTAATTATCTCCCATCTCCCCCCAGACTAATTATCTCCCATCTCCCCCCAGACTAATTATCTCCCCCCAGACTAATTATCATCTATCTCCCCCCGTACTAATTATCATCTATCTCCCCCCGTACTAATTATCATCTATCTCCCCCCGTACTAATTACCATCTAGCTCCCCCCATACTAATTATCTCCCCCCACACTAATTATCTCCCATCTCCCCCCACACTAATTATCTCCCATCTCCCCCCACACTAATTATCTCCCCCCATGCTAATTATCTCCTATCTCCCCCCAGACTAATTATCTCCCCCCAGACTAATTACCTCCCATCTCCCCCCCTACTAATTACCATCTATCTCCCCCCTACTAATTACCATCTATCTCCCCCCTACTAATTACCATCTATCTCCCCCCTACTAATTACCATCTATCTCCCCCCCCACTAATTACCATCTATCTCCCCCCCTACTAATTACCATCTATCTCCCCCCCTACTAATTACCATCTATCTCCCCCTACTAATTATCTCCCATCTCCCCCCACACTAATTATCTCCCATCTCCCCCCACACTAATTATCTCCCCCCATACTAATTATCTCCCATCTCCCCCCATACTAATTATCTCCCCCCGTACTAATTATCTCCCATCTCCCCCCATACTAATTATCTCCCCCCATACTAATTATCATCTATCTCCCCCCATACTAATTATCATCTATCTCCCCCCATACTAATTATCATCTATCTCCCCCCATACTAATTATCATCTATCTCCCCCCATACTAATTATCATCTATCTCCCCCCACTAATTATCATCTATCTCCCCCCATACTAATTATCATCTATCTCCCCCCAGGCTAATTATCTCCCCCCAGGCTAATTATCTCCCCCCAGGCTAATTATCTCCCCCCAGGCTAATTATCTCCCCCCAGGCTAATTACCATCTATCTCCCCCCATGCTAATTATCTCCCATCTCCCCCCCATGCTAATTATCTCCCATCTCCCCCCCATGCTAATTATCTCCCATCTCCCCCCATACTAATTATCTCCCATCTCCCCCCATACTAATTATCATGTATGTTCCCGCATACTAATTATCATGTATGTTCCCGCATACTAATTATCATCTATCTACCGCATGCTAATTATCTCCCCCCAGACTAATTATCTCCCATCCCCCCCCGTACTAATTACCATCTATCTCCCCCCGTACTAATTACCATCTGTCTCCCCCCGTACTAATTACCATCTGTCTCCCCCCGTACTAATTACCATCTGTCTCCCCCCGTACTAATTACCATCTATCTCCCCCCGTACTAATTACCATCTATCTCCCCCCGTACTAATTACCATCTATCTCCCCCCGTACTAATTACCATCTATCTCCCCCCGTACTAATTACCATCTATCTCCCCCCGTACTAATTACCATCTATCTCCCCCCGTACTAATTACCATCTATCTCCCCCCGTACTAATTACCATCTATCTCCCCCCGTACTAATTACCATCTATCTCCCCCCGTACTAATTACCATCTATCTCCCCCCGTACTAATTACCATCTATCTCCCCCCGTACTAATTACCATCTATCTCCCCCCGTACTAATTACCATCTATCTCCCCCCGTACTAATTACCATCTATCTCCCCCCGTACTAATTACCATCTATCTCCCCCCGTACTAATTACCATCTATCTCCCCCCGTACTAATTACCATCTATCTCCCCCCGTACTAATTACCATCTATCTCCCCCCGTACTAATTACCATCTATCTCCCCCCGTACTAATTACCATCTATCTCCCCCCGTACTAATTACCATCTATCTCCCCCCGTACTAATTACCATCTATCTCCCCCCGTACTAATTACCATCTATCTCCCCCCGTACTAATTACCATCTATCTCCCCCCGTACTAATTACCATCTATCTCCCCCCGTACTAATTACCATCTATCTCCCCCCGTACTAATTACCATCTATCTCCCCCCGTACTAATTACCATCTATCTCCCCCCGTACTAATTACCATCTATCTCCCCCCGTACTAATTACCATCTATCTCCCCCCGTACTAATTACCATCTATCTCCCCCCGTACTAATTACCATCTATCTCCCCCCGTACTAATTATCTCCCCCCACACTAATTATCATCTATCTCCCCCCGTACTAATTACCATCTATCTCCCCCCACACTAATTATCTCCCATCTCCCCCCACACTAATTATCTCCCATCTCCCCCCATACTAATTATCTCCCATCTCCCCCCATACTAATTATCTCC
Organism: Anser cygnoides; assembly: GCF_040182565.1. Taxonomy (NCBI): domain Eukaryota; kingdom Metazoa; phylum Chordata; class Aves; order Anseriformes; family Anatidae; genus Anser; species Anser cygnoides. Next base: position 3,218,096 of record NC_089903.1, on the reverse strand, counting down.
CATCTCCCCCCATACTAATTATCTCCCATCTCCCCCCATACTAATTATCTCCCATCTCCCCCCATACTAATTATCTCCCCCCATACTAATTATCTCCCATCTCCCCTCGGACTAATTATCTCCCATCTCCCCCCAGACTAATTATCTCCCATCTCCCCCCAGACTAATTATCTCCCATCTCCCCCCAGACTAATTATCTCCCCCCAGACTAATTATCATCTATCTCCCCCCGTACTAATTATCATCTATCTCCCCCCGTACTAATTATCATCTATCTCCCCCCGTACTAATTACCATCTATCTCCCCCCATACTAATTATCTCCCCCCACACTAATTATCTCCCATCTCCCCCCACACTAATTATCTCCCATCTCCCCCCACACTAATTATCTCCCCCCATGCTAATTATCTCCTATCTCCCCCCAGACTAATTATCTCCCCCCAGACTAATTATCTCCCATCTCCCCCCAGACTAATTACCATCTATCTCCCCCCTACTAATTACCATCTATCTCCCCCCCCACTAATTACCATCTATCTCCCCCCCTACTAATTATCTCCCATCTCCCCCCACACTAATTATCTCCCATCTCCCCCCATACTAATTATCTCCCCCCGTACTAATTATCTCCCATCTCCCCCCATACTAATTATCTCCCCCCATACTAATTATCATCTATCTCCCCCCATACTAATTATCATCTATCTCCCCCCATACTAATTATCATCTATCTCCCCCCATACTAATTATCATCTATCTCCCCCCAGGCTAATTATCTCCCCCCAGGCTAATTATCTCCCCCCAGGCTAATTATCTCCCCCCAGGCTAATTATCTCCCCCCAGGCTAATTATCTCCCCCCAGGCTAATTATCTCCCCCCAGGCTAATTATCTCCCCCCAGGCTAATTACCATCTATCTCCCCCCAGGCTAATTACCATCTATCTCCCCCCAGGCTAATTACCATCTATCTCCCCCCAGGCTAATTATCTCCCATCTTCCCCCCATGCTAATTATCTCCCATCTCCCCCCCATGCTAATTATCTCCCATCTCCCCCCATACTAATTATCATGTATGTTCCCGCATACTAATTATCATCTATCTACCGCATGCTAATTATCTCCCCCCGTACTAATTACCATCTATCTCCCCCCACACTAATTATAAAATCTCCCCCATGTTCCCCCCAATGCTACCCCAAATCCCCAACACCCCCCACGCCCCCAAATCCTCCCCCAATCCGTTCCAAGACCTGTGAAATCTGCCCCCGCGACGCGCGCCCTCCCAAAATCCGCCCCCCGACGCGGCCCCTCAGAATCTGCCGCCACAAAATACATCCCCCCAACGCACCCCCCCAAAATCTGCCTCCCCGACGCTCCCCCCAAAATCCGCCCCCCCAAAATCCGCCTCCCCGACGCGCCCCCTCCAAAATACGTCCCCCCCCAAAATCTGACCCCCCGATGTCGCCCCCCCAAAATCTGACCCCCCGACGCCACCCCCCCCCAAAATCTGATCCCAGACCCTTCAGAGCCCCCCCCCGCGCCCCCCGCCCCCCACCCACCGGCGTTGATCTTCTCGGCAATCTGCTCCATGGTGAGCTTGCGGTCCGTCATGTGCTTGCGGTCGAGCTCGACGCGCAGCAGCCAGGGCGAGATGCGGCTGACGTCGAAGTCGGGCATCTCGTAGTAGACGTTGACCCACTCCTGGTCCTCGGCCACCACCGTGCTCTGCGGGTTGGGGTCATAGTAGATGGCCGTGTTGGCCGTCACCTTGCGCAGCGTCGTGTGCTCCAGGCGGCACAGGATGTCCTGGGGGGGGACACGGAGTCAGTGGGGGGGCGGTGCGGGGACGCGGGGACAGTGCGGGGACAGGATGGGGACGTGGGGACAGGATGGGGACATGGGGATGGCACAGGATGTCCTGGGGGGGCTGGTATGGGGACACAAAGACAGTACGGGGATACAGGGATGGCACAGGGACGGTATGGGGACGGCCCGGGGGACACGAGGGATGGCACAAGATGGGAACACAGGGACAGCACGAGGACTCGGGTCGGTACAAAGAGAGGAGGATGTGGGACTGCGGGGCCACCACAGGCTGTAGGGACACAGCGGGGACATGAAGCCCCGGGGCCACCACAGGACCGCAAGGACACGAAGCCCCAGGGCCACCAGGAGGCCGTGCAGCCCCCCCGTGGGACCCCCACCTTGGCGCGCTCGGCGTCGCGGGCGCTCTGGCCCAGCAGGAAGACAGTGAGCGAGGGCGTCTTGGGCTTCTTGGAGATGTTGATGAGCTCCTTGAGGCGCGGCACGCCCAGCGTCACGTTCTTGGCCGACACGCCGGCGTAGTGGAAGGTGTTGAGGGTCATCTGCGTGGCCGGCTCGCCCAGAGACTGCGCCGCCAGCGCCCCCACCATCTCCCCGGGGTGCGCCTGCAGGGGGGACACACACGTCAGGGGACCCCGAAGCCGCCCCCGTGGTCCCTGATCCCATCCCCAGTCTGGTCCCGAAACCCCTCAGTCTGACCCCAACATGTCCCTGGGGAGATACGGGCGACCACGGGACCCCAAAACCACCCCGATTGTCCCCAGTCTGGTCCCAAATCCCCTGATCTGACCCCACCATCTCCCTGAGGTGCACCTGGGGAAATACAGGGGGCCCCAAAATCACTCTGTCCCTGATCTGTTCCCCAGTCTGGTCCCGAAACCCCAAGATCCAACCCCAGAATCTTCTTGGGGCGCACCTGGGGACATGTGGGGGACCAGGGGACCCCAAAACCACCCTGACTGTCCTGTCCCCAGTGTGGTCCCCAACCTGGTTGAACTTGGACTCGATTTTGCCCAGCAGCCAGTCCAAGGCCTCCCCGCTGAGCCAGAACTCCCCAAAGACCTCCCAGAACTCCCTGTCCTCACCCCAAAGACCCCCAAACCTCTCCAAACCCCCCCCCCCAAACCCCCCCACTCACGATGGCCTGGTTGAACTTGGACTCGATCTCGCCCAGCAGCCAGTCGAAGGCCTCCCCGCTCAGGCGGAACTCCTCCACCATGCGGCGGCTGCAGAGCGTGGAGCGCAGGTGGATGTTGAAGAGCAGCGTGGCGTTCTCCTGCGCCTGCCGGCTCAGCGGGTCCTCCCCGTTCACGATCACCAGCTTGCGGCTCAGCTCCTTCACCCCTGCCATAAAGCGGGGGGCAGCGGGGTGTGAGGCACCGCCCGGGGACCCACCCCCCCGCCACGAGGTCCTCAGCACCCTTTTGGGGGTCCCCAGGTGCCCGGAGAGCTGCTGGGGGCTTCCCCTTGGCAGCTTCCCGGGGGTTGTTGGGGTTCAAGTGCCCCGTGTCTGGGCTGGGAGGGCCCCAGGCTGTTTTTTGGTGGGGGCCTGAGGCCCCCCAACCTTCCTGGGGGTCCCCCAAGTGTCCCAAAACCTTCCTGGGGGTCCCCAGACTGTTTCCTGGGAGTCACCTCAGTTCCCAAAAACCTTCCTGGGGGTCCTCAAGCCTTTTCTGTGTGTCCCCAAGTGCCCCAAGACCTCCCTGGGGGTCCCCAGGCTGTTTCCTGGTAGTCTCTGAGTACCCCAAAATCTTTCTGGGGGTCCTCAAGGTCTTTATGTGCATCCCAAAGTGTCCCAAAACCTTCCTGGGGGTCCCACAAGCTCCTTCTGTGTGTCCCAAAATTCCCCCAAAACCTTCCTGAGCGTCCCCAAGCTGATTCCTGGGGGTCTCCAAGTGCCCCAAAACCTCCCTGGGGGTCCCCAAGTGCCCCAAAACCTCCCTGGGGGTCACCTCAGTTCCCAAAAACCTTCCTGGGGGTCCTCAAGCTCCTTCTGTGTGCCCCAAAATTCCCCCAAAACCTTCCTGAGTGTCCCCAAGCCGATTCCTGGGGGTCTCCAAATGCCCCCAAACCTTCCTGGGGGTCCTCAAGCTCCTTCTGTGTCCCCAGGTGCCCCAAAACCTCCCTAGGGGTCCCCAGGCTGTTTCCTCAGGGTCTCCAAGTAACCAAAAACCTTCCTGGGGGTCCTCAAGCTCCTTCTCAGTGTCCCTAAATGCCCCGACAACTTCCTGGGGGTCCCCAAGTGCCCCAAAAACTTCCTGAGGGGTCTCCAAGCTGCTTCCTAGCAGTCTCTGAGTCCCCAAGCACCTTCTGAGTGTCCTCAAGCGCCCCCAAACCCTCCTCCTGGGGGTCCCCAAGCTCCCTGTGATGGTCCCCGAATCCCCCAGCACCTCCCTGGGGACCGTGGGGGTCCCAAGACCCCCCCAGCACACCCGTGGGGGCTCAGGGCCCCCCCACTCACCCTCCACCACCTTGACCGGGTGCAGGTCCGAGGGCAGGCGGGAGTTGATGTGGAAAATCTTCTGGGCGTTCCAGATCATGCGCAGGAGGTTACAGGGGAGCACCACCTGAAATGGGGGGGCAGCCCCCCAAAAACAGACATCAGCACCCCAAAAACCGTATCAGTGCCCCCCAAAACCAGGTATCAGCTCCCCCTCCCGAAGAACAGGGCCACAGGGATGCCTGAACCCCAAGAAGTGGGGCCCAGCCCCCTGAAATGGGGAGCCCAATTCCAGGGGACAGCTCCATCGAAGCTCCCCCCTGCAGGAGCACCCCAAAATCTGGGTACTGGCAGCTCAATGCCCCCAGTTTGGGGGAATTTTGGAACAGTAACCCCAAATCTGGGGGGCATGGAGAGGGTCAGCACCACCAGGGGCTTCCCCTTACCCCAAAATAAGGGGTGCTGGCTCCTCCGTGCCCCTAAAAGACGCAGATTGTGCCCAAAAAGGGGTGAGCACCCTAAAACGGGCGCTTAAAGTGCATGAAGGGTTCGTGGACTGTGGCTGCACCCCAAAAAGGGGACGAGGAGCAGGGGTGGAACAGTAACCCCAAATCAGGGGGGCACAGAGAGGGTCAGGCTCCACCTTACCCCAAAATAAGAGGTGCTGGCTCCCCGGTGCCCCTAAAACACACAGACTGTGCCCAGAAAGAGGCAAGCACCCTGAAACAGGTGCTTAAAGTGCACAAAGAGCTTGTGGCCTGCGGCTGAACCCCAAAAAGGGGACGAGGAGCAGGGGCAGCACCCCAAAACCTGAGAGGCAGGCAGCGGCCCCAAAAAGGGGCAGTGGCAGGGGTGAGGACAGGACCACGGGGCTGGGGGGCCGTGTGGGGTGCTGTGGGGCATAACGGGGTGCCGTGGGGCACTGTGGGGTGCAATGGGGCGTTATGGGGTGCCGACCTTGCTGTCCCCCGTGGGGAAGATGACGCGCAGCACCTCGCGGTCCTCCCGCATCTTCTCGAACTCGCGCTCGAGCTCGTTCTGGATGTGCGCGTTGCTGAGGATGTCCTTGACCAGCTCCTCCTGCAGCGTCCGCCGCAGCGCCCGCTCGTTGGTGTAGTCGAACTTGAACCTGGTGCGGGGACGGGGAGCCCTCAGGGTGCGGGGTCACCCCCGCCCCGGGGTCCTGAGCCGGGGAAGGAGAGGCTTGGGGACCCCAAAACGTGCCCTGCTCTGAGGAAAAATGGCTTGGGAACCCCAAAATTGGCCCTGCTCTGAGGAAGAATGGCTTGGGAACCCCAAAATGGGCCCAACTCCAAGGAGGAGGAGATTTGAGACCCCAAAACGTGCCCTTCTCTGGGGAGGGGCAGCTTGGGAACCCAAAAATGTGCCCAACTCTAGGGAAGGGCAGCTTTGGGACCCCAAAAATGTGCCCTGTTCCAGGGAAGAGAATCTTGGGGACCCCAAAATGGACCCAACTGTGGGGAACAGGAGATTTGGGACCCCAAAATGTGCCCAGTTCCAGGGAGGAGCATCTTGGGGACCCTAAAACAGACCCAGTGGCAAGGAAGCAGAGATTTGGGACCCCATAGCATGCCCTTCTCTGGGGAGGGGCAGCTTGGGAACCCAAAAATGGGCCAAACTCAGTGGAAGAGCATCTCGGGGACCCCAAAACGGACCCAACTGCAGGGAAGAAGAGATTTTGGACCCCAAAACATGCTCTTCTCTAGAGAGGGGCAGCTTGGGAACCCAAAAATGGGCCAAACTCAAGAAAAGAACATCTTTGGGACCCCAAAATGCGTCCGGTTCAAGGGAGAAGCATCTTAGGGACCCAAAACGGACCCAAAACTGCACAGAGGAGGAGATTTGAGACCCCAGAAGTTGGGGTGAGAGCTCACTTTTTCTCGAAGGCCTTGTTGGAGGGCTTGAGGGTGGCGAGGTTCTGGAACTCGACGCTCTCCCCGGCCAGCCCGTCCTCGCCGTAGCGCAGCTGCACCACCTGGTTGATGGAGTTGCGCACGGTGGCGTCGTACTTCACCATCACCGACTCCATCGACTTGATCAGGCGCCGCTGGATGTACCCTGCGGGGGGCCGGAGCACCGTCAGGCCTGGGGGGGGATGGGGGGGGCAGGGGGAGGGCTTGGGGGTCCCTGAGGGGCGTTTGGGGAGGGTTTGGGGGTTCCTAGAGGACATCTGAGGAGAGTTTGGGGGTCCCTGAGGGACTCTAAGGGTCCCTAAGAACACTTGTGGAGGGCTTGGGGGTCCTTGAGGGGCATCTGGGGAGGGTTTGGGGGTCCTGGGGGGTCTCTGGAGAACATCTGAGGAGGGCTCGGGGTCCCTTGAGGGGTATATGGGGAAGGTTTGGTGGGGGTCTTGGGGGACTTTGGGGGTCCATGAAGATCTGGGGAGGGCTTGGGGGTCTTTAAGGGACTTCAGGAGTCCCTAAAGGACATCTGGGGAGGATTTGGGGGTAATGGGCTACTCTGACAGTCCCTGGAGGACATCTGGGGATGGTTTGAGGGTCCTGGAGGACATCTGGGGATAGTTTGGGGGGCCCTGACGGACTCTGGGGTCCCCTGGGGGATATCTGGGGATTGTTTGGGTGGTCCTGAAGGATTTTGGGGATTGTTTGAGGGTCCTGGGGGACATCTGGGGATAGTTTGGGGGGCCTGAAGGACTCTGGGGTCCCCTGGGGGATATCTGGGGATAGTTTGGGTGGTCCCGAAGGATTTTGGGGATTGTTTGAGGGTTCTGCAGGACATCTGGGGATAGTTGGGTGGCCCTGAAGGACACTGGGGTCCCCTGGGGAGGGCTCAGGGGTGTCCCGGGGGGGCGCTGACCGGTCTCGGCCGTCTTGACGGCGGTGTCGATGAGCCCCTCGCGGCCGCCCATGGCGTGGAAGAAGAACTCGGTTGGGGTGAGGCCGGCCAGGTAGGAGTTCTCCACGAAGCCGCGGCTCTCGGGGCCGTAGTCGTCCTTGATGAAGTGGGGCAGCGTGCGGTGCTTGAAGCCGAAGGGGATGCGCTTGCCCTCCACGTTCTGCTGCCCCACCACCGCGATGACCTGCGGGGGGGAGGGTGGGATCGGTCAGGGGGGTCCAAAACAAGAGCTCCCAGACCCCCGAGATGCCTGGAGGGGTCCCAAAGGTACCTGGGAGGTGCTTTTGTACAAGCTCCTGGTGCCCACCGCCATAAAGCTTCCCATAAAGACCCCACAGAGGTCCGCAAAACCCCACAGAGGTCCTCCTGCCCACCTCGAGACCCCACAGAAGCCCCCGTACCTGGGAGATGTTGATCTTGGAGCCTTTGGCACCCAACACCACCACCACCTCCCATAAAGACCCCACAGAGGTGCCCCAAATCCCCCAGGAACCCTCAACAAACCCCACTGAGATCCTCCTGACCACCTCCAGACGCCACAGAAGCCCCCTGAGACCCCACAGAGCCCCCACATACCTGGGAAATGTTGATCTTGGAGCCCACCACCACCACAACCTCCCATAAAGACCCCAAAGAGGCATACAAAAGCCCCCAGGAACCATCCCAAACCCCACTGAGATCCTCCTGCCCACCTCCAGACCCCATAAAAGCCCCCGGAAGCACCCCCCCCGTACCTGGGAGATGTTGATCTTGGAGCCCTTGGCGCCCGACACCACCATGGACTTGAAGTTGTTGTACTCGGAGAGGGATTTCTGGGCGGAGGAGCCCGTCTTGTCACGGGCGTCGTTGAGGATGCGGTTCACCTGGTTCTCGAAGGTCTGCCGCAGCGTGTTGCCCGGCGTGGGCTCCAGCTCATTGTTGTGCGCCTTCTCGATCACCTGCGACCCCACAATGTCAGCAGGGCACCCCAAAAACCCCGGGGAGCAGCCCCCAAAACACCCCCAAATCCCGAAGAAGCGACCCCCAAAACCCCCAGGGAGCGGCCCCAAAATATCCCTAAATCCCCACAGAGCAACCCCTAAAACGCCCCCAAAACCCCAGGGAGTGGCCCCCAAAACCCCAGGGAGCAGCCCCCCAAAACACCCCTAAAGCCCCAGGACGCGGCCCCCCAAAATGCCCAGGGAGCAGCCCCAAAATTGCACCCAAAGCCCCAGGGAGCGGCCCCCTAAATGCCTAGGGAGCAGCCCCAAAACACCCCCAAAACCCCAGGGGAGCAGCCCCCAAAAGCCCCGGGAGCTTCCCTAAAAGCCTCCCAAAAGCCCTAGGAGCCCCCCAAAAGTAGCAGGGGCCACCCCAGAGCCCCCCCGTGGCCATCCTAAAGCCTCAGGGGCCACCCCAAAACCCTCTGGGGGCCACCCTATAGCCTCAGAGGCAACCCCAAATCCCCTGAGGGCCACCCTACAGCCCCAGAAGCCCCCCAAAAACGCCCCCCACCTCGATGACATCCTGCTTGGCCTTCTTGATGGTGTTCTGGATGTCCTGGTACGTCTTCGCGTCCGCGATCGAGTCCCCGATGCCGATGGTGTGGCCTGGCGGTGGGAACGAGAGGGGGTCGGGGGGGGCGCTCCCCACCCCGGAGTGCACCCCCCCTAACTCCTGACCCCATAAGGGTGCAAAAACAAAGCCCCCAATGCCCAGAAATGCACCCAGCAGCCCCCGAAGCCCCCCAGCTCCCCAATTTCACCGCGAAACGCGGCTCCCACGAGGTCCCTGTGCCCCCAGGACCCCGTTTTGCCCCCCAAACGGGGACGTGACCCCCCCGCGCCCCCCGCCCCACGCACCCTCGATGAGCAGCCAGTTGTTGATGACGGTCTGGATGTTGCTGTAGAAGAGGCGCGTGGTGTCGTGGCCCATCTCCAGGTAGGAGATGTGCACCAGCGAGCCCGCCGACGTGCCCAGCGACTTCTTGCACAGGATGCCCATGATCAGCTCCCCGTTCTCCACGATCACCTGCAAAGAGGGCGGGGGGCTTCAGGGGGGGGGGCACACGACCCCTCCCCCCAGCACCCGGCACCTGGCACCCACCCAAAGGTGCTTCTGCGTTTCCCCCAAACCCCTCCGGATCCCTTTGCCCGGCCAGCGCTTCCCTACTGAAAACCTGGAGCCCCCCAGAGCCACCCCAAATGCCCACAACCTCCCCCCAGAGCCACCCCAAAAGCCCTCCAGATCTTCCCCATGTTCCCCCAACAACCCCAAAACCCCCCAGAGCCACCCCAAATCCCAACCTCTCCCCAGAGCCACCCCAAAAGCCCCCCAGACCTTCCCCACGTCCCCCCAACTACCCCAAACCCTCTATACTGTCCCCACAACCACCCTAAAGCACCCCAGAGCCACCCCCAAGCCCCCCAAGACCATCCCCACGTCCCTGCAACAACCCCATAGCCTCCCCAAAGCCCCCAGACTGTCCCCACAGCCACCCTAAAGCTGCCCCAAAAGCCCCCCAGACCATTCCTATGCCCCTCAACCACCCCAGAATCACCCCAAAGCTCCCCAGACCACCCCCACATCCCCCCAATCCGCCCAGACCACCCCCAGGTCCCCCCAGAACATCCCCCCAACCACCCCAAAGCCCCCCAGACTGTCCCCACCTCCCACCCAGCCCCCCCACAGCACCCATCGCCCACCCAAGTTTCGTACCCACAACCCCACAGAAGCCCCCTGCTCCTTTCACCCATCCCAAAACCACACCAAAAGCTCCCCAGGGGCTCTCGGAACCCCTGCAGCCCCCCCTCAACCTGCCCCAGAGCACCCAAGGGTGCCCCCAAGCCCCCACCTTGGTGTCCCCAGAAGCTCCCTGCTCCTTTCACCCACCCCAAAACCACCCCAAAACCACCCCAAAACCGCCTGGTTCCTTTCACCCACCCCAACCCCCACCCGGGGGCCTCTCCAACCCCCCGCAGCTCCCCCCCAACCTGCCCCAGAGCACCCAAGGGTGCCCCCAAGCCCCCACCTTGGTGTCCCCAGAAGCTCCCTGCTCCTTTCACCCACCCCAAAACCCCCCAGAACCCCCTGGTTCCTTTCACCCACCCCAAAACCCCCCCGGGGCCTCTCCAGCCCCTCGCAGCTCCCCCTCAACCCCCCCCGGAGCACCCAAGGGTGCCCCCAAGCCCCCACCTTGGTGTCCCCGGGGGAGATGTGCTTGTAGGGCCCGCTGTCCTCGTCGTCGGGGTGGGTGCTGTGGGTGCGGATGCAGTTGATGTGCCCGGGGATGATGAGGGAGAAGATTTGTTTCCCCGTCCACAGCGGCCGGGGCTTGAGGATGGCGGGCTGCGGCACCTTCCCGTCCCACGTCGACAGGAACATCAGCAGGTTCATCACCTCGCCCTGCAGGGACGGCACCCTCAGCGGCCCCAAAAGGCACCCCAAAACCCCCGAGGGGCGGCGACGCCCCGCCAGGGTCCTAACGGGGTCGCTCTGGAGCTCCCAGGTAGGCCCGCGATGTCCCGAAGCGTTCTTACGGGGCAGGGATGCCCCAAAAGCACCCCAAATCCTACCCGCCATAACCAAGTGTGCTCCCAAAATGCCCTAAATTCGTCCTACAGATCAGGGATGTCCCCAGACCACCCCAAATCCTACCTGCCACAACACAAAGGTGCTCCCCAAATGCCCTAAATTCAGCCTATAGGTCAGGGATGCTCCCCAACAACCCCAAATCCTTTCTGCCGCAACACAACCGCATTCCCCAAATACCCTAAATACATCCTATAAATCAGGGATGCTCCCAAAACGTCCTAAATTAATCCTGTAGGTCAGGGATGCCCCCAAACCACCCCAAATCCTACCTGCCACAACACAAAGGTGCTCCCCAAATGCCCTAAATATATCCTATAGGTCAGGGATGCCCCAAAAGCACTCCAAATCTTACCTGCCATAGCCAAATGAGGTCCCAAAACGCCCTAAATTCACCCTACAGGTCAGGGATGCCCCACAACAACCCCAAATCCTACCTGCCACACCACAAAGATGCTCCCTGAAGCCCCCGGGGGCCACCCCAAAGCCTCACAGGCAACCCCGAACCCCCCAGCAGCCATCCCAAAAACCCTGAGGGCCACCCTATAGCCTCAGGAGCCACCCCAAAGCCCCTGGGGGCTGCCCTATAGCCTCCAAGGGCCACCCCAAACCCTCTGAGGACCACCCTATAGCCTGAGGGGCCACCCCAAAGCCTCTGAGGGCCACTGTTTAGCCTTAAGGGTTAACCCAAAGCCCCCCTGTGGCCACCCTAAAGCCTCAGAGGCCACCCCAAACACTCCAAGAGCCACCCCAAGGCCCCCTGAGGGCCACCCTAAAGCCTCAAGGGCCACCCCAAAGCCCCCTGAGGGCCACCCTATAGACTCAGAGGCCACCCTGAACCCCCCAGCAGCCATCCCAAAACCCCTGAGGGCCACCAAAAAGCCCCTGGGGGCTGCCCTATAGCCTCAAGAGTCACCCCAAACCCTCTGAGAACCACCCCAAAACCCCCAAGGGCCACCCTATAAGCCTCAGGGGCCACTCTAAAACCCCTGAGGGCCCCTCTATAGTCTCAGGGGGCACCCCAAAACCTCAGAGTCCACCCCAAAGGCCCCGAGGGCCACCCTACAAGCCTCAGGGGCCACCTTAAAACCCCCGAGGGCTACTCTATAGTCTCAGGGGGCACCCCAAAACCTCAGAGTCCACCCCAAAACCCCCGAGGGCCACCCTACAAGCCTCAGGGGCCACCCTAAAACCCCTGAGGGCCCCTCTATAGTCTCAGGGGGCACCCCAAAACCTCAGAGTCCACCCCAAAACCCCTGAGGGCCACCCCAAACCCCCTGGCAGCTACCCCAAATCCCCTGAGGTCCACCCTATATCCTCAGTGGACATCCTAAAGCCCCTAGGGGCCACCCCAAAGCCCCTCGAGGGCCACCCTAAAGCCTCAGGGGGTACCGAGGGCCACCCCAAATCCCCTGGGGGCCACCCCAAAGCCCCCGAGGGTGCTCACGCGCTCGAGGAAGACGTCGCGCTTGGTGAACTTGCGGACGGCGGTGAGCGTGTCCTGCACGATGCCCATGACGGGACGGTTGGACTGCGGGGTGACGATCATGCGCGGCACCATGGCCAGCTCCTGGATCTCCGCCCGCGTCTCCAGCGACTGCGGCAGGTGCAGGTTCATCTCGTCCCCGTCAAAGTCCGCGTTGTACGGGGTGGTGACGCTGCGGGGGGGCATTGGGGTAGTTTTAGGGACACTGGGGACCTGTCACGGGGTGGGTTTGGGGGCACAAAGACAAATTTGGGGATGTGGGGGCAGCTTCAGGGACACTGGGGACCTGTCACGGGGTGGGTTTGGGGGCACAAAGACAAATTTGGGGAGGTGGGGGCAGCTACGGGGACACTGGGGACCTGTCACAAGGGGGGTTTGGGGGCTCTGGGACAATTCTGGGGACATTGGAGCAGTTTTAGGGACACTGGGGACCTGTCACGGGGTGGGTTTGGGGGCTCTGGGACAAGTTTGGGGGACGTTGGAGCAGTTTTAGGGACACTGGGGACCTGTCATGGGGTGGGTTTGGGGGCCCTAGGACATGTTTGGGGACATTGGGGACCTGTCACAGGGAGGGTTTGGGGCACAGGGACAACTTTGGGGACATCGGAGATCTGTCACAGGGTGGGTCTGAGGACATTGGAGCAGTTTTAGGGACACTGGGGACCTGTCATGGGGCAGATTTGGGGGCACAAAGACAAATTTGGGGACGTGGGGGCAGCTTCAGGGACACTGGGGACCTGTCACAAGGTGGGTCTGGGGCACAGGGACGACTCTGGGGACATTGGGGCAGTTTTAGGGACACTGGGGACCTGTCACAAGGGGGGTTTGGGGGCTCTGGGACAATTCTGGGGACATTGGAGCAGATTTAGGGACACTGGGGACCTGTCACGGGGTGGGTTTGGGGCCCTAGGATGAATTTGGATACATTGGGGCAGCTTTAGGGACACTGGGGACCTGTCACAAGGGGGGTTTGGGGGCTCTGGGACAAGTTTGGGGACGTTGGAGCAGTTTTAGGGACACTGGGGACCTGTCAAGGGGTGGGTTTGGGGCACAGGGACAAGTTTGGGGATGTTGGGGCAGCTTTGGGGACACTGGGGACCTGTCATGGGGTGGGTTTGGGTGCCCTAGGACATGTTTGGGGACATTGGGGACCTGTCACAGGGAGGGTTTGGGGCACAGGGAAAACTTTGGGGACATCGGGGATCTGTCACAGGGTGGGTCTGAGGACATTGGAGCAGTTTTAGGGACACTGGGGAGCTGCCACAGGGAGGGTTTGGGGCACAGGGACAAGTCTGGGGACATTGGAGCAGCTTTGGGGACACTGGGAACCTGCTGTGGGGCCAGTTTGGGGACACTGAGGCAGGTTTGGGGACGCTGTGACAGCTTCAGTATGCATGGTACCCGTCAGGGGGCGGGTCTGGGGACACTGGAAAGGGTTTAGGGACAATTACAACTTGTCTAGGAACAAGTTTGGGGACAGGGATAGGACACTGGCCATATAGCAGGTTTGGGGACACCAAGACAGGTTTGGGGACACCAGGAGCCCGTCACGGGGCAGGTTTGGGGACACGGTGACAATTTAGGGACACCGCATACCCACCGTGCAGCAGGTTTGGGGTCCTGGGGCACCGCAGTGGGGCCATTTGTGGGTCGCAGCGCCATTTCGGGGTTATGGGGATGTTTGGGGGCCATTTTGGGGATTGTGGGGACATTTTGGGGCTGGTTTTGGGGTTATGGGACCATTTTGCGGTTGCAGGGATGTTTTGGGGGGGGCCGTGGGGCCATTTGGGGGTCACGGGGATGTTTTTTGGGGGGTTTGGGGCCGTTTTGGGGATCGCAGGGCCATTTTGGGGCCATTTGGGGCCGTTTTGGGGCGGCGCAGGTACCTGAGGTTGAGGCGGAAGGTGGACCAGGGCAGGATGCGCACGCGGTGCCCCATCATGGACATCTTGTGCAGCGTGGGCTGCCGGTTGAAGATGACGATGTCCCCGTCACACATGTGCCGCTCCACCTGGGGACACAGCCCGCGTCACCCCAAAAACCCCAAACCCGGGGCGGGTCCCCCTAAAAACTGCAGGCTCCCCCCTGAAACCGCTGCTTTTCGACACCCCAAACCCCGTCATTACACCCCAAATGCTCACAGCTCCTCGAGGAGCCCCAAACCAGGGACGCCCCAAACCCAAAGCTCCCCCCTCAAACCCAAGGATCGAGCCCTAAAACCCAGAGCTCTTTGGGGACCCTAAAACCCAATGTTACACCCCAAATCCCTGTAACCCTTTAAAAACCCCAAAGGGAATGAGTGACCCCAACCACACGAAGCTCTCCCCACGCCCCAAACCCAACGCTCCCCTCCAACCGCCACCACCTTTAAAACCCCCCAAAACTGGCTCCCGGACCCCAAAAGCCCCTGGGGGCTCTCTGCAAACCCCAAAGGGGGCCCCAAACTGGGGTGGCTTCCCCCTAAAAACCACTGCTTTTCAACAGCCCAAACCCCATTACACCCCAAATGCTCACTGCTTCTCAGGAAGCCCCAAAGCAGGGACCTCCCAAACCCAAAGATCGAGCCCTAGAACCCAGAGCTCTTTGCAAACCCTAAAACCCAACATTTCTCCCCAAATCCTCATAATCCTTTAAAAACCGCAAAGCAAAGGGACTGGCCCTACAACACAAGGAGCGGCCCCAACCACGCGAAGCTCTCCCCACACCCCAAACCCAACGCTCCCCTCCAAACCCCACCACCTTTAAAACCCCCCACAACTGGCTCCCAGACCCCAAAAGCCCCCGGGGCTCCCCCCAAACCCCACAGGCGACCCCACAGCGGGATTTAGGGCCGCGGCACCTTGTAGCCGGTCTGCAGGTGCAGGTCGCTGGGCTTGGGGTGGAAGCGCAGGTCGATGCGGTCCCCGTTGTCCCTGATGATGTACTTGGCCCCCGGGTACTGGCTGTTCCCCCGGCGCACCAGCTCCTGCAGCCTGGGGGGGCACGGGGGGGTCCCCAAATGTCCCCAGGGCCCTTCCTCGGCCCCGTGTCCCCTTGTCACCGTGTGTCCCGTGTCCCCGCACGTCCCCCCGTGTCCCCGCGTCGTTCGTACGCGTCCCACGCCCCCCCCACCCTCCTGTGTCCCCCCACGTCCCATAAACGCCCCCCATGTCCCCCCCGCTCCATCCCTGTCCCCGCACACCCCACAGACGTCCCCGTGTCCCCAACGCTCCCTCCATGTCCCTCCGTGCTCCCGTGTCCCACTTGTGCCCCCCCACTATCCACGTGTCCCACACGTGTCACCCCATGCCCCCCCATCCCCCAACCCCATCTTCCCCCACGTCACCCCATGTCCCATCCCCCATACGCGCCCCCCATCCTCCCCCATGTCCCTGTCCCCATACGTGCCCCTGTCCCCCATACACAACCCTGTCCCCGTCCCCTCTTGTCCCCCGTCCCCCACACACCTCCCCACGTTCCCCGTCTCCCCCACGTCCTCCCCGTGTCCCCCCACGTCCCTGTCCCCATAAGCACCCCCCTGTCCTCCCCACATCCCTGTCCCCATACCCCTCCCCCATACGCATCCCTCCATATGTGCCCTGTCCCCCATGTTCCTGGTCCCCCATACGCATCCCCCATCCCCCCCATGTCCCCTCCGTCCCCCCCACAATCCCCCTGTCCAGCCCAAATCCCACCCCCCCATGTCCCCATCATCCCCCCCTGTCCCCCATCCCATGTCCCCCATGTCCTGTCCCCCCCATCCCTGTCCCCCATATCCCGTCCTCCCCCACACCCCCTGTCCCCCACCGTGTCCTGCCCCTGTCCCCCCCATGTCCCCCA
Source organism: Anser cygnoides (assembly GCF_040182565.1). Taxonomy (NCBI): domain Eukaryota; kingdom Metazoa; phylum Chordata; class Aves; order Anseriformes; family Anatidae; genus Anser; species Anser cygnoides. The sequence continues at coordinate 3,202,078 of NC_089903.1, read as the reverse complement.
TCCCCCACGTCCCCCATCATCCCCCCCACGTGCCCCCCCATGTCCCCTGTGCCCCCCCCACATCCCTGTCCCCCACACGCCTCCCACCCACGTCCCCCCCGCGCCACCCCCATGTCCCCGTCCCCCCCCGCGTCCCCCACACCCCGCACGTCCCCCACACCCCCCCCCTGCATCCCCCAGCCCCCCCGTGCCCCCCCCCCGCGCACCGGTCGATGTTGAAGGGGGTGACGATCTCGGCGAAGGTCATGTTGGCGGCGATGGAGCGGGGGACGCCCACCTGGTCGATGGCCAGGTTGGGGTCGGGCGTGATGACGGTGCGCGCCGAGAAGTCCACGCGCTTGCCCATCAGGTTGCCCCGCACGCGGCCCTCCTTGCCCTTCAGCCGCTGCTTCAGCGACTTCAGTGGGCGCCCCGACTTCTGCATCGCCTGGGGGGGGGGGCACGAGGGGGGGTCAGGGGCATGAGGGGGGGCCCGGAGCACCCTCCTCCAAGGACCCCGTGGTCGCGCAGGGCAGCCCCGGCGGCTCCTTGTCCGCCACGGTGGCCACACAGGGGGGTTGGTGGCCATGTGGGGTGGGTCGGTGGCCACATGGGGGGGTCAGGGACCTGCCCCACACCCCCGGGACCCCCCCATCAGCTCCTTGTCCAACATGGTGGCCACATGGAGGGGTCAGTGGCCACATGAGGGGGGTCAGGGAGCTGCCCCACACCCCTGGGACCCCCTTGGCAGCTCATTGTCCACCACGGTAGCCACTTGGGGGGGGTCGGTGGCCACGTGGGGGGCTCAGGGAGCTGCCCTACACCCCGTGCCCACCCCAGTGGCTCCTTGTCCACTATGGTGGCCATATAGGGGGTCAGGGACCTACCCCAAACCCCCAGGAGCCCCCCGTCAGCTCCTTGTCCACCACGGTAGCCACTTGGGGGGGGTCGGTGGCCACGTGGGGGGCTCAGGGAGCTGCCCCACACCCCGCGTCCCCCCCCCGGGCCCCCCCCGTGCTCACGCGGGGCAGCCCGGGCAGCTCGTTGTCCACCATGGTGGCGACGTGGAACTGCAGCAGCTTGACGTCCTCGGCGATGACGTGCGCGGCCGCCCCGTTCTGCTCGTTGCGCCGCAGCTGGTTGTTGATCTTCACGATGTCGGCCAGCTTGTGCGTCAGGTCGTCCTGGGGGGGGGACGCGGGGGGGGGTCAGCGCCCCAAAAGGGACCCCAAAAGGGCCCGGGGTGCTCCCCCACGGTGCCCCAAAAGCAGGGTGCTCCCCCAGCCCCAAAACCCAGGGGGCCCCCAAACCCCAAACGCTGGCGTTCCTCCAGCCGAACCCCAAACCTGGCGTCCCCCAAACCGAACCCCAAACCAAGCGGCCCCCCAACTGAACCCCAAACCAAGTGCTCCCCCAACTGAACCCCAACCAAACCCCAAACACTGGCATTCCCCCAACCAAACCTCACACCAAATGCCCCCCCCAACCCCAAAAAGCCCCAAATGAAGCGTGCCCTAACCAAAACACAAAGACTGGCATCCCCTGACCCCAAAGCTCCCCCAAGCCCCAAAGTGCCCCCCAAAACCAAGCCCTCCACCCCACAGTCCCTAACCCAGAAACTCCCAGCCCCACAGTCCCTGACCCCAAATCCCCCTAAAGCCCCCCAAAGCCCCCCCAACCCCCTAAAGCCCCCCAAAGCCCCCCAACCCCCTAAAGCCCCCCCAACCCCCTAAAGCCCCCCAAAGCCCCCCCAACCCCCTAAAGCCCCCCAAAGCCCCCCCAACCCCCTAAAGCCCCCCAAAGACCCCACCCCCCTCTAACCCCCAAACCCCACCCCCCTCTAACCCCCAAAGCCCAAAACCCCAAAGCCCCAAACCCTCTAACCCCAAAACCCCTGACCCCAAAACCCCCGACCCCCAAACCCTACCTGGTTGCGGGCCGAGCCCTGCGTGACGGCTGCGGGGCGCACGGCGAGGGGCGGCACAGAAGCCCTCCCCCACCCCCAAACTGGCCCTGAACATCCCAAACCCCAAAACCCCCAAACCCCCAAGCTCCTGATCCCAAAACCCCCCGACCCCAAGCCCACCTGGTTGCGGGCCGAGCCCTGCATGACGACGGCGGGGCGCACGGCGAGGGGCGGCACGGGCAGCACGGTGCACACCATCCACTCGGGGCGCGCGAACTTGGGGTCCATGCCCAGCACGAAGCACTCCTCGTCCGACACGCGCTTCAGCACCTCGTGCACGCGCTCGGGGCTCAGCAGGATCTTCTTCTCCTGCGAGTCCTCGTTGACGTGCTTCCACTCGGCGTACAGCTCCAGCCCCGAGCGCCGGATGCGCGGCTGGTACCGCCCGCAGCCCCCGTGGCCCTGGGGGGGGACACGGGGGGGTTAGGGGGGGCGTAACAGGGCGGGGGGAACAGGGGGATAATGGGGAGTTAATGGGGTACAGGGGAATGAGGGGATAATGGGGTACAGGGGGAGAAACAGAGATAATGGGGTACAGGGGGGGATAATGGGGTACAGAGGGGAAGGGGGGGTAATGGGGAGTTAATGGGGTATGGGGGGGAAAGGGGGGGATAATGGGGGACAGTGGGGGAAGGGAGGGATAACGGGGAGTTAAAGGGGTACAGGGGGGACAATGGGGGGATAATGGGGAGTTAATGGGGTACAGGGGGGACAATGGGGAGTTAAAGGGGTACAGGAGGGATAATGGGGAGTTAATGGGGTATGGGGGGAAGGGGGGGATAACGGGGAGTTAAAGGGGTACAGGGGGGATAATGGGGGGGATAACGGGGGGAAGGGGAGGATAATGGGGTACAGGGAGGGGAAGGGGGTACAGGGAGGGGAAGGGGGTACAGGGAGGGGAAGGGGGGATAATGGGGTACAGCGGGGAATGGGGGGGAATGAGGTACAGAGGGGGATGGGGGGATAACGGGGTACGGGGGTTATGGGGAGGTTAATGGGGGTGTAAAAAGGGTACAGGGGCATTAATGGGGGAAATGTGGGGATAAAAGGGGTATGGGGGGTTAATGGGGGATAAAATGGGTACAAAGGGGCTAATGAGTGGGAATGGGGGGCAAAAGGGAGTTAAAGGAGGTACAGGGGGAAGTGGGGGGGAATGGGGGCACATGGGGGGAGCAGAGAGGCTAATGGAGGGAAACTGGGGGTGCGTGGGGTTAATGGGGGATGAAGGGAGTACGGGGGGTTTAATGGGAGCGTTAAGGGGGTTAATGGGGGGATAAAGGGGGTACAGAGGGGTCAGTGGAGAGAATGGGGGCACGTGGGGGTTAACAGAGGAAGTGGGGGGGAAACGGGAGCAATAAAGGGGCACGTGGAGGGGATAAAGTGGGCACAGGGCTTAATGGGGGGATAAGGGGGTTAATGGGGTGGGGTAATGAGGGCTAAAAGGGGTACAGGAGGGATGAAGGGGATACAAGGAGGCTAATGGGGGGATAAAGGGGGTACAGGTGGGTTAATGGGGGATAAAAGGGGGGGGTCCGCACCTTCTCCTTGGTCAGGTCCTCGTCACCCTCGGGCTGCTCGACCCCGAACTTGTGGTCCATCTCCTCGCCGCCCTCGCAGATGTTCTTCCCCTTGCACAGGTCGTAGACGTGTGTCAGCCGCTTCTTGGGCTGCCCCTTCGACTTGCCCAGGATGTCCTTGATTTTGGGGTTGTTCTGCCAGAGAACAGCCCTGGGGTCACAGGGGGATCCCAAACGCCCCTGCTGCCTCCCTTCCGTGGGGACAGGTTTGGGGACGAAGAGGAGGTGGAGCCCAGGCAACGGCTCAGCCCCATGGAGTCCCCAAATACCGGGATTCCCTCCCAAATTGCAGGATTTCACCCCAAAACTCCCAAGATTGCCCCCAAAATCCCGGATTTTGCCCCCAATATTCCAGCATTTCCCCCAAAATGCCAGAATTTTGCCCTCAAAATCCCAGGATTTCCCCCAAAAAACTCCAGATCTGCCCCTAAAATTTCAAGGTATCACTCCCAAATTCCAGGATTTCCCCCCCCAAATCCCAGGATCGCCCCCAAAATTTCAGGATTTACCCCCAAAACTCCAGGATTTGCTCCAAATTCAAGGGTATCACCCCCAAAACTCCAGAATTTGCCCCCAGAATTCCAAGATGTCACCCCCAAAATCCCAGGATCTCACCCCCAAAATCCAGGATGTCACTCCCAAAAGTCCAGGATCCCCCCCCCCCAAAACTCCCGAGTTTGCCCCTAAAATCCCAAGATATCACCTCCAAATCCCAGGTTTCCAAATCCAAGATTCCCCTCCCAGTTTCAGGGTTTGCCTCCCCAGATCCCAAGATTTCCCCCCAAGTCTCCAGGACTCGCCCCCAAAATCCCAGGATCTCACCCCCACAATCCAGGATTCCCCCCCCCCCCCCCCAAACTCCAGATCATCCCCAAAACCCCAGGATTTCGCTCCCAAAATTTCAGCATTTTCCCCCCCAAATACTCCAGGATTTGCCCTTAAAATTCAAAGATATCACCCCCAAAATCCCAAGATCTGCCCCCAAAACTCCAGGATATCATCCCCAAAACTCAGGATTTTGTCCCCAATATTCCAGGATTCCCCCCAAAATCACAGGATCCCACCCAAAACTCCAGAATTTTTCCCCATAACTCCAAGATATCACCCCCAAAATCCAGGATTCCCCTCCCAGTTCCAGGATTTGCTTCCCCAAATCCCAAGATTCCCCCCCCAAAACTTCAGGAATCCCCCCAAAACTCCCCTGTATCACCCTCAAGTCCCAAGATTTTGCCCCCCAAATCCCAGGATAGCACCCCCAAAATCCCAGGATCTGCCCCCCAAAACTCCAGGATATCATCCCCAAAACTCAGGATTTTGTCCCCAATATTCCAGGATTCCCCCCAAAATCCCAGGATCCCACCCAAAACTCCAGGATTTGCCCCCAAAACTCCAATATATCACCCCCAAAACCCAGGATTCCCCTCCCAGTTCCAGGATTCGCCTCCCCGAATCCCAAGATTCCCCCCCCCCCCAAACCCCGAGGATTTTCCCCCAAAACTCCAGGATTTGCCCCTAAAATTCGCAGATATCACCCCCAAAACCCAGGATTCCCCTCCTAGTTCCAGGATTCCCCTCCCTGAATCCCAAGATTTCCCCCCCCAACCCCCCAGGATTCGCCCCCAACCCCCCAGGATTCGCCCCCCCCAATCCCCAGACGCGACTCCCCGAATCCCGGGATTTGGCCCCAAAACCCCCCGCCCCCCCTCACCGCGTCCACCAGCAGCTTGGAGCAGAAGAAGCAGACGCAGCGCAGGATCTTCATCGTCTTGCCCAGGAAGCCCACGTGGAACACGGGCTTGGCCAGCTCGATGTGCCCGAAGTGCCCCGGGCACTCCGTCATGTTACCTGGGGGGGGGCAAAAATGGGGTCAGGGGGGCCCCCCCCTTTTAGGTTCCCAGCCTAAAATTGGAGGCAGGGCAGTTCTGGGGCGGATCAGGCAACTTTGGGGGGAAAACTGGGGATTTACAGCTTTTCCAGCCAAAAATGTTAACTCCAAAAGTGTCCCGTCCCCCCAAAAAATGGGGTTTGGGGGAGGGGAAAAATGGGGTTGGGGGGCCCCTCCTTTTAGGTTCCCGGCCTAAAATTGGAGGCAGGGCAGTTCTGGGGGGGGATCAGGCAACTCTGGGGGGAAAACTGGGGATTTGCAGCTTTTCCAGCCAAAAATGTTCACTCCAAAAGTGTCCTCCCCCCCAAAAAATGGGGTTTTGGGGAGGGGAAGAACGGGGTCAGGGGGCCCCCCCTTTTAGGTTCCCAGCCTAAAATTTGACACACGGCAGATCTGGGGGGGATTAAGCAACTTTGGGGGGAACACTGGGGATTTACAGCTTTTCCTGCCAAAAATGTTCACTCCAAAAGTGTCCCCCCCCCTCCCCAAAAAATGGGGTTTGGGGGGGCTGTGGGGGCCCCCCCCCTTTTAGGTTCCCAACCTAAAATTGGAGGCAGGGCAGGTCCGTGGGGGATCATGCAACTCTGGGGGGAAAACTGGGGATTTGCAGCTTTTCCAGCCAAAAATGTTAACTCTGAAGAGGTGTTCCCCACCCCCCCCAAAAATGGAGTTCCCTCCCCCAAAATAATGGGGCTCCCCCCTCAAAAAATGGGGTCCCCTCCCAAAAAATGGGGTTAACCCCCCCGCCAGTAGGGTTCCCCCCCCAAAATGGGGTTCCCTTCCCCCCCAAAAATGGGGTTAACCCCCCCAAACAAATGGGTTTCCCTCCCCCAAAATGGGGTGCCCCCCCCCGCCCCGTGGCCCCCCCCTCACCGGCGCAGGTCTGGCAGCGCCCGGTGCGCTCGATGACGCCCTGCCGGGGGTCCATCAGCCCCCCCAGCTTGGGCCGCCCCCCCTCGGTGGTCTCGGGGTACCGGATGCCCCCCTCGGTCACCGACATCCGCTTCTGTGGGGGGAGAGAGCGTCAGAGACCCCAAAACGCCCCAAAAACCCCAAATCCCCCCCAAAACCCTGTGGGACCCTCCTCCATGCCCCCAAAACCCTGTGGGACCCCCCTGGGCACCCCAAAATGCCCCCAAGGGGGCCCCCAGCCCCCCCAAAGACCCCCGAGCACCCCAATAACTCCCTGGGGACCCCAGGACCCTGACACAGCTCCGGGGCACCCCAAAAGGCCCCCAGGGACCCCAATGCCCCTGGGCGGGCACCCCGGGGACCCCAAGGAACCCCCACGGCACCCCAAAACCACCCAGGGCAACCCAAAGTGTCCCTAAAGCACCGCTGGGGACCCCCAAAGGGACCCCAAGCACCCCAAGCCCCTCTCGGACCCCCCCCGGGCACCCCCAGAGCACCCCAAGGTGCTCCCATGGCCCCATAACCCCCAGGTCGCCCCCAAACTGCCCTCAGCGACCCCAGCCAGGCTCCAGAACCCCCCAGGCCCCTCCGCAGACCCCCAGGGACCCCCCAACGTCCCTTTAAGACCCCCCCCAAGGCCCCCCAGGGACCCCGGAGCGGTTCTAGGCCCCGCCGGGACCCCCCCAGGCCCCCCCCGCCCCTTCCCGTCGCCGCTCCCCCCCCGGCCTCCTGGGGGCGCTGCCCGGCGCCGGGCCCTGCGCGCGGCCGGGGCCCCTCTCTCCTCCGCTCTCGGTGCCCCGGGGCCTGCCCCGCTCCCGGCCCGGTGCCCCCGGCGCCCCCCCCCCCGCCCCCGGCCCCCCGGTACCATCTCGTCCGGGCTCAGGATCCCGAACTGGACGCGCTTGATGGTGCGCAGCGGGCAGGCGCTGTCGCCCGACGGCGGCCCCCCGTGCATGGCGCCGGCCTCGGGGGGGGGACGCGGCCCCGAGCCGCCCCCGCTACGCACCGAGAGCCGGCCGCGACCCCCGACACGGGGATGCGGATGGGGGCGAGGCCACCGGCCCCGCGGCGCCCCCGCACGGCCCCGAGCGCCCCAGCGGGACCCCCCCGCCTCCGCTCCGGCCGCTCCGCGCTCCCCGGCGCGACAGAACGTCGGTACGCGCAGCGCGGTCTTATATAGCCTCGCCCCGCGCTCGGGGCGGGGCTTGGGGGGAACGGGGCGTGGCCGGCGCGTTCCACTCGGCGGCGCGGCGCGGGGGGGGCAGCGGCGAAAGGAGCGCTGGGAGGGCGGCGGGAGGGCGCGCGGCCCCCCTCTCCCCGGCGGTGGGGGCGGCTGATGAATAATTCAGGAGGCGCCCGAACGGGCTTGGCCCCGCCCCCTTACGCCGAAGGCTGCCGGAAGTTGCCGGAAACTGCCGAAGCCGCGCTCCGCGCCCCGGGCCTGCGCAGCCCCGGCCTCGCGTGGCGCCGCCGCCCGGCCCCGGCCCGCCCCGCCCGGTGCCGCCGCCAGGAAAGGCCCCGGCTTCGGGCCTAGGCCGGAGCGGCCCCGGGGGGGTGGGGACACGGGGCGGCGGGGGGAGTCCGGGGGGGTTGTGTTCGGGGGGGTAGGGGGTGTTTGAGGGGGAGGGGGGATTTGGGGTCAGAAAGGGGAATTTAGGGGCAGGAGGAGGGGTTTGGGGGCAGGAAGAGGGATTTAGGGTCGGGGGGGTTTAGGAGCAGGAAGGGGGTTTTAGGGGCAGGGAGAGGGGGAATTTAGGGTCAGGAGGGGTGATTTTAGGGGCAGGAGGGGGGGTTACGGGAACAGGGGTACAGTTTAGGGGAAAATGGGGGCAGTTGTAGGGTTACGAGGGGAACAGGAGTGTTTAGGGTCAGGAGGGGGATTTAGGGTCAGGAGGGGGATTTAGGGGAGCAGTGGGGCAGTTTAGGGGAACAAGGAGTAATTGCAGGGTTATGAGGAGAGCAGGAGGGGCTGGGGGCAGGGAGAGCGGGTTTTAGGGCCAGGAGGAGGGTTTTAGGGTCAGGAGGTGGGATTTGGGGTCAGGAGGAGGGGTTTGTGTCAGGAGGGTTTGGGGGACAGTTGGAGGGGGTAGGGGGAGCAGGAAGGTTTTGGGGCAGGAAGCGGGGTTGGGGAGGGCAGAAGGGCTGAGGGGGGTAGGGGAAGCAGGGGGGATTTGAGGAGAAATGGGGGATTTAGAGGAAGAGAGGGGGTATTTGGGGAGAAATGGGGAGGATTTTGGGAGAAATGGGAGGAATTTGGGGAGAAATGGGTGTTTAGGGGAAGAGCAGGGGTATTTAGGGGGAGATGAGGGGGGGCTGGGGGGGATTTAGGGGCGTCCTGCCCCGTTCCCAGTGGGGTTTCTGTCGCCGCCTGTCCGTGCCCCGACCCCCCTGTCCCCGGTGGGACACGGGGACACCACACGGGGACGAGCACGGGGACACCGTCCTGCCATGGCCCCGCGGGGCCGCGCGCCCCTCACGGTGTCCCCAAGGTGTCCCCAGTTCTCCCCCCCCCAGTTCTGTCCCCTCGTCCCCCCCCCGTGTCCCCATTTCTGGCCCCTCGTGTCCCCGTTTGTGCCCCCTGTGCCCACGGTGACATTCCCGTGGCGTCCCCTCACACCCCTGCTGGCCCCCCCAGTTGTGTCCCTCGCTCCCCCAGTTGTCCCCAGTTGTGCCCCTTGTCCCCCCCAGTTATACCCCCAGTTATCTTCCCAGTTATCCCCAGTTGTTCCCAACTGTCCCCCCCAGTTGCCCCCAGTTATCCACAGATGTCCCCCCCAGTCATGCCCCCAGTTATCCCCAGTTATCCCCAGTTGGCCCGGCCAGTTGTGCCCCCAGTTGTGTCCCTCGCCCCCCCAGTTATGCCCCCAGTTATCCCCAGTTGGCCCCAGTTGCCCCCCCCCAGTTGTGCCCCCAGCTGTGTCTCTCCTGCCCAGTTTTCCCAGTTGTTCCCAGCTGCCCCCCCCCGGTTGTCCCCAGTTAAACTCAATTGCGCCCCCCAGTTGTCACCCCCAGTTATCCCCAGTTGCCTCCAGTTGTCCCTCGCCCCCCCAGTTCTTCCCAGTTGTGCTCCCAGTTATCCCAGTGTTCCCAGTTGTGCCCCCCCCAGTTGTCCCCAGTTATCCTCAGTTGCCCCCCCCAGTTATCCCCAGTTGTCCCCCCCCAATTATTCCCAGTTGTCTCCAGTTGTTCCTAGTTACCCCCCCCAATTATCCCGTTACCCCAATTATCCCCAGTTGCACCCCCCCAATTATTCCCAGTTATCCCCAGCTGTCCCCCCCCAGTTGTCCCCAGTTATCCCCAGTTGTGCCCCCCCAGTTACCCCAGTTATCCCCAGCTGTCCCCCCCAGTTGTCCCCCCCCAATTATTCCCAGTTCTCCCCAGTTGTTCCCAGTTCTCCCCCCCAGTTATGCTCCCGGTTTCCCCAGTTGTCCCCCCCAATTATTCCCAGTTATCCCCAGCTGTCCCCCCCCAGTTATTCCCAGTTCTCCCCCCCAGTTATCCCCAGTTCTCCCCAGTTCCCCCCCCCAGTTCCCCCAGTCCCCCCCCAGTTTTTCCCAGCTGCCCCCCCCCGCCCCCCCCGCTGTTACCGGGGCTCGGCTCCCCCCTCCCGTCCCGCCCCCGCCCCCGGCCCCGTCCCCCCGTGCCCCCCCCGTAGCGGGGCGGGGGGGTCCTGGCGCCCGCCCGGGCCCAGCGCCGCCGCCTCCATCTTGCGCCGCCGCCGCCGCCGCCACGGGGACCGGCCCCGGGCCCCCCCCGCGCCCCCCCGGCCTCCGGGACCCCCCCGCCGCCACCCACGGTAACGGCGCCGCCGCCCCCCGACCCCGGGACCCCCTCCCCCCGCGCCCCCCGACCCCGGGACTCGCGGCCCCGGCCCCCCCCCCCCCTCCGCGCCCGTCCCCCTCCTCCCCCCCCCCCCCCCCACGGGGAGCCCGGGACCCCCCCCGGGACCCCCCCAGCGACCCCCGGGACCCCCCCGGTGGGGGGGGGGAGGGGGAGGGGGCGGGGCGGGGGGGGGTGGATGGGGGGCGTTGGGGGGGGGCGTGCAAGGGGTGGGCGTGCAAGGGGGGGTGCGGGTGTGCAAGGGGGGGCGTGCAAGGGGTGGGCGTGCGCCCGTGGGGGGGGGGTGCGTGCAGGTGTGCGTCCGTCTGTGGTTGTGCGTGCAAGGGGGGTGCGGGTGTGCAAGGGGGGGTGCGGGTGTGCAAGGGGGGGTGTGCAGGTGTGTGGGTGTGCAGGGGGTGAGCGTGCGTCCCTGGGGGGGGTGCGTGCAGGGGTGGGTGGGGGTGTGCAAGGGGGCTGTGGGGGTGTGCAAGAGGTGTGCAGGTGTTTAAGGGGTGTGCGTGCAGGTGGGTGGGTGTGCAAGGGGGTGCGGGGGTGTGCGTCCGTGGGGGTGTGCGTGCAGGTGTGCGTCCGTGTGTAGTTGTGCGTCCGTGTGCGGTTGTGTCGTACGTCCGCGCGGTTGTGCGTCCGTGTGGCTGTGTGTGCAAGGGGCTCTGTGTGTGTGTGTGTCCGTGGGGGGGGTGTGTGTGCAAGGGGGGCCGTGTGGTTGTGCGTCCGTGCGCGGTTGTGTCGCGTGTCCATGCACGGGTGTGTGGCCATGCGGTTGTGCGTCCGTGTGGTTGTGTGCAGGGGGGTGTGGGTGTGTGTCTGTGTGCGGGTGTGTTGTGAGTCTGTGTGCGGGTTTGTGTGCAGGTGTGCGTCCGGGTGTAGTTGTGTGCCCGGGTGCGGTTGTGTCGCGTGTCCGTGCGGTTGTGCGTCTGTGTGGCTGTGCGCAAGGGGTGTGTGCATGTCTGTGTGTGGTTGTCGCGTGTCCGTGGTTGTGTATCCGTGTGCGGGTGTGTGGGCAGGTGTGCGGCCGGGTGTAGCTATCTGTGTGCGGTTGTGTTGTGTGTCCGTGTGGGTGTGAGTGTGCAAGGGTGTGCGTCCGTGCGGTTGTGTTGTGTGTCCGTGTGGTTGTGAATCTGTGTGCAAGTGTGCGTCCGTGTGCGGTTGTGTGTCCGTGTGCGGTTGTAGCGTGTCCGTGTGGTTGTGCATTCGTGTGTGTGTGTGTGAGGAGGGTGCGGTTGTGTGGGTGTGTGCCCGTGTGCAGCTTTGGTGTGCATCCGTGCGTGGTTGTGGCACGCGTCCGTGTGCTGTTGGCGTGTGTCTGCGTGCAGGTGTGCACCCGCGTGCAGGTGTGCATCCTCGTGGTTGTGCGTCCGTGTGCGGCTGTGTGTGCAGGTGTGCATCCGCGTGTGGGTGTGTCACACGTCCATACGCGATTGTGCATCCTCACGTGCTTGTGCATTCACGTGCAACTGTGCTGAGTGTGCACGTCTCCGTGCGGTTGTGCACCCACGTGGTTGTGTTGCACGTCTGGGTGTGGTTGTGCATCCACGTGTGGTTGTCACACGCCTACGTGCAATCCCACGGGTGCTTGTGCCGTGCATCTGTGTGCAGTCGTGCATCTGTGTGTGGCAGTCGTGTGCGGTCCTACGTGCAGTTGCACGTGCAGGTGTGCGTGCAAACGAGCTGCTGTGCGTGATCCTGTGTGCACGCAGTTGTGCGTGGTTGTGCATCCACATGTGGTTGTGTCCCGTGTGGGCGTGCATCCACGTGCGATTGTCGCATATCCATGCCTAGGTGCAGTTGTGCATCCATGTACATTTGTACACCCACGTGCAAGTGTGTCTCGTGGTTGTGCATCTGTGTGTGGGTGTGCGTCCGCGTGTGGGTGTGTCACGTGTGCTTGTGTGCATTGTGCCCGTGTATGCATCTGCTGCACACGCGTGTGGCAGCGCACACATTTGCGTGTGGTTGTGCCCCTGTGTGACTCTGCACGAGGCCCTAAGCCCGTGTGCACACGCTTGTGCGTGAGCGTGACTTTGCTTGCACGCCCACAACCAGCTGTGGCCACGTGGGCACCCGTGGGTGCTCGGGGTCAGGGGTTGTGCACGCTGGTCGGAGGGGCGTGAGCGTGCAGCCGTGAGCGTGCACGAGTGTGTGCAGGGGTTGTGCACCTGTGCGTGAGCACTGCGTGTGCATGTGCATGGCGTGTGCACGTGTGTGGGTGTGCAGCGTGTGTTTGGGTGTGCAATGGCTGGTGTGTGTGTGTGTGTACGCACCCCGTGCAACCCCCGTGTGCTGTGGGTGTGCTGCGGGTGGTGTGTGTGTGTGTGCGTGCATTGCACGTGAGCGTGCGCTGTGTGTGCCTGTGTCTGGGCATGCTGTGCCTGCTGTGGGTGGTGTGCGCGTGTACATGCGTGTGCACTGTGGGTGTGCACTGCCCGTATGCACGGGGGGGGGCGTGAGCACCGTGTGCATGCACTGGGGGTGTCGTATGTACACGCACTGTGTGCACACTCGCGCTGTGTGTGTGTGCTGCTGGTGTAGCGTGTGTGCACTGTGCGTGCACGCCCCGGGTGCTGTACGTGCACGTGCTGTGTGCACACTCGGGGTGCTGCACATGCCCGGGCTGCGTGTGCACGCTGCGTGTGTCCTGCGGGTGCTTCATGAGCGTGCGCAACGTGCGTGCGCTGTGGGTGTTGTGCGTGCACGTGCTGCGTGTGCACTGTGCCTGTGCTTCGGGTGTCGGGTGCGTGTGCACCGTGGGTGTGCGTGCACTGTGTGCGCGCTGCAGGTGTTGGGTGTGCGCGTGCTGAGTGTGCACACTGTGTGTGCTCGGGGTGTTGCGTGTGCGTGCAACATGGGTGTGCGTGCACTGTGGGTGTGCACTGTGGGTGTGCCCTACGGGTGGGTGTGCACTACGGGTGCGCCCTGCGGGTGTGCACACACTGTGAGTGTGCACTGTAGGTGCGTGTGCACTGTGTGGGTGTGCACTGCGGGTGTGCGTGCCCGACGGGTGTGCACTACGGGTGTGTGTGCACTGTGCGTGTGCACAGTGGGTGTGCACACCGCATATGTGCACTGTGGGTGTGGGTGTGCGACGCACGCGCACCAGCGGCTGTTGCACGCGCGCGTGCACCCTGTGGGTGTGCCCCGGCCGTTGTGCTGCGCGTGCCCCCGCTCCGTGCACACCCACCCACACCCACACTCACTCGCACACACGCGCGTGCCCCGCCCCGCCCCCCCGCGTGTCGCACACCCGCCCCTTGCACACGCGCGTGCCCCCGGCCGCTGCTGCGTCACCAGGCCTGCGGGGCGGGGGCGGGGCCGGGCCCGCGCCGCTCTCCGCGTGCCCGCGTCCCCGTGCGCGTGCCCGCGCGCGTGCCCGCGCGTCCTCGTGCCCGCGCGTGCCCCCCCCGTGACGCCCCCTCCCCCTCCACAGGTCGCCGCCTGCCCCTTTAAGACCCCCCCCACCGGCCCGAGGGGGCGGAGCTTCGGAAGGGCCCCGTGACGTCACGCCCAGCCCGGCCAATGAGCAGCCAGGTGAGCCCGCCGCGCCCCGCTTCGCGCTCCCTCATTGGGCGGCGGGGCGGGGCGGGGGGGGGGCGGGACCGGGCCCGCCGCGCGCTCGCCGATTGGCGGCGGGGCCGTCGCCATGGTGACGGAGGGCCCCGCCCCCCCGGAGGCGCCGTTGCCGCGGTGACGCGCGGGGACCCCCGGCCGCGGATGGAGGTGGGGGGGGGCGGGGGGGGGGAGAGGGGAGGGGGGCGGTCGCCATGGCAACCCCGCTGCTCCCCCCTCCCCCCCCCGTGGGTTCCGTGCGGGGCTCTTCCGGCTTCCGGTTGGGGGGGGGCGGGGGGCGCCGGGTCCTCCTCACCCCCCCCCTTGTCTCCTCCCCCCCCGTGTCCCCCCCCCCGATGTCCCCTCCCCCCCGTGTGACGTCATTCTGATTTGGTGACGTCACTGCGTCACGGCCACGCCCCCTTCCCCGGGTCTTCCAGTTGGCCACAGTTGTGACGTCACAGGTGACCGTGGTGTCAGCTGGGGCTGTGACGTCGCTGCGGGTTATGACGTCACCATTGAGCGTGACGTCACTTGTGGGCATGACGTCACCCCCCCCCCCCCCAGTCGTGACATCACTCCCGGTCATGATGTCACCCCCTGCTCGTGACGTCACCCCTGGTCGTGACGTCACTCCTGGTCGTGACATCACTTGCAGTCGTGACGTCACCCTGGTTGTGATGTCACCTGCAGTTGTGACGTCACCCCCCAGTCATGATGTCACCCCAGTTGTGACGTCACCCCTGGTCGTGACGTCACTCTTGGTCGTGACATCACTTGCAGTCGTGATGTCACCCCCGGTCGTGACGTCACCCCCGGTTATGACGTCACCCCGGTCGTGCCACCGCCGGTTGTGCTCGGCGCGGTGGCCGCCAGATTTGCGGTCAGTGGCCACCAGATCAGGACCAGTGGCCACCAAATCGGGACTGGGGCTGCTGGGTCCCGGCCGGTGGCTGCTGGAGCACAACCGGTGGCCACCAGGTCCTGAGTGGTGGCCTCCAAATCCCATCCCTCCTCCCCCTACAGGTGACAGCATGCACCCCCCCCATGTCCCCCCCATGTCCCCCCATCCCCCCCCCATGTCCCCACCCCCCCCCTGCCCCCCCATGTCCCCCCCCCAGTGTCCCCAATGCCGCCCCCCCTGACGCCCGGTGTCCCCGCAGCACGCCGTGCCGGCCGTGACCCCCCCGGAGCAGCAGCGCCCGGTCCATGAGGCCTCCGCTCACAGGTAGGGCCCCCCTTCCGGCCATCACCATGGCAACCGCACCCCCGTCACCATGGCAACATCACCCTCGTCTCCATGGCAACCCGTCTCCATAGCAACCCCATCCCCATGGCAACGTCGCCCCCCGTTTCCATGGCAACCCGTCCCCATGGCAACCTGCCCTCCAGCTGTTCCCCATCACCACGGCGACAGCCCCCCCCGTCTCCATGACACCCGCACCTACACCTCCCTGTTGCCATGGCAACATGCCATGGTCCTGTTTCCATGGCAACGTGTGCAGGGCCCGATCCTGCCCCACGGCACCGTGGGGTGCAGGGACCTGGTCCTGGGGGGCTGTGGGGCGGGGAGGGCGGGTCCCGCGGGGATGTGGGGCGGGGAGATGGAGCCCCACAGCGCCATGGGGCACGGGGAGCGGGTCCCATAACGCTATGGGGCACAGGGAGCAGATCCCACAGCGCTATGGGGCATGGGGAGAAGATCCCATAATGCTGTGCGGGATGGGGAGCAGATCCCATAACGCTGTGGGGCATAGGGACCAGATCCCACAGCGCCATGGGGCACAGGGAGCGGATCCCATAACGCCATGGGGCATAGGGACCAGATCCCACAGCGCCATGGGGCACAGGGAGCGGATCCCATAACGCCATGGGGCATAGGGACCAGATCCCACAGCGCCATGGGGCACAGGGAGCAGATCCCATAACACTATGGGGTATGGGGACCAGGTCCCATAATGCCATGGGGCACAGGGAGCAGATCCCACAGTGCTACGGAGCACAGGGACCAAGGCCTGTAACGCCTACCCTGTAGGGCTGGATCCTGCAGCGCTATGGGGTATGGGGACCAGATCCCACAGCTCTGTGGGGCACAGAACCGGATCCCACGTTACTATAGGGCACGGAACTGGATCCCATAGTGCTATAGGGCACAGAACTGGATCCTATAGCAGTATAGGGCATGGGGACCATATCGCACAGCTCCATGGGGCACAGACCTGGATCCCACAGCACTATGGGGCACAGGGACCAGATCCCATAAAGCCGTGGGGCTGGATCCCACAGCGCTATGGGGCACGGAACTGGATCCCGCGGTGCTATAGGGCACAGAACTGGATCCCACAGCTCTGTGGGGCACAGACCCGGATCCCGCGGGGCCGTGGGGGCGCGGGGCCGGATCCTGCCCCGGGCGGGCGCTGGCCCCAGGCCCAGGCGGGTGAGCGGCCAAGGCGGCTCCGGCTCTGTCGGCATGGGGGGGGGGGGGGCGGGATCCAGCCGCTGCGCACGTCCGGGATCTCCCGGGATCGGGGGGGGCCGCACCCCGCACCAGGTAGGGCCGCCCTCCGCCCTTCCCCCTCCCCCCACCGGATCCCCGGGGATCCCTTGGGCCAGGGAAAGATCGCGGCGGGGGTGGGATTGGGGGTGGGTGGATCCCAGGATCCACGGGGCTGGGGCAGAGCTGGGATGGAGCTGGGATCCCCTGGGATCTGCGGGGCTGGATCCCACCGCTGGGATCTGCTGGGATCTGTGGGGCAGCGGGAGGGGATCTCCCAGGATCCGTGGGGCTCAGGTGTTGGTGTGGGGCGGGTGCTGGATCCCCTGGGATCTGCAGGGCTGGATCCCACCGCTGGGATGTGCTGGGACCCATGGGGCCGGATCCTCCCCGCTGCAGGGAGGGGATCTCCCGGGATCTGTGGGGCTGGGGCATTGGTGTGGGGCGGGTGCTGGATCCCCTGGGATCTGCAGGGCTGGATCCCACCTACAGGATCTGCTGGGATCCATGGGGCAGCAGAGAGGGGATCTCCCGGGATCTGTGGGGCTCGGACGTTGGTGTGGGGCAGGTGCTGGATCCCCTGGGATCTGTGGGGCTGGATCTGAGGTATGGGATCTACGGGGATCCGTGGGGCTGGATCCTTGCCACAGCGAAGTGGGGATCTCCTGGGTTCTGTGGGGCTGGGGCATTAGCCTGGGGTGGGTGCTGGATCCCCTGGGATCTGTGGGGCTGGATCCCACCTCTGGGATCTCCTGGGATCCATGGGGCTGGATCCTTCCCGTAGCAGGGAGGGGATCTCCTGGGATCTATGGGGCTTGGGCTTTGGCGTGGGGCAGGTGCTGGATCCCCTGGGATCTGTGGGGCTGGCTCGCTGCCGGTGCGGATCTGGGATCTCCTGGGGTCTGTGGGGCTGGACCTTGGTGGGAGCGGATCCTGGATCTCCTGGGATCCCCGGGGCTTGGGGTCTGTGGGGATGCGTGAGGGATTGCCTCGGGCTGGAGATCTACTCAGGGGAGTCGGGATCTGCAGGGATCTGGGGGGATCTGCGGGGATCTGCGGGGATCTGCGGGGCTGCCCCTGGCCGCAGCACAGCCAGGATCCTGGAGGGGCAGCGGGGCCGGATCCCAGCTGGTGCTTTGGGATCCACTGGGATCCAGGGATCTGGGGGGAGGGACCCCTGTGGCTTTGGGGTCCGGGACTTGGGGGGGGGGGTGGGGATCACGGGGCTGGGGGGGGATGCTGGGGATCCCATCGACCCTGGGGGGGAACCCAGGGGATCTTGGGGGATCTCGGGGGGATCCCAGGGCCCAGCAGGTCCCAGCTGTGCCGTGGGGCAGAGCAGGGGATGATAGGGGGGGGCAGCCGGGGGGGGGGGGTGTGGGGCAGGTTGGGGGCCGGATGGGGGGCACGGGGGGGTGGGGGCGGTCAGGGCCTGTAGGGGTCAGGTTGGGGGGGCTGTGGGGGGGGTCCTGGGTGGATGTGGGGCAGGAAGGGGGGGGGCTCAGGGGGGTGGGGGCGGGACGGGGGCCCCGGGGGGTGCGGGGCGGGTTGGGGGGCAGGACGGGGGTCGTGCCGGGAGTGGGGGGGCAGAGCTGGGGGGCCCGGGAGGCTCTGCGGGGTGTGGGGCAGGAGGCGGGGGGGCACGCGGGGCTGGGGGGGGGGCACGTTGGGGGGCAGCCCTGGGGACGGAGGTGCTGTGGGGGGCACCGTGGGGCAGCCCCAGGGACGGCTGCGTCGTGGGGGGCGCGCCGTGGATCGAGCTGTGGGGCAGGCCGTGGGACAGGCTATGGGGCAGGCCATGGGGCAGGCTATGTGGCAGGCCGTGGGGCAGCCCCGGTGCCGCGAGCGAGGCTGTGGGTCGCAGCGTCGCTCGGGCCGTGGGTGACGCCGTGGGGCGCGCCGTGGGGCAGCCCCAGCGCCGTGGGTCGGGCCGGGGGTGACGCCGTGGGGCGCGCCGTGGGTCGCAGGCGCGGCGGCTCCGCAGCCATTTTAGCCGCCGGCCGGGGAAGGCCCGGACGCAAAATGGCTCCTTGGTGCCGCAGGGGAGGGGGGAGCGGGGGGGCCGGGACGCGCCGTGGGGCCGGGACGCGCTATGGGGCCGGGCCTGCCAGCCCCACATCGGGGGGGGGGGAGGATGGGATCCTGCCCCACGGCACGGGGACCCCCAACCTCGTGGCGTGGGGAGACCCTGACCCACGGCATGGGGGGGGCGGGGATGGGGGGCGGGGGGTGAGCGGGGGTAAGGGGGGGGCTGATCCGTGGGGCTGGGGGACCCCAAGGTGTGGGGGCTGGGGGACCCCAGGATGTGGGGCTGGGAGAGCCCGATGTGTGGGGCTAGGGACCCCGACCCGTAGGGCTGAGGGACCCAGGTCTGTGGGGCTGGGGGGGGGGGGGGGCCTAAATTCTGGCGCTGGGGACCCCAATCTGTGGGGCTGAGCATCCCCCAAACTGTGGGGCTGGGGAACCCCGATCTGTGGGGCTGGGGACCCCCATTTGGGGGCTAATGGGCCCCTAAACTGTGGAGAGGTTCCCCAACATCTGAGCTCCCTTTTAGGGGGGACCCCCACCTCTGAGCCCCCAATAGAAGGAACCCCAACATCTGAGCCCCTTTTAGGGGTTCCCCAACCTCTGAGCCCCCTTTTAGGGGGGACCCCAACCTCTGAGCCCCTTTTAGGAGTTCCCCAACATCTGAGCTCCCTTTTAAGGGGGACCCCAACATCTGAGCCCCTTTTAGGGGTTCCCCAACCTCTGAGCCCTTTTAGGGGGGACCCCAACCTCTGAGCCCCTTTTAGGTGTTCCCCAACACCTGACCCCCCCCAGCAGGGGGGTCCCTGACGTGTGTCCCCCCCCCCCAGGTGCGCGCCGCGGGGATGGCTCCGGTCGTGGAGGTGTCGGACGCGGGGCACAGCCGGGCGCTGCTGCTGGAGCTGAACGAGCAGCGGCTGCGGGGGCAGTTCTGTGACGTGACCATCATCGCCGGCGACGCCAAGTTCCGCGCCCACCAGAACGTCCTGGCCGCCTCCAGCCCCTTCTTCAGGCAGGCGCTGGCCGAGGCCCCCCGGGCGCCCGCCCAGGTGCTGGAGCTGCCGGGGGTGCAGGCGGGGGGGTCCTGGCCGACGTCCTCAACTTCATCTACAACGCCCGCCTCGCCGTGCCCTCGCCCGCCGCCGCCCGCGAGCTGGGCGCCGTGGGGCGCCGCCTCGGCATCCCCTGCCTGCAGGGCCTGGAGGCCGGGGGCCCCCCGCCGCCCGCACCGCCCCCCTCCCCGCGACATGAACGGCTCCTGGAGCCCCCCGGCCTCCGGCGAGGCCACGGAGGCGCGGGTGGCGCCGGTGGCGCCGGTGGATCTCACGTGCCCCGGGAGGCCGGGAGAGGCGGCGGCGGCCGAAGCGGCCTCGCTCGAACCCACGGCGGTGGTGGCGGCGCCTCCGCCTCCTCCTCCTCCTCCTCCGCCGCCGCCGCCGGCGCCGCCGCAGTCGCCGGCGCTGTGCTGCGGGCTGTGCGGCCGGGCCTTCGGCACGGCGGCGGCGCTGGGGCTGCACAGCAAGCTGCACCGCGGCCGCCGCGGCCTCGCCTGCCGCCACTGCGGCAAGAGCTTCATCCACATCAAGCGCCTGCAGACCCACGAGGTGCTCTGCAAGGACGGCACCGATGGCGCCGCCGCCGCCGCCGCCGCCACGCCGCCGCCGCCGCCGCCGCCACCGGTGGCGCCGCGGCCGCCCGGCAAGAAGGCGCTGCTGCTGCGGCACCGGGCGCTGGAGCTGTCGCCGGAGCAGGAGCACGTGGTGAAGGTGGTGGACGGGCACGTGGTGTACCTGTGCGCCGTGTGCCAGCGCTCCTACATGACGCTGTCCAGCCTCAAGCGGCACGCCAACGTCCACTCGTGGCGCCGCAAGTACCCGTGCCGCTACTGCGACAAGGTCTTCGCGCTGGCCGAGTACCGCACCAAGCACGAGGTGTGGCACACCGGCGAGCGCCGCTACCAGTGCATCTTCTGCTGGGAGACCTTCGTCACCTACTACAACCTCAAGACGCACCAGAAGGCCTTCCACGGCATCAGCCCCGGCCTCATCTCCTCCGAGAAGACGCCCAACGGCGGCTACAAGCCCAAGCTCAACGCCCTCAAGCTCTACCGCCTGCTGCCCATGCGCTCGCACAAGCGGCCCTACAAGACCTACAGCCAGGGGCTGGTGCCCGACGGCCTCCTCCTGCCCGCCCCGGCGCCCGCCGAGCCCCCGCCGCCGCCGCCCGCCGCCGCCGACTTCCCCGTGCCGCGGCCGGAGCCGGCGTCGGTCATCGCCTATGGGCGGCCCTCGGCGTCCGTCATCGTGCACAGCGGCCCCGCCGCCACCGCCGCCTCCGTCATCGCCTACAACGGCAGCGCGGTGGCCGCCCCGCCGGCCCCCGATGCCGACGCCGCCGACGCCGCCGGCCAAGCCGATGAAGAAGCAGGTGCTGCGGGATTACATCGAGGCCCAGCGGGCCGCCGGGGAGGCAGCAGCACCCAGCGCCGACCCCCGCCGCACGCGGCGGCAGCGGCGGCAGCGGCAGCAGCGGTACCAGCGGCGGCCGCACCATGACGTACGTGGCCAAGCCGGCCTACGTGGGCACGGCGAGCGAGGGCCGCGCGGCGCCGCTCTGCCAGATCACCGTGCGCATCGGCGAGGAGGCCATCGTCAAGCGCCGCATCTCCGAGACCGACCTGCGGCTGCAGCCCCCCCGCCGCCGCCGCCGTCACCCAACCGCCGCCGGCCCCCGCCGCGCGGCCCCGGCCCGGCCCCGCCGCCCGCCCGCGGGACAGCGGCGAGGACGAGGCGAGCGACGCCGAGGACCGGCTCTGGCGGCCCTACTACACCTACAAGCCCAAGCGCAAGGCCGGCGGGGCGGGCGGCGCCGTGCCCAAGGCCAAGAAGGCGCGGTGGCGCCGCAAGCTGCGGGCCCTGCGCTGGGCGCCGCGCGGCGAGGCCGAGGAGGCCGAGGCGGGGGCCGCGGCGGGGGCGCGGGCGCGGGCGGGCAGCGGGGAGTGGAAGCACGCCTGCGGGGTGTGCGGGAAGCCCTTCTCGGCCCTGCGGAAGCTGCGCAAGCACGAGCGGAGCCACGAGGGCCCGGCGGTGCCGGTGGTGGCGGCGGTGCCGGCGGCGGTACCGGCAGCGGCGGCGGCGGGTACCGGCGCCCCCCCGGGTGGGCCGCCGGCCCTCGCTGCGCTTCGCCTGCGGGCACTGCGCCAAGGTGTGCAAGACGGCGGCGGCGCTGAGCCGGCACGCCAAGCGCCACCAGGCCCCCCCGGCACCGCCGTCGCCCCCGCCGCCGCCCACCGTCATCGCCTACACCACCGCCGCCACCGCCGCCATCAAGGAGGAGGCCGAGCCTCGCGCCCCCCCCGGCCCCGCCGCCCCCCACCCCGGCCCCCCCCGAGCCCCCCGCGCCCCCCACCGCCGCCCCCCCCCGAGCCCCCCACGCCGCCGCCGCCGGGCCCCAGCGGGGGGCAGGAGCCGGAGGTCCCGCCGCAGGAGCACCCCCTGGCCCTGCTGGGGGGGGGCAAGCGGGGGGGGGCCGCCACCACCACCACCGCCGCCCCCCCCCCGGCCCCCTGCCGCCTTCTCCCTGCCCTACGGGCCCCCCCCCGGCTGGTGGCCACCTACCCCTACCCCTTCCCCCTGCCCCTGGCGCTCAGCGTGGTGCTCCCCGAGGCCGAGGCCTTTTTGGGGGGCGGGGGGGGCGCCGGGCTTGGGGGGGGGGGCCGGGGGGGCGCCCCCCCCCCCCCCGCCCCGGCTTTTGGTTTCCCTGGTGGGGAGGGGGCTGGGGAGCGGCCCCGTAAAGGGGGGGGGACCTGAGGGGGTGGGGGGGGGTCAGGGGGTGGAAGTGGGGGGGAGCTGGCACCATGGGGGGGGGGGGAACCCCCCAGAGAGACTGGGGGGGGTCTCTGTAGGGGGGGGGGTCCTGTAGATGGTGGGGGGGCCCAAGGAAGACGGGGGGCCCTAAGGATGGGGGGGTTGGAGCTAAAGATGGGCGGGTCCTGCCCCGCACGGAGGGGGGGGGGGCACAGGACATTTGGGGGGGCATTTTTTTGGGGGGGGGCACCCAAAGAGGGGGGTTCCAGCCCCCTAGGAAATTGGGGGGAGGGGCATAGGAGATGGGGGGCCCATAGGGACAATGTGGGGCTGACAATGGGAGCCCCCCCCCCGGGGATAGTGGGGACCCCCCCCCGCAAGGACACAGGACAAGCCCCCCCCAACCCCCCCCCAGGGTGGACCCCGATATGGGGGGGGGGGGGGGGCAGGAGCTGGGGGTGCCACAGGGACCAGTTTGGGAATGGGGGGGGCACTGGGGACCCCCCCAGTCCATCAGCCCCCATTCTGGGGACCCCCCCCAATGTAATGCCCCCCCCCCCAGTCTTCCCCCCCAACAAGGGGCTCCTCCAATATGGCCCCCCCCCCCCCCGAATTTTAGGGACCCCACTCGTTTGTAGACACCCCCCCCCCCCGCAGGATTTTGCACCCTCCCCCCCACGGCCCCCCCCCCCGATCGGGGCCCCCCCCCCAATAATTCAGGGCCCCCCCGGCCCCCCCAAAACCCTTTGCACCTTAACGGCATCGCAGCCACATTCCAGGGGCCGGGGGG
Organism: Anser cygnoides; assembly: GCF_040182565.1. NCBI lineage: Eukaryota > Metazoa > Chordata > Aves > Anseriformes > Anatidae > Anser > Anser cygnoides. The sequence goes on along the minus strand of NC_089903.1, from coordinate 3,179,261 downwards.
GGGGGCGGCCTCGTGCGACACGCGGGCGTGCAAGGGGCGGCCTTGTGCAACGCACACCCGTGTCTTCATGTGACGCGTGCAAGGGGCGCCCTCGTGCAGCGCCCTCGTGCAATGCACGTGCAAGGCACATCCTCGTGCAAGGCATGGCCAGGTGGCGTGTCCTTGTGCAAGGCCCGGCCAGGCCTTGTGCAACGCGTGGCCGTGCAAAGTGCTTCCTCGTGCAAGGCACGGCTGTGCCCCCGCCCCCCTCCCGCCCCCGTGCGAGGTGTCCTCGTGCAAGGCCCGTGCAAGCACCGCCCTCCTGCCACGCCACGCCCCGCGCCCGGCCCCACTTTATGCAATGCGCCCTCGTGCAAGGCCCCGCTCGTGCAGCGCACGCCCGCGCCCGGCTCCTCTCACACCGCCCCCGGCCTCACGCAAGGGGCGGCCGTGCACGAGGGTGGCGCTTGTGCAAGGCGCAGTGGGCGGAGGTGGGCCTCGTGCAAGGTGTGTCCTTGTGTGAGGTGTGTCCTCGTGCGAGGTGTGTCCTCGTGCAAGGTCCATCGTTGTGCAAGGTGAATCCTCGTGCGAGGTGTGTCCTTGTGCAAGGTGTGTCCTCGTGCGAGGTGCATCCTCGTGCAAGGTGCACTCTTGTGCAAGGGGATTCCTTATGCAACGTGTGTGTCCTTGTGCAAGGTGCATCCTCGTGCAAGGAATGTCCTCGTGCAAGGCTCATCCTCGTGCAAGGAACGTCCTCGTGCAAGGCTCATCCTCATGCACGGCGCCTCCTCGTGCAAGGCCCACCCTCGTGCAAGGCACCTCCTCGTGCGAGCCCGCCCCCCCCCCGTGCACCCCCGGCCGCGGCCCCCCCCCCCCCCCCCCGTTTGCACTTTCGTGGCCGCATTTGCTACTGACTGCCCCCCCCCCGCCCCTCCCCCCCCCCGTGCCCCCCCCCCCCCGCCCCCCCCCCCCCCGTCCCCGTCCCCACCCGACCGCACTTTAGGGGGGACCCGCCCGAAAAAAAAAAAAAAAGGAAAAAAAAAAAAAAGCGAAACAAAGCAAAAAAAGGGGAAGAGCGGGAAAAAAAATGTTAAAAAAAAAATATTAAAAAAAAGAGGCAAAAATAAGGGGGGGGAGGAGAGGGGGGGCGTGGGGACAAGGGGGGGGGGCCCGGGGGGGCCGCCACCCATGGGTGCCCCCCCCCCGGGTGTCCCCAGTGGGGTGTCCCGCGCCCCCTTCCCCCCCCTCCCCAGCAGGGGGTCCCCGGGGGGTCCCCGAGGGGGGGTCCCCAAGGGGGGGGGTCCCGGGGGGGGGCCCCGTGGCGGGGTCCCCGCGGCGGCGGTCGGTGGCGGCGGTGACAAATGTCCACTATTTATCTGCATCAGTGAGTGTTAGACGCCAATAAACACCTAGAGCTGAGCCGCGGGGACGTCGGGGGGCACGGGGGGGGACATGGGGGGACATGGGGTGACAAGGGGACATGGGGGTCATGGGGACACTGGGGGCATGGGGACATTGAGGGACATGGGGGCATTGGGGGACGGGGGGGACTCCGAGGACATTGGGGACACGGGGGACATCGGGGGACAAGGGGGTATTTGGGGGATGTTGGGGACATGGGGACATTTGGGGACGTGGTCATGGGGACACGGGGGGACACTGAGGACATGGGGACATCGAGGGACAAGGGGAGGTCATGGGGGGGGTCATGGGGACGTTGGGGGACATTTGGGGACATGGGGGGGGGTCAGGGGGACATTGTGGGACATGGGGGGACGTCGGGGACGGGGGGGGACACTGAGGACATCGGGGACATGGGGAGGTCGGGACACGGGGGGGGGACACGCGGCGGACATAGGGGACACGGGGGGGGCACCGTGAGGTTGGGGGGGATTTTGGGGGGGGTGGGACATTGGGGACACGGGGGGGGGACACCCCGACACTGCCCCTCAGACGCTGCAGCAACCACCACCTTTATTGTGCGCGGGGGGGGCACCTTGGGGCCCCCCCAAACGTTTCCCTGAGTCGGGGGGGGGCCACATGAAGCCCCCCGAGGTAAAGGGGGGGGGGGCAAAAACGGGAGATCCCCCCCCCGGGGGTGGCACAGAGCTGGGGGGGGGGTCCCCGAGATCTGCAGGGGGTCGGGCGGGGGGGGCGACATTCGGGGGGGGGGGTCCCCATTTGGGGGGGGGCTGCCCCAGAGCTCGGGTTTTGGGGTGACCCCCCCCCCTTGACACAGGGAGCCCCCCCATTGTTTTTTTTGGGGGGAATTTTGGGGGGTTTTTGGGTTGCCCCCCCCCCCCCTCCATTTTGGGGTGTCCTTTGGTGCAAGCTGGCCTGGTTGGGGGGGGGGGCTGCGATTTGGGGGCCTAAGGGGGGGGGACCCCAGTTTTGGGGTTCTCAAAGCTCCCCACGTTTGGGGTTCCCGGGGGGGGGGGGGTGCGCGGCACTTTTGGGCTGCCCAAACGGGTGTCCCCCCATTTCTGACCCCCCCCAACCCCCCCCCCCCCCGTTTTTGGGGGTTCTCAAGGGGGTGCAGGAGGGGCCCCCAGCTTTTAGGGTCCCCCCAAATTAGGGTTCCCTGGGGGGGGGTCCCCCAATATTTGCGATTCCCAAAGACCCCCCACCCCCTTTTGGGCTGCCATTTCTGACCCCCAACACCCCCCCACACTTTTAGGGGTTCTCCGGGGGGGGCAACTTTTAGGGTCCCCCCCAAATTAGGGTTCCCTGAGGGGGGTCCCCAACATTTGCGATTCCCAAAGACTCCCCCCCTTTCAGGCTGCCACTTCTGCCCCCAACACCCCCCCACACTTTTAGGGCTTCTCAAGGGGGGGGGCAACTTTTAGGGTCCCCCCACATTAGCCTTCCCACGGCCGGATGAGGCCCTGACGCCCTCCCCCAGCCCCCAATTTGGGGGTGCCCCCCCCCCCCCAACCTATCACAGCAGCCCGCAGGTGGCCGAGCGCGCCCCCGCCCCCCCCAGGGCCGCGTTGGGGTCCAGGTCGGGGGGCAGCTGCCCGGGGCCCCCCCAGACGTTGAGCTCCTGGAAGAGGCCGGTCTCGATCAGCTCCTCCTGCCAGGGCACGGGGACGGTCCCCGAGGCGAAGGCGTCGCACAGCGCCGCGTCCCCCCCGTCCAGCTCCACGCCCCGCACCGACGAGAAGGCCCCCACGTCCCCCAGGTCCTTGGCGTACACCCGGCGGGGGTCCGGCACGAAGGGGGGGGGGCACCAGGCCTGCAAAGGCGGGGGGGGGGGAAGGGGGGGAGAGGGAAAGAGGGGACGCCCCCAGCCTGTGCTGGGGGGGCTCTGCCGGCACCCCCCGAGCATCCCAGGTACCCCCCGATGGCCCCCACTACCCCTCTCCTGGTACGCCCAGTACCCCCCAGTATCCCCAGGTACCCCCCGGTATTCCCAGGTAACCCCCCCGGTACCCCCCAGTATCCCCAGGTACCCCCCGGTATTCCCAGGTAACCCCCCCAGTACCCCCCAGTATCCCCAGATACCCCCCGCTATTCCCAGGTAACCCCCCCAGTACCCCCCAGTATCCCCAGGTACCCCCCAGTATTTCCAGGCACTCCTCCCAGTACCCCCCAGTACTCCCCAGTATCCTCAGGTACCCCCCAGTATCACCAAGTACCCCCCCAGTACCCCCCAGTATCCCCAGGTACCCCCCAGTATTTCCAGGTACCTCTCCCAGTACCCAGTATCCCCAGGTACCCCCCCCCCATAATCCTAGATATCCCCAAGGCCCCCCCAGTACCCTCCCAGTATTCCCCTGGTACCCCCAGTACACCCCCAGTATTCCCAGGTACTCCCAGTACTCCCAGTAGCCCCCAAGTCCTCCTGTAATACCCCCAATACCCCCCCCAGTATCCCCAGGTACCCCCAGTACTCCCAGTAGCCCCCCAGTCCTCCTGTGATACCCCCAGTAGCCCCCCCCAGTATCCCCAGGTGCCCCCCAGTACCCCCCAGTACCCCCAGTACCTCCCTAGTCCCCCCATGATGCCCCCAGTAACCCCCCAGCACCCAACACCCACTGGAAACCCCATTTTGGGGCACCCAGCACCCACTGGGACCTGTTCCGGAGCACCCAGTGCCCACACAACCCCATTCTGGAGCACCCACGACCCCCACAGACCCCTCCTGGAGCACCCAGCACCCACTGGGACCCCTTCTGGAGCACCCAGCCCCAGATGAACCCCTCCTGGAGCACCCATGAAGACTTATTCTGGAGCACCCAGCACCCAAACCAACCCCTCCTGTAGCACCCAGTGTCTCCCAGAGCCCTTGTGGAGCACCCAGCACCCACGGTAACTGATTCTGGAGCACCCAGCACCCAAAACAACCCCCTCTGGAGCACCCGACATCCAGATGGACCCATTCTGGAGCACCCACCACCCAAACCAACCCTTCCTGGAGCACCCAACGCCCACAGGGACCCCTTCTGGAGCACCCAACCCCCAGATGAACCCATTCTGGAGCACCCCCCCACCCAAACTGACCCCTTCTGGAGCACCCAACGCCCACGGGGACCCATTCTGGAGCACCCAACCCCCAGATGAACCCCTCCTGGAGCACCCATCAAGACTTATTCTGGAGCACCCGCCACCCAAACCGACCCCTCCTGCAGCACCCACCGCCCCCAGCCCCCCCCCCCGGAGCACCCCTGGGTGGGGGGTTACCTGCCTCGAGGCGCCCCCAGCTGACGGCGGCGAAGAGGGGGTGCGCCTTGAGCTGGGCGCAGCTCCCGGCCTGGAAGCCCAGGCGGGCGCCGGGGTCCTTGGCCAGGAGCCCCTCGCAGGCCGCCCGCGCCGCCGCGCTGAAGCGCTCCGAGAAGGTGACGGGGTCGTGCAGCGTGCGCCGCGTCACCTCCTGGTTCTCCACCTGCGGGGACAGCGGCGCCGGGGGGTGACCGTGGGGACGGGGGGACAGGAGGCGGAGCGTGGGGACACGGGGTGGTGAGTGGGGGCATGGGGATAACGCCTGGGGACATTGGGATGATGTTGGGGACGTGGCGATGACGTTGGGGACATGGCGATGATGCCTTAGGGATATGGGAGTGACGTTGGGGACATGGGGATGACATCTGGAGACATGGGGATGACGCATGGGGACACGGGGTGACACTTGGGGACATGGGGATGATGCCTGGGGACATGGGGATGACACCTGGGGACATGGGGGGATGCTTGGGGACATGGGGATGGCACCTGGGGACATGGGGATGACATTGGGGACATGGGGGGATGCTTGGGGACATGGGGATGGCACCTGGGGACATGGGGATGACACCTGGGGATATGGCGATGACGCTTGTTGAGATGGGGATGACTCTTGGGGACGCTGGGATAATGTATGGGGACACGGGGTGACATCTGGAGACATGGGGATGGCACCTGGGGACATGGGGGGATGCTTGGGGACATGGGGATGATGCACAAGGACATTGGGATGACGCTTGGGGACATGAGCCTGTCGCTTGAGGACATGGGGATAACGCACGGGGACACGGGGTGACACCTGGGGACATGGGGTGACACTTGGGGACATGGGGATGATGTTGGGGACATGGGGATGCCGTTGGGGACATGGGGATGACACACGGGGACAGGGGGTGACACCTGGGGACATGGGGACGACACTTGGGCCCCCAGTACCTTCCAGTCCCTCCCAGTCCCCCCAGTCCCCCCAGTACCCCCCCACCTTCTCCCCGTGGAGCTGCAAAGGTCCCTTGGACTCCCAGTACCCCACCCAGTCCCTCCCAGTCCCTCCCAGTCCCCCCCAGTACCCCCCCACCTTCTTCCCATGGCGCCAGAAGGGCCCCCTGGCCTCCCAGTCCCCCCCAGTCCCCCCAGTACACCCCTACCTTCTCCCCGCGGCGCCGGAAGGGCCCCCAGTCCCTCCCAGTCCTCCTCCCAGTCCCCCTCCCAGTCCCTCCCAGTCCTCCCAGTCCCCCCAGTGCCCACCTTCTCCCCGCGGCGCCGGAAGGGCCCCCTGGCCTCCACCATCTCGAAGAGCGTCACCCCCAGCGTGAAGTAGTCGACGGCCCAGTCGTACTCCTCGTCCCGCAGCACCTCGGGCGCCATGAACCCTGGGGACAGGGGGGGGACACCAGGGGACACCCCGGTGACGGGGGGGGGGGACGCGGGGGGACGCAGGGGGACGCCCCGTGTCCCTGTGTCCCCTGTCCCGGGTCTGGTTCTGTCGCTGGGGGCCATGGCCCCGCAGTGTCCCCCCTGCGTCCCCATGTCCTCGGTGTCCCCCCCATGTCCCCACCTGTCCCTGTGTGACCCCATGTCCCCCAATGTCCCCTTGATGTCCCCCCATCTCCCCATGTCCCCCCCATGTCCCCCATGTTCCCAAACCCCCATGTCCCCCATCTCCCCACGTCCCCATGTGTCCCCCATGTCTCTGTGTCCCCCCATGTCCCCACCATCTCCCTGTGTCCCCCCATGTCCCCATAGATCCCCATGTCCCTGTGTCCCCCCGTGTCCCTGTGTCCTGCCCATGTTCCCCATTTCCTCAGTGTCCCCCCTATGTCCCCATGTGTCCCCCATGTCCCCATGTCCCCTCATGTCCCCCCGTAACCCCCCATCTCCCCATGTCCCCCCATGTCCTGCCCATGCCCCCTGTGTCCTCAATGCCCCCCTGCCCCCCCATGTCCCCCTGCCCCCCATGTCCCTGTGCCCCCCCCATATCCCCCCCATGTCCCCCCCTTGTCCCCGTGCCCCCCCCATGTCCCCGCCCCTACCTGGGGTCCCGGCATAGCCGCGGGTCTTGCTCTGCCCCTCGCGGAGCTCCACGGCCAGCCCCATGTCGGACAGACGGACGTGGCCTGCCCCGACCAGCACCACCAGTAACCACCAGCGACCCTCCCAGCGCCTCCCAGTAACGCTCCCCAGTGCCCCCCCCCAGTGTCCCCCCAGCCCCTTGGTGTCCCCACAAGTCCTGGATGTTCCCTGGATACCCCATATCCCGCACAATGTCCCCAATGTCCCCATGTCCCCCATGTCCCCCCAGTGTCCCCAATGCCCCCCACGTCTTCCCAGTGTCCCCATATCCCCCACATCCTACCAATGTCCCCAATGTCCCCCACCTTGCCCTCATGTCCCCCCCATCCCCCCAATGTTCCCATGTCCCCCACATCCCTCCAGTGTCCCCATATTCCCCAATGTCCCCATGTCCCCCACGTCCCCCCAATACCCCCGTGTCCCCAATGGCCCCGTGTGCCCCACGCCGCATCCCCAACATCTCCAATGTCCCCATGTCCCAGATGTCCCCATGTCCCCAGTGTCCCCACATCCCAGATGTCCCCCCCCGTCCCCACGTCCCCGACGTCACGCCCTGTCCCCACATCCCCAGTGTCCCCAATGTCCCCAGTGTTCCCCATGTCCCCGACATCCCCGATGTCCCCCCCCTTGTCCCCACGTCACCGGCGTCATCGAGGAGGACGTTCTCGGGCTTGAGGTCGCGGTAGACGATGCGGTGCTGGTGCAGGTGCTCCAGCCCCAGCAGGATCTGGGCGGTGTAAAACACGGCCCGCGGCTCGGGGAACCCGGGGTTGTCCTCGTCCACATTGTACACGTGGTACCTGGCACGCCAAGGACACGCCACGCACATGCTAAGGACACGCCAGGGACGTGCCAGCACCCGGGGACACGCCGCGGCTCGGGGACACGCTGGGGACACAGCTCAGGGATGCTGGGGTCGGCCAGGGCCACGCTGCACATGTGTGGCACCTGCACATGCTAAAGACCACACCAAAAACATGACACGCACATGCTAAGGACACGCCGTGGATGTGCACACGCTAAGAACATGCGGAGGTGCCCCAGGAGCTGGGACATCCCATTGCAAACATGATGTGCACGCCACGTACATGCTACGGCCAAATAACACGCCAGGCACACGCCAAGCACACGCCAAGCACACGCCAAGCACACGCTTACCGCAGGTCACCGCCGTTCATGAGCGTCATGACGAGGCAGAGGTCGGTCTTGGTCTGGAAGGCGCAGGCCAGCGAGACGATGAAGCGGCTGTGCACCCGCGCCAGGATGCGCTTCTCCACCAGCGCCGCCTGCACACGCCAAGCACATGACAAGGACACGCAGCTGGTGCCGGCCCGGTGCAGGCCGAGGACACGCCAAGCACATGGGGTGGCACGGAGCGAGTACATGTCAAGCACACGCCAAGCACATGTGTGTTCCCACTGGGTCCCTCCCCAACCTTGGATGGCCCAAAGCATCTTCGGGCGTGCACGCCAAGCACATGCCAAGCACACACAGAGATCATGAGGAAAACATAGAAGACGATGAGAAGGAAAATGGAGGAAGAAAAGGGGGGAAAAAGAGGGAGGAGGAGGGGACAGAGGGATGGACGAGGGGACAGGGGGACAGGGAGGGGGATGGGGGGCCAGGTGAGGGGACAGAAGGATGGACAAGGGGCCAGAGGGATGGACAGGGGGACAGAGGGATGGACAAGGGGACAGGGGGACATGGAGGGGGACAGGGAGACAGATGAGCAGACAGAGGGATGGACAAGGGGACAGGGGGATGGACAGGGGGACAGAAGGATGGACAAGGGGACAGATGAGGGGACAGAGGGGACGCAGGAATGAACGAGGGGACAGGGGGACAGGGAAGGGGTTGAAAGGCTGGACGAGGGGCCAGAGGGATGGACAAGGGGACAGATGGGCAGGTGAGGGGACAGAGGGACAGACGATGGGCTAGAGGGATGGACAGGAGGACAGAGGAATGGACAGGGGGACAGAGGGACGGACAAGGGGGCAGGGGGACAGGGAAGGGGACAGGAAGACAGATGATGGGACAGAAGGATGGACAGGGGGACAGAGGGATGGACAGGGGACAAACAGGCAGACGAGGGACCCGAACGATGATGGCAGGGACGGGGACGGCCACCTCGTAGCCATGGCGCTTCTTGAGCCGCTTCTTGTTGAGGCGCTTGTTGGCGTACATCTTGCCGGTGGCGCGGCGCTGGCAGGCGCAGACCTCGCCGAAGCCGCCCTTGCCCAGCACGCGGAAGTCAGCGAAGGCCTCGGCGCCCACCGGCTGCCCCTCCAGCCACTTGAACTGGGTGAAGCGCCCGAAGTAGGGCGAGGCGCGGTACGGCGCCCACGCCGTCGCCTCCAGGTGCGCCAGCAGCTCCTTCTGCGCCAGCCCAAAGTCCTCCAGGGTGCTGGGGCCTGGGAGGAGCAGGGAGAGAGGTGGGGACAGCATGAGGGGTGTGGGGGTGTCGTGGCAGCCGTGGGTGTCATGGCAGCCGTGGGTGTCATGGCTGCCATCAAGGTCATGGCTGCCATTGGGGGTGCCATGGCCATTACTGGGGGTGTCATGGCTGCCGTTGGTGTCATGGCTGCCACCAAGGTCATTGCTACCACTGGGGGTGCCATTGGCGTCATGATTACTGGTGGTGTGATGGCTGCCAATGGTGTCATGGCTGCCCTCAACATCATGGTTGCAACTGGCGGTGTCATGGCCACAACTGGTGTCATGGTCACCATCTTCATGGCTTCAACCGGGGTGTCATGGCTACCACTGGGGTTATCATGGTTGCCATCTTCATGGCCATCCCAGGACGTATCATGGCCGCACTGGGAGGTGTCATGGCCACCCCTGGCCGTATCTTGGCTGCCATTGGAAGTATCATGGCTGCTCCAGGAAGTGTCATGGCCAGCATTGGAGGTATCATGGCCAGCATTGGAGGTATCATGGCCGCCATTGGAGGTATCGTGGCTGCCATTGGAGGTATCATGGCCGCCCTGGTGGTATCATGGCCACCATCGGAGGTATTATGGCCACCATTGGCGGTATCATGGCCGCCATTGGAGGTATCATGGCCGCCATTGGAGGTATCATGGCCACCTTGGAGGTGTCATGGCCGACCTGGAGGTATCATGGCTGCCCCAGGAGGTATCATGGCTGCCATTGGAGGTATCATGGCCGCCATTGGAGGTATCATGGCTGCCATTGGAGGTGTCGTGGCTGCCCTTGGAGGTATCATGGCTGCCATTGGAGGTATCATGGCTGCCATTGGAGGTATCATGGCTGCCCCAGGAGATATCATGGCCACCCTTGGAGATATCATGGCCGCCCCCAGAGGTGTCATGGCTGCCCTGGAGGTATCATGGCCGCCATTGGAGGTATCATGGCCGCCATTGGAGGTATCATGGCCGCCATTGGAGGTATCATGGCCGACCTGGAGGTATCATGGCTGCCATTGGAGGTATCATGGCCACCCTTGGAGGTATCATGGCTGCCATTGGAGGTGTCATGGCTGCCCTTGGAGGTATCATGGCTGCCATTGGAGGTATCATGGCTGCCCCAGGAGGTATCATGGCCGCCCCTGGAGGTATCATGGCTGCCATTGGAGGTATCATGGCCACCTTGGAGGTGTCATGGCCGACCTGGAGGTATCATGGCTGCCCCAGGAGGTATCATGGCTGCCATTGGAGGTATCATGGCCGCCATTGGAGGTATCATGGCTGCCATTGGAGGTGTCGTGGCTGCCCTTGGAGGTATCATGGCCGCCCTTGGAGGTATCATGGCTGCCATTGGAGGTGTCATGGCTGCCCTTGGAGGTATCATGGCTGCCATTGGCGGTATCATGGCTGCCCCAGGAGGTATCATGGCCGCCCCTGGAGGTATCATGGCTGCCATTGGAGGTATCATGGCCGCCATTGGAGGTATCATGGCTGCCATTGGAGGTGTCGTGGCTGCCCTTGGAGGTATCATGGCTGCCATTGGAGGTATCATGGCTGCCATTGGAGGTATCATGGCTGCCATTGGAGGTATCATGGCTGCCCCAGGAGATATCATGGCCACCCTTGGAGATATCATGGCCGCCCCCAGAGGTGTCATGGCTGCCCTGGAGGTATCATGGCCGCCATTGGAGGTATCATGGCCGACCTGGAGGTATCATGGCTGCCATTGGAGGTATCATGGCCGCCCTTGGAGGTATCATGGCTGCCATTGGAGGTGTCATGGCTGCCCTTGGAGGTATCATGGCTGCCATTGGCGGTATCATGGCTGCCCCAGGAGGTATCATGGCCGCCCCTGGAGGTATCATGGCTGCCATTGGAAGTATCATGGCCACCTTGGAGGTGTCATGGCCGACCTGGAGGTATCATGGCCGCCGTTGGCAGTATCATGGCCGCCCCCGGAGGTGTCATGGCCGCCCCACTCACCTGCAGGCGGCGCCGTGGCGGCGGCGCTGAGGAAGCCACAGTGCTCGGCCCCTCCCGGGGTGAAGAACCGCCCCCGCAGGGCCATGGCCGCCCCACCGCGCTCCGCCTCCTCGCAGCACTCGAAGGCCTCGAGCTCCGCCCACAGCGCCCCGGCCGCGGCCAATCCCGGCGTGGCCTCCAGGAACTGCCGGAAGAGCCGCTTCCCGATTGGCTGCTCCAGGCACTGCCACCGGAAGGACATCTCCTCCGCCCCCTCCTGGGCGCCGCCATCTTGCCCGGAGGCACCTTGGGCGCCGCCATGTTGCGGGGCGCCCCCTCCGCCGTTACCGGGGGCACCGCCAGCCAGGCGGGCGCGCAGGGCCTCGCACTGGGAGATGTGGGGCAGGCGGAGGCGGGCGCGATGCCGCCGGTCCCGGCTCGAGGCCCCCGAAGCGCCGGCGCCGCCGCGGGCCGACACGTAGGCTGAGTTGGCCACCACCGTCTCCAAGCCGCCGATGTCCATGGCTGCGGGAGGAGGGGAAGGGGCTGAGGCCGGGCGCGATGCCAGGATTAACCCCACCCCTGGGTTAACCCCGCCCCCGGATTAGCCCCACCCCGGTTTAGCCCCGTGCCCGGATTAGCCCCACCCCCGGATTAGCCCCTCCCTCTGGGTCAAACCCACCCCCAGATTAGCCCCACCCCCTGGATTAACAACCCCAGATTAGCCTCGCCCTCAGATTAGCCCTGCTCCCTGGGTTAACCTCACTCCCAGATTAGCCCCGCCACCCTGGATTAGCCCTGCCCCAGATTATCCCACCCCAGATTATCTCTGCCCTTGGATTAGCCCCACGCCCTGTGTTAACCTCACCCATGGATTAGCCCCTCCCCCTGGATTAGCCTCACCTGTGTATTAGCCCCACCCTCATATTAGCCCCACCCCCAGGTTAAACCTTGCCCCCAAATTAGCCCCACCCCCTCAGATTAGCTTTGCCCTGCATTAGCCCCACCCTTAGATTAGTCCCACCCACTGGGTTAACCTCTGACCCTGATTAGCCCCACCCCCTAGGTCAAACTCACCCCCAGATTAGCCTCACCCCACGGATTAGCAACCCCAGATTAGCCTCACCATCAGATTAGCCCCACCTCTTGGGTTAACCTCACCCCCAGATTAGCCTCACTTCCCCAGATTATCCCCACCCTCAGATTATCCCCACCGCCATATTAACCCCACCCTCGGATTAGCACCGTCCCCTGGATTAACCTCACCCATGGATTAGCCCCTCCCCACCTGCGTATTAGCCCTGCCCTTATATAAACCTCACCCCCAGGTTCAACCTTGCCCCCAGATTAGCCCCACCCCCTCAGATTAGCCCTGTCCCTGTATTAGCCCCACCCTCGGATTAGGTATTAGCCCCAACCCCTGGGTTAACCTCGTACCCAGATTAGCCCCACCCCATAGGTCAATCTCACCCCAAAATTAGCCCTGCTCCCCAGACTAGCAACCCCAGATTAGCCTCACCCGCAGATTAGCCCCACTCCCTGGGTTAACTTCTCCCCCAGATTAGCTCCACCTCCCCAGATTAGCTCCTCCCCATATTAGCGCCGCCCCTAGATCATCTCCGCCCCCTGGGTTAACCTCACCCATAGATTAGCCCCTCCCCCTGGATTAGCTCCACCTGTGTATTAGCCCCGCGCATATATAAACCCCACCCCCAAGTTTAACCTCGCCCCTGGATTAGCCTCACCCCCTCAGATTAGCCCTGCCCCTGCATTAGCCCTGCCCTTGGATTCATCCCACCCCCGGGTCAACCTCAGACCCGGATTAGCCCCACCCCCTAGGTCAAACTCACCCCCAGATTAGTCCCACCCCCTGGATTAGCAACCCCAGGTTAGCCTCCCCTTCGGGTTAGCCCCGCCCCCTGAGTTATCCTCACCCCCTGCTCTGCTCCCCGGATTAACCCTGTCCCCACAGTAGTCCCACACTCAGATTAGCCCCACCCCCTGTATTAGCCCCACCGGTGTATTAGCCCCTCCCTCATAGTACCCCCACCCCCAATCTTAACCATGCCTCCAGATTAGCCCCGCCCCCCAGATTAGCCCTGTCCCCCAGATTAGCCCTGTCCCCGCATTAGTCCTGCCCTGGGATTAGCCCCGCCCCCTGAGTTGACACCACCCCTGATTAGCCCCAACCACCCATACCAATTTTGCTCCCCAGATTAGGCCCGCCCTCGGAATAGCCCATTCCCCTGGATTAACCTCACCCTGGATTAGCCCCGCCCCTTCAGATCAGCCTTGCCCCTGCATAAGCCCCGCCCTCGGATTAGCACCGCCTCCTGGGATACCATCACCCCTGGATTAGCCCCATTCCCCCATATTATCCCCCCCCCGGATTAGCCCCGCCCATGGATTAGCACTGCCCCCTGGGGTAACCTTACCCCTGGATTAGCCCCACCCCCTGGATTAGCCCCACCCTCATATTAGCCCCACCTCAAATCTTAACCTCGCCCCTGGATTAGCCCCACCCCCAGATTAGCCCTGCCCCCTGGGTTGACCCCACCCCTGGTTAGCTCCAACCACTCATATCAACTTTTCTCCCCAGATTAGCCCCGCCCTCGGAAAAGCTCCGTCCCTTGGATTAACCTCACCCTGGATTAGCCCTGCCCCTTCAGATCAGCCCTGCCCCTGAATAAGCCCCGCCCTCGGATTAGCACCGCCCCCGGGATACCATCACCCCTGGATTAGCCCCACTTCCCCATATTAACCCCCCCCCCCCAGATTAGCCCCACACTTGGATTAGCACCACCCCCTGGATTAGCCCCACCCCCTGGATTAGCCCTGCCCTCATATAAGCCCCACCCCCAAATTTAACCTCTCCCCGGGATTAGCCCCGCCCCCCAGATTAACCCTGCCCCCACTAGCCCCACCCTCAGATTAGCCCCGCCCCCTGGATTAACCTCACCTTCAGGATTAGCCCCCGCCCACCCGTATCACCCTTGCTCCCCAGATTACCCCCGCCCTTGCAACAGCCCCGCCCCCCGGATTAACCTCACCCCCGGGATTAGCTCCGCCCCCCTGCCCGGGATTAGCCCCGCCCCCAGGCCGGGGTCTGAGACCTTAAAGGGCCGGCGCGCTATAATTAGCGCCAAAGCCGCTCAGCCCTAAGCCGCTTCCACCCCCCCCCCGGGGACCCCCCCCCCAATCCCACAGTGCCCCTGGGCCGCAGGGCATGCTGGGAATGGTGCCCCCCCCTTCGACCCCCCCCCATGGCCCAAAGGATGCTGGGAACCCGAACCCCCCCCCCAGACCCCCAAAGGGTGCTGGGAAGGAGGGGGGGGGGGCAGGACCAGGGCCCCCCCCCCCAGGACCCCCGGGGGGGGGGAACCCCCCCCAAAAGGACCCAGAGCCCCCCCAAAAAGACCCAGGTGCCCCCCCAAAGGGCCCCAAGGTGTCCCAAAGCACCCCCCCCCCGAAAGCACCCAGGGGTCCCAGACCCCCCCCCAAGTGCCCAAGGCCCCCCCACCCTGGGGGGGTCCCCAGGGGGCTCAGCCCCCCCCCCGGTGCCCCCAGGACCCCCCCCCAGCTGCCCCCCAACCCCTCGGGGCCCCCCCCACCCCCAGGGGTCCCAGCACCCCCACTACGCCCCCCCCCCAGCCCTCCCAGGTGCCCCCTCCTCCCCCATGACCCCCCTCCCTAGAGGTCCCAGCCCACCCCGCCCCCCCAAGACCCCCAGGGCCCCCCCCCCAAGGGGACCCAGACACCCCCCCGAGGTGCCCCCACACCCCCAGGGGTCCCAGCCCCTCCCCAATGTCCCCAGGACCCCCCCCAGGTGTCCCCCCGAAGGGACCCAGAGCCCCCCCTAATCACCCCCCCCCCACCCCCAGGTGACCCCCCCCTCCAAGAGGACCCAGCTCCCCCGACCCCCCCCCCCAAGGACCCCCCCCAGGCCCCCCGTCCCCAGGCACACCCCCCAGGGACCCCCCACCCCCGGGACCTCCCACCCCCAGGGGACCCAGCCCCCCCGGGACCCTCCCCCCCCCACTGACCGGTGCCCCCCCCCCGGTGCCCCCCCCCCCCCGAGCCCCCCGGCCCCTCTCACCCGCGCAGCTCCCGGTGCCCGCGGTGGCTCCGCCGGGCTTGGCTCCGCCCGGGGATTAACGGGGATCTGCGGGGGCGGCCGGGCCCCCCCCCCGTCCCCTCCGAGGGTTCCGGGACACCGGGGGGGGGGCACACGGAGCCCCCCCCCCCCCGCCCCGCTGTCCCCAGGGGACCCGGCGGGGACGCGCCGTTACCGGGGAGCCCGGAGCTGCTCGGCACGGCACGACCGGGGGGGGGGCGGGTGTCCCCCCCCCTCTTTTTGGGGGGGGGTTGGGGGGGGTTGTGCCCCCCCTCCCGTCACCTCCCGCCCCCTCTGTAGCCCCGCCCTCCCCCCCCCCCGCTCAGCAGCCCCCAAGGGCAGCCAGGGCCCCTCCTCCAGTGCTCCCAGTTCACTCCCAGTAAGCCCCCAGAGTTCCAAGGAGTCCTCCCCATTGCCCTCTCTCCGTGCCCCCAGTAGCCCCCAGTAGCCCCCCAGTGCTCCCAGTGCTCACCCAGTAAGCCCCCAGAGCTCCCAGGACCCCTCCCCAGCGTCCCCTCTCTGTGTCCCCAGTAGCCCCCAGTGCTCCCAGTAACCTGCTCAGTGCCCCCAGTAGCCCCCCAGTGCTCCCAGTAACTCCCCAGTGCCACCAGTAACCTCCTCAGTGCACCCAGTAGCCCCTCCAGTGCTCCCAGTAGCCCCCCAGTGCCCCCAGGAGCACCCCAGTGCCCCAGTAACCTGCTCAATGCCCCCAGTAGTCCCCCAGTGCTCCCAGTTAGGACCCCCAGTGCCCCCAATAACCTGCTCAATGCCCCCAGTAGTCCCCCAGTGCTCCCAGTTAGGACCCCCAGTGCTCCCACATCCCCCGAGGCTCCCAATGACCCCCCCCCAGTGCTCCCAGTATCCCCCAGCGTTCTCCCCGCGCCCCTCTCCCCGCGCGGCCCCTTTAAGACCCCCCCAGCCCTCCCTAAATCTCTCAATGGGGGGCGGTGGGAAACGGCCGCGGGGCTCCCCGCCCCCCTCATTAGCATAAGGGGCGGGGCGCGGGCGGCTTTAGAGCGCTCGATTAGCATAGGGGCGTGGCTAAGGGCGAGGGGGCGTGGCTCCGAGGCTATATAAGGCGGCGCGGCGGCGGCGCTGGGGAGTCGCGGGTTCGAATCCCGGCGCGGGCGGAGCGGACCGGGACCCCCGGAGGCCTCCCCCCCCCGCCCCGAGACCCCCCCCCCCCCCCCAAAAAAAAATGGCTCGGGACAAGGAGAAGCGGAGCTGCGGGCAGGTGCTGGCCGAGTGGCGGGCCTTCGTGTGGGACCCGCGGAGCCGCCAGTTCCTGGGCAGAACCGGTACCAGCTGGGGTAGGTCCGGCGTGGGGGGCGCGGGGACCTCCCCCCCCATTTTGGGGGTGCAGTGGGGGGAGCAACCCTGGGTGGGCTGCGTGGGGATCCCCCCCTTGGGGTGCAGTGGGAAGGCGCAGAGGGCCCCCCCCCCCGTAGGGATGCACATTGGGGGGGGGACATCTCTAAAAGTTGTGGACCTCGCCCCCCCCCCCCCCCCCCCCCTTGTGGGTTTAGGGTATGGGGACCCCCCTCCCCATTTGGGTCCCCTATGGGGACCCTATTTGGGCCCCCCCCCTATTTGGGTGCAATGGGAGGGGGGTGTATGAGACCCCCCCAGTATAGCTACAGGTGGGGGGGGTTGCGTAGGGCCCCCCCCGCAAATAGGGGGGGCACGTAGGGGTCTCCTATAGGGCTGCATCAGAATGGGTTGTGTAGGGGTTCCCCTATAGATGCAAATGGGGGCAAATGGGGACCCCCCAGCTTGGGTCCAATGGGGGGGGGGCTTGCACAGGGACCCCCCCCGGGCGGGTGTGTCGGGAGGGGGCCATATGGGGACCTCCCCCTCCCAGAGCGCAACAGGAGGGAGTTTTCTAGGGTCCTCCCCGGCATCCCCCCCCCATTTCTGTATGGGTTTAAGGGGGGGCTGCACAGAGCCCCCCCAATATGGATTTAAGGGGGGGGGGCTGCATAGGGCCCCCCCATGGAAGGACGTCTCTTAAAGGTCCCCCCCATGGGTGTAATTTGGGGGGGGGCGGGTTGCATAAGGACCCCCCCCTCAATTGGAGGACGCCCCATTTAAACGCTGCATTTTTTTGGGGGGGGGCCCTTGGGGGCGGGGTACTTGCATGGACCCCCCCCATGGGTGCAAGGGGAGGGGGCTCCATACCCCCCCCCCCTCATTTTGGGGGCGGGTGCAAACAGGGATGGGGCTGCAGGCTCCCCCCACGAGTCTGCGTTGGAGGGGGGGCACTTTGTGGGCCTTGGGGGGGTCAATTTTTGGGGGGGGGGGGGGGGGGCAGGATTGTGCCCCCCACCCCCCCCGTCTGTCGCGCTGTGGCTGCAAAAGTAGGTCATGGACGGGGCTGGGGGATGGGAGCGACAGGGACCCCCCCGGGGGGGGGCAGCCAGATGGACATTGTCCCCCCCCCCCCCCCATTTACAGACAGACGGGGACCCCCTGGGCTGGGACCCCCCCCATTTGTAGGGACAGATGGCTCGGGGGGGGGGGGGTCTGGGGGCTTTTGGGGGGGGGCAGAAGGGGGATTGGGGTCTTTGGGGGGGATTTTGGGGGTGTCCGGAAGGGACCGGGGGGGTCTCCAGGAGTGGGTTTGATTTTTGGGGTGAATTTAGCAGGATTTGGGGACTGCGGTGGGTTTGGGGAGGATTTGGGGCTGTTTTGGGGGTATTTGGGGCTCCGGGAGCGTTCTGGGGGGAGATTGGGGCTTTGGGGGGGGAATTTGGGGTGGGATTTGATGTCAATGGGGCGATTTCATGGTTTTTAGGGGGCTCTGGGGGCAGTTTGGGGGTGCTTGGGGCGTTTGGGGCAGTTTTGGGGTAGATTTGGTGTCATGGAGCAGGGTTTTTTGGGGGTATTTATGGCTCTGGAGGCATTTGGGGGGGCATTTGGGGGGGTATCTGCTGCCGTGGGGGCAGTGGGGGGAGCTGTGGGTGGTTTGGGGCACGCTTGGGGGTATTTGGGGCTCTGGGGGCAGTTGGGGGGGCAGTTGGGGTGTGGGGGACAGTTGGAGGGGCTGCATTTGGGGGTCTCGGGGCAGTTTTTGGAGGGTGTTTGTTACTGGGGCAGTTTAAGGGGGCAGTTTGGGGGGGTCTTGGGGCAGCTTTGGGGGGCTGTTTGGGGGTGTCGGGTCAGTTTGGGCATCTCGGGGCAGTTTTGGGGTCATTTGGGGGTCTTGGGGCCGTTTTGGGGGCATGTTTGGGGTCATTCAGGGGTCTTGGGGCAATTTTGGGGGCACATCTGGGGTCATTTGGGGGTCTTGGGGCAATTTTGGGGACCTTGGGGCAGTTTTCGGGGGGGCTTTTTGGGTGCTGAGGGGTGACATTTTGGGGGTTTGGGGGGCACCTGGGGTCCTCCGGGCAGCTTTCGGGACATTTTGGGGGCAAACGGGCTGCTTTGGGGTGGCGTTTCGGGGTCTTTTTTCGGGGGGGGGGGGGGGGGGATTCCCCCACCCCCGGGGGGGGTCAGCGGGGGGGTGCTGACCCCGTGCCCCCCCCCCCCCAGGCCTGATCCTGCTCTTCTACCTGCTCTTCTACGGGTTCCTGGCCGGGCTCTTCGCCCTCACCATGTGGGTGCTGCTGCAGAGCGTCGACCCCCACGTGCCCAAGTACCAGGACCGCCTCGCCACCCCCGGTGCGCACGAGGGGCCCCTTGCACGAGGGTTTGCACGAGGGGGGCTTCGCACAAGAGACCCTTTGCACGAGGACTTGGAGCGAGACCTCATGGTTGGGGGGGGCACTGGGAGTGTGCAGTGGGCGGCCTTGAAACCCCCCCGGTGTGACCCTTTGCACGAGGGAGCTTTTGCACGAGGTTTTGCACAAGGGCTCACACGAGGTGCCCCTTGCACGAGGGCTTGCAGTGAGACCTTGTGGCCAGGGGTTGGGGGGAGGCATTGGGAGTGTGCGATGGGCGGCCTTGAGAGCCCCCAGTGTGACTTTTTGCACGAGGGTTTTCACGAGGGACCCTTTGCACGAGGGCTCGCACAAGGGGCCCCTTGCACGGGGACTTGCAGCGAGACCTCGTGGCCAGGGAAAGTGTGCAATGGGCAGCCTTGAAACCCCTCCCAGTGTGACCCTTTGCACGAGGGGCCCTTTGCACGAGGATTTCCACGAGGGGCCCCGTGGGACCTTGGCAGTGTTGTGCAAAGAAGGGGGTTGGGCGTGCAGCAGGGGGCCTTGGCACCCCGAGGCAGCCCTTGCACGGGGATTTGCACGAGGATTTGCACAAGGGCTGCCTTAACATTGCCCGGAGGGAGCAGGCATGCAACGGGGGGGGGGAGCTCAGCCCCCGGCTCTCCCCTCCCCTTGCACGAGGACCCCTCCCCCCTCCCCGTGTGTGTTGCACGGCCGTGGTGCGAGGCCGGTCCCCGTGCGCAGGGATGATGATCCGCCCGCGCGCCGAGGGGCTCGACGTCACCTTCAACGTCACCCAGAGCCAGACCTGGCTCCACTACGTCCGCGCCCTGCACCAGTTCCTCGAGCGTGAGTGGACTGGGAGGGGGCTGGGAGGCACTGGGAAGAGGCTGGGGGGGGCTGGGAGGGAACTGGGGGGCACTGGGAGGAAACTGGAAGCACTGGGAGGGGGCTGGGAGGGAACTGGGGGCACTGGGAGGGGACTGGGGAGGACTGGGAGGCACTAGGAGGGAACTAGGGGCACTGGAAAGGCACTGGGAGGGAACTGGGGGGCACTGGGAGGGGACTGGGGGGCACTGGGAAGGACTTAGGGAGCCCCACAATGTGCTGGGAGGGTCCTAGTCTGTACTGGAAGGCACTGGGAGGTCCCTAGTCCATACTGGGAGGCACTTGGATGTCCCTAGTCCATACTGGGAGGTCCCTAGTCCATACCAGGTGGGCCCCGATCCATACTGGGAGGCACAGGGGTGTCCCTAGTCCATACTGGGTGGGCCCTAGTCCATACTGGGAGGTCCCTAGTCCATACTGGGAGGCACTGGGGGGTCACTAGTCCATACTGTGAGGCACTGGGAGGTCCCTAGTCCATACCAGGTGGGCCCCGATCCATAATGGGAGGCACTGCGGGATCTGTGTTCCATACTGGGAGGTCCCTAGTCTGTACTGAGTGGGCCCTGATCCATACCAGGAGCTACTGGGAGGTCCCTAGTCCATACTGGGAGGCACAGGGGGATCCCTAGTCCATACTGGGAGGCACTGGGGGCCCACTAGTCCGTATTGGGAGGTCCCTAGTCCATACTGTGAAGTGTTGGGGCGTCACTAGTCCATTCTGAGAGGTCCCTAGTCCCTACTGGGAGGCACTGGGAGGTCCCTAGACCGTACTGGGAGGCACTGGGGGGTCCCTAGTCCATACTGGGTGGGCCCCGATCCATACTGGGAGGCACAGGGGTGTCCCTAGTCCATCCTGGGTGGGCCCCAACCCATCCTGGGAGGTCCCTAGTCCCCACCGGGAGGCACCGGGAGCTCCCTCGCCCGTACTGGGCGGCACTGGTGCGAGCGGGTGCTGGCCGCAGCGTACAACGACAGC
This sequence comes from Anser cygnoides, assembly GCF_040182565.1. Taxonomy (NCBI): domain Eukaryota; kingdom Metazoa; phylum Chordata; class Aves; order Anseriformes; family Anatidae; genus Anser; species Anser cygnoides. The sequence goes on along the minus strand of NC_089903.1, from coordinate 3,158,462 downwards.
GTGCAGGCCGCCCGCAACGCCGCCTGCACCCCGGGGCGCTACAACGAGCAGCCGGACGACGGCGTGCCCAACTACCCGAAGCGCGCCTGCCGCTTCAACCGCTCGCTGCTGGGGCCCTGCGCCGGGCTGGGCCCCGCCGACGACTACGGCTACGGCGCCGGGCGGCCCTGCGTGCTGCTCAAGGTCAACCGGGTGAGGCGCTGGGGGCAACTGGGAGCACTGGGAGGGGCGGAAGGGAAAGGACGGGGAGGGTTGGGATGCGTTGAGTGGGGCTGGGAGGGGCTGGGAGCGCTGGGAAGGTGCAAAACGCAATGGTTGGGGTGGTTTGCAATGCATTGTGTGGGACTGGGAGCACTGGGAGCACTGGGAAGGTACAAAACGCAATGGCTGGGGAGGTTTGCAATGCACTGGGAGGGACTGGGAGCACTGGGAAGGTGCAAAACAATGGTTGGGGAGGTTTGGAGTGCACTGGGAGGGACTGGGAGCACTGGGAAGGTGCAAAACGCAATGGTTGAGGTGGTTTGCAATGCATTGTGTGGGACTGGGAGCACTGGGAAGGTACAAAACACAATGGTTGGGGAGGTTTGCAATGCACTGGGAGGGACTGGGAGCACTGGGAAGGTGCAAAACACAATGGTTGGGGAGGTTTGCAATGCACTGGGAGGGACTGGGAGCACTGGGAAGGTGCAAAACAATGGTTGGGGAGGTTTGGAGTGCACTGGGAGGGACTGGGAGCACTGGGAAGGTGCAAAACGCAATGGTTGGGGAGGTTTGGAGTGCACTGGGAGGGACTGGGAGCACTGGGAAGGTGCAAAACGCAATGGTTGGGGAGGTTTGGAGTGCACTGGGAGGGACTGGGAGCTCTGGGAGGGGAGGAAGGGAAAGGTTGGGGAGGGTTGGGATGCGTTGAGAGGGGCTGGGAGGGACTGGGAGCACTGGGAAGGTGCACGGTACAATGCTTGTGGAGGTTTGCAATGCATTACATGGGACTGGGAGGAACTGGGAGCACTGGGGCAGTGCATACTACTAGTGTTGTATGATACTGGGGTGCGTTGCATTGGACTGGGAGCACTGGGGCGGTGCACAGTGCAGCGCCTTGTGGCTTGTAATGCACTGGGATGCACTGGGAGCACTGGGATATGTCTGTTGCAATCCATTGCCACGCACTGGGATGCCTTGCATTGCACTGGGAAAGACTGGTGGCACTGGGATTCCCTGTCATTACGGGCTGCGTGGCGCTGGGCGGCACTGGGTTGTACTGGGCGGCACTGGGCCCCGTTAACCCTTCGCCTCCCGCAGGTCATCAACTTCTTCCCGGGGAGGAATAAGAGCATCAACGTGGTGTGCGCCGCCAAGGTGACCCCGGTGTCCCCCCCTCGCTGTGTCACCCCCCCAGTGTCACCCCGCCCCCATGTCACCCCCCCATGTCCCCAATGTCACCCCCTCCCCCCCCGTGTCCCCAATGTCACCTCACTCTCTCATCTCTCCCCAGCGGCCACGGGCAAAGGGCGACCTGGTAAGGGGGTGCCCCCGAGCAATGGCGTGGGGGCCCCAAATAGGCTAGATTCACCCCCAAATCCTGCTGGGTGTCCCCAAATCTGCTAGTTTCAACCTAAATCCTGCTGGGTACCCCCAAAATAGGCTAGATTCAACCCCAAATCCTGCTGGGTGTCCCCAGATCTGCTAGTTTCAACCTAAATCCTGCTGGGTACTCCTGAAATAGGCTAGATTCACCCCAAAATCCTTCTAGGTGTCCCAAAATCTGCTAGTTTAAACTTAAATCCTGCTGGGTACCCCCCAAAATAGGGTAGATTGACCCCCAAATCCTGCTGGGTGCCCCCAGGTCTGCTAGATTAACCCCAAATCTTGCTGCTGCCCCGAAGTAGTCTAGATTGACCCCAAAATCCTGCTGCGTGTCCCAGCGTAGGCTAGTTTAATCCCAAAATCCTTCTGGCTGTCATGAAAACTGCTCATTTCCCCTCAAAATCGTGTTTCACCCAAAATCTTCTGGTTTCACACCATAATCCCACTGAGCGTCCCCAAATAGGCTAGATTCACCCCAAAGCCCTCCTGACTTTCCCTGAAGCTTGTTGAATTTACCCCAAATCCTGCTGGGTGCCTCTAAATGTGCTGGATTCACCCCAAATCCTGCCGAGTGTCCCAGAATAGTCCAGATTCACCCCAGATCCTGCTGGGTGCCCCCAAATGTGCTGGATTCACCCCCAAAGCCTGCTGAGCACCCCTGAACCGCTGCGTCCCCTTGTTATCCCGCAAATCCCCGCTGGCTGTCCCCAAATCCAGTGTTCCCAGATGTCCCTGTGCAATGTCCACCCATGCCATGTCCTTGGTGTCCCCAAGCTGTGTCCCTAGTGTCCCCCAGCGTGTCCTCACTGTCCCCATGCCACGTCCCTGCTGTGTCCCCAAGGTCCCTGTGCTGTGTTCCCACTGTCCCATCGTGTTCCCGATGTCCTCGCTGTCCCCACTGTCACTGTGCTGTGCCCACAAAGTCTCTGCTGTCCCCAGTGTCCCCGTGCCATGTCCCCCTGTCCCCGTGCAGTTGATTTTCTCTTTCTTTTCGGCCGCGGGGCGCAGGGACAGACGGCCAGCAGTGTAAGGGGACTGGGGGGGCACTGGGACAAACTGGGTGGTGGTGGTGGGGTGTCACTGGGACAAACTGAGGAGCACGGGGGCAGATGGGGTATAGGGGAAGGGAACAAGGGGGGCAAACTGGGGGGGATTTGGGGCCATTGGGATATTTGGGAGGACTGGGGTGGGTATTTGGGGGAACCAAGGGGATGTTGGGGACAGGGGGGTCAGGATCAATGGGAGGGGTCCCCAGAGTTGTACTGGGGGGGGATGTGATGGGGAGGGTCCTTGGGGGAGGGAGGGGGGGCATATTGGGGGTTGCCTATGGGGGTTCCTATGGGGTAAGGGGGGGGGGGGGAGTCCATGGAGGGGAAGGGCTGTTAGGGAGGAGGGACCCTTGTAGGGGGGAGGCTGCCTTGGGGGGTGTTTGGGAGGGGGGAAAACTTGGGGAGGGGAACACCGGGGGGTCCCCTCCCCATGTGGGGCAGGTGGGGACGTGCCTGTCCCCCCCCAGCAGGAGGAGGACGCCGCCCTCCTGGGGCCCCTCCAGCTCTTCCCCCCTAATGGCACTATCGACCTCATGTACTTCCCCTACTACGGCAAGAGAGTGCATGTGAGTGGGGGCACGGGGGGGTCTGGGGCTTGGGGGGGGGTCCTGAATATATGGCAGGGGGTGCTCCTGATCCCCTGGGGGTGGTCCCGAATGCTGGTGTCCCCTGATCTCCTTGGGATGCTGATGTCCCCTTGTTGGGTGATACCCCCTCGTTGGTGATGCTCTGGACCCTTGGCTCACCCCTGGGGTGGTTTTTGGGGGACGGGGGTGTGTGTATTGGGGGGGGGGGGATCACTCCCATGTCCCCCACTCCCAGGGTGACACCATCCCCACGCTGCAGGTGAACTACACGCAGCCGGTGGTGGCGGTGCAGTTCGCCAACGCCACGGCCAACATGGAGCACCACGTCGAGTGCCGCCTCAACGCCGCCGGCCTCCGCGCCGACGACGAGCGCGACAAATTCGCCGGCCGCGTCGCCTTCCGCCTGCGCATCAACCGGGATTGAGCCCCCCCAACCTCCCTGCGCCGCCCCCCACCCCTCGAGCCAGGTCTAACCTCCCCCCCTTCTGCCCCTCCAGATGCTCCTAATATAAGAATAATAAATGTACATAGATATTTTTTATATTCTATATAAATTAAACGGTGTGGTAGGGCCCCGGCTTCTCTCCTCACCCCCAAATGCCCGGGTTTTGCCCCCAGATTTGCCTGTCTTTTGCTTAGGAGCGCCGATGCGGGGCTTGCTTTGGTGGTGGCTGGGTGGTTTTTAGGTTTTTTTTGAGGCTTCGTAGGTAGGTTGGGTGATGTAGGGTGAGGCCAAGATGGCTGCCAGGCTGCCTGCCAAAATGGTCGGCGTTGGTCGTGTGGACGAGGAGCAAGATGGCACCAGGGTGGCTGCTGTTGAGCTTTGGGTGGGATCAGGATAGCTCCAGGCTACCAAGATGGCCAACATTGGTTGTGCAGACAAGATGGCTGTTGTCGTGTCAGTTGAGGCCAAGGTGGCCACGAGGCTACCAAGGTGGCCACTGTTGGTTGCTTAAATAAAGGGCAAGATGGCAAACTGCTACAGGGCCATCATTTGGGCTGAAGATGGCTGCCGTGATACCGAGGTGATCACTGGTGGTTGTATGAGTAGAGGTGAAGATGGCTGCCGTGCAGGACAGCAGTGTTGCAGGGATGGCAGATGGCTGCCGTTGGCTGTGTAGGCTGAGGCGGAAGCGTCCTGGGCTTCGTGGATGCTGCGGTTGAGCACTGGATGGGATCAAGGTGGTGGCCAACGTGGCCAGGTGGCTACTGCCAGTGGTGTAGATAAGGGGCAAGATGGCCATCACGCTAGCCAACATGGCCACCACGGTTAAGTGTCATGGGACAAAGGGCACGGAGGAAGGCCAAGATGGCCACCGTGGTAGAACAGAGCTGCCAAGATGGCCGCTGTTGCCCCATGGATGTCCACCCTAGATCCCCATTGCTCATGGCCACCAGGCCCTGGTGGCCATCGTGAATGGCGCTGTTGCTATGGCAACCCAGTGGCCATCTTGAACCCCATGGCCTGCAGGGGTTGGTGGCCATCTTGGCCACCATCTTGAGTCCCACCCAACCGTCTTGGGCACCCTGGGTCGTGGTGGCCATTTTGCCCAGTGGCCATCTTGGTCACCATCTTGAGTCCCACCCAGCCCCCTTGGGCGCCCTGGGTCATAGTGGCCATTTTGCCTGGTTTTGCCATCTTGGCTACCATCTTGTAGCTCCTTCCTCCCCCCACTAACACCCCCTCTGCACTGAGCCCTCCCCCTCCCACCCCAGCAGGGTGCGCCCCTTCGTTTTGGGGGGAATCAAATGGTTTTTGGGTCCATGGGAGGTGAAAGTTTGGGGGGCGTGGATGGGGAGGAAACCCCCCTCCGTATTAAACCTGTGGTTTTTGGTGGAAATACCTGCTTTTTTTGGTGGTTTTGTTTGGTCCCTGGTGCCTAGGGTTTCTCAGGGGGTGGTAATTAGGCCACAGTGGGGGTGGGGCTGCTAATGAGCCTGACGAGCTCGTTAGGGAGATGCTGCCAGGGCCGGGTGCCCAGGCACTTGGGTCCCCCCCCCCCCGTGTCCCCAGCCTCGGTGGCCACATTCATGGTGAGGCTGGGGGGGGGGGGGGGGGGGCGGGGCCATGGCGCTGACGTCATTGGGGGCAGGAAAGGGGGGAGACACCGAAATCGCCCGATTTGCCCCCAAAATACCTCTGCTCCCCCATGGCCCCCCCAGTTGACAGAGTACAGTAAAGACCCCCCCATAATTAACACCCTGGGCCCCCCCTCTCTAATTAACACCCTGATTAAGAGCCCCCCATTAATGTCTTAATTAAAGAGATTTAATTAACAATGAAATTGAATTAATTGAAATTTAATTTTAATTAATTAATGCTCGATATTCCGCAGTTAACAGCCCCCCCCCAGTTAACAACCCACCACCGATGGACACCCCCCCCAAATTGACAGCCATCAGAGATGACCCCCAGTTAATGGCTCCTAATTAACACCCATTAACTCCTCCCTATTAAGACCCTCCAATTGCCCCAATTAAATGCCTCCAAAATGACCCCCAAATTAAAACACCCCCAATTAACAACCAATGATACCTGAAATAAGAGCCCCCACCCCATTATCAGCTTCTAATCGATACTCCCAATTAACAGTCGCCATTAGCACCCCTAATTAACAGCCCCATTAACGGTCCTTCACTAAATACCCCAAATAACAGCCCCCCCCCCCCCATTAGAAGTCACAAATCAAGGCCATTAATTAGCACCCCTCATTAACTCCTCATGTTCATAGCCCCCAATAACCCCCTAATTTAAATCCCCCAAAGCCACCCCCCCCCCGACCTCCTCCAAGGCACCTCCAATTCACAGCCTCTAATTAACCGCCCAATTAACTCCCCCCGCTAATTACCCCCAAATTAAGATCCCTAATTAACACTCCCCCCAAAGTTACCCCCCTTATAGCCTTCTGAATTAGCAGCCCCCCCAATTATCAGTTCCCCATAGATATTGACAATTAACCCCCCCATTACCCCCCAATGATCAGCCCCCCATTGATACCCTCTAATTGAGCTGACCCCCCAATTAACCCCAATTATCTACCCCCGAACCCTCAATTAACAACCCACACATTACCCCCCCCATTATCACCTCCCTCTCATACCCCCCCCAATTTAACAACTCCCCCATTAATTCCGATGCAGCCCCCCCAAATTACCCCCCCATAGCCCCCCCCCCAAATGATGCCCCCCCAATTAACACCCCAAATTGCCAGCCCCTCCCCCCCATGACCCACATCGCGCCGGGGGGGGCCGCAAATCCCCCCTGATCTCCCCTAATCCCGGCGGCAGCCAGATGGTGACCCCCCCCCCCGCCGGTCCCGGGGGGTGGGGATGGGTGCGGGGGGGCTGTGGGTGCCCCCCCCACGTCCCAAGGTCACCTCAAGGGGACGGAGTAATTTTCCAGGCTGAGCCTTGGCAGGAGCTGGGCTTTGGGGGGGGGGGGTGACATCCCATCCCCCCCCCCCCCCCATATGGGGACCTTCTCGTGCTCCCCAAAATGGGGCCCTTAATCCCCACGCTGGGGGAACCCAAACTGGGACCCCCCCAGTTGGGAACCCCAAAACGGACACCCCACATACCTCATAATGGGGAACCCCAAGCAGGGACCCCCCCCAGTGGGGAACCCCAAACTGCACCCCCCCCCCGTACCCCATACTGGGACCCCCCCCTCAGTGGGGAACCCCAAAATTGTACCCCCCCCACTCCATACTGGGGAACCCCCAAACTGGGACCCCCCTTGTACCCCAAACTGGGGAACCCAAACTGGGACCCCCCTAGTGCGGAACCCCAAAATGGGCACCCCCTATATCCCATACTGGGGAACCCCAAACTGCCCCCCCCCCCCCCCATACTGGGGAACCCCAAACTGGAGCCCCTCCCCAGTACCCTGTAGTGGGGAACCCCAAATTGTCCCCCCCAACCCCAAATCCCCCCCAGACACCCCGAGGGGGGGCAGTACAAAAAGTTTTATTCTATAAAAATCCATTGCAAAGGGGCGGGGCTAACTCGAGGGAGGCGGGGCCAAGGCGGGACGGGGGCGTGGCTTAGCGCGGGGGCGTGGCGGGTGGGTGGGGGGTGGAGCAGAGCAGGGGCGGGGCTTGGGGCGGCAGGGGGCGGGGCTAGGCGGGGGCGGGGGCGTGGCCAGCACGGGGGGCGTGGTCAGTCGGAGTCCTGCGGCTCCCCCTTGAGCAGCAGCTTCTTCCCGGAGCGCGGCAGCGGCCCCTCCCCCCGCGGGCGGTGCCCCTTCGACCTGGGGGGGGGGAGCGGGGGGGGGGGGGGGGGGGTCAGGGACCCCAACCCAAATTCCTACCCCCTCCCTGGTCCCCCAAAAGTGACGCCGATGTCCCCAAAATGAGCCACAGGGCCAGGACCCTCCCCAAGCAGGGAACCCCAGGACCCCCCCCAAAAGGACACCCCCCCCCCCCGGGGACCCCTGCACCCCCTCCCAAGGGTGTTGCTGACCCCCCCCCCCCGGTAACTCCTGTTACTCCTCTCCCAAAAGACCCCCTCCACCCCCCCAGGGGACCTCAGCTCCCCCCCAGCGTGTTGGTGACCCCACCCCCGGGAACCTCCCCTCCCAAGGGTGTCTGCCCCCCTCCCCCACAGACCCAGGTATCTGGGACCCCCCCCCCCCCAAAAATGGATTTCCCCCAAGGACCACAGCTCCCCTGCCCCAGGTGCCCATGCCCCCCCCCCCCCCCAAGTTTGTGCCCCCCACCAGGTGCCCAGGCCCCCCTCCCCAAGTGTGTGTGCCCCCCCCCGTGACCCAGCCACCCCCCCCCAGCCCACTCACGGCCGTGGCGCCGCCCCCCCCTCGGCCATCTGCAGCGCGTCGTTGATCTCCTTCAGCATCTCGTAGCGGCGGCGCCCGTGCACCTGGGGGGGGGGGGGGGGACGACGACACATACACGGGGTCCGGGCTGGGGGTGAGCCCTGCCCCCAGCGACCCCCCCCCCAGCCTTTAACCCCCCCCCCCAACCACCCCACAGGACCCCCCCATGCCCTATCTATCCCCCCCCCAGCCCTCTCCTCCCTATCCCCCCCCCCCCCCCCCCAGGAGCCTCAGTTGCCCCATGGGGCCCTTGGGCTGCCCCCCCCCCCAACCCATACCTGCCCCCCCCCCAGCCCCCCCTGCCCCCCCCCAGCCCCCACCTGCAGGCAGAAGATCTCGTTGTCGGGGTTCAGCACCCGCTTCTTGGGGGTCTCGGGGGCCTTGGCCGGGGGGGACAGTGCTGGGGGGGGGGGGGCAGGCAGGGCTGGGACCAGCGCCCGGGGGGGACCCCAGAAGCTGGGGGGGGGGGGGTCCCCATTACCCGGGGGGGGTCCCCTGAGGCCTGGGGGGTCCCCAGAGGCCGGGGGGGCCCCCATTGCCCAGGGCAGGTCCCCCACCGCCCCCCTCCCTGCAAGGACAGCCTGAGCCCCCCCCTCAAAGCCCCACCCCCACTGACCCCGCCCTTAGCTACCGGGCCACGCCCCCCTCCCGTGGCCACGCCCCCCGAATCATCCGACCCCCCCCCCAAACCATCCAACCTTGCCCCCATCTGCCCCCACTCCATCCACGTGGCCCCACCCCCATCGCTTGGCCCCGCCCACCCAATGCCTGACCCCACCCCCAGCCCCACCCCTCCCATCGCTTGGCCCCGCCCCCAGCCGCCAGGCCCCGCCCCTCACCTCGCTTGGCCCCGCCCCCGGCCCCGCCCCTCTTGCGGAAGTTCTCCTCCTCGATCTTGCGGTCCCGGCCGGGGCAGGCGCACACCCGCACCTCGAAGCAGCGGCGCCCCAGCAGCTGCCCCCTGCGCCCCCCCCCCAAACAGTGGCTGGGGGGGGGGCTCCGAGCACAGGGACCCCCCCCGGGACCCCCCCGGCCCCGAAACCCCCCAGGGACCCAGCCACGGATCCCCCCTCCCCCCAGGACCCAAGCGTTTGGGGACCACCCTCCAAATTCCCACCCTCCCCCCAAGGACCAAGGTTTTGGGGACCCCCCCTCCAGACCCCCCCCCAGCCCCGGAACCCCCCCAGGGACCCAGCCACGGATCCCCCCTCCCCCCAGGACCCAAGCATTTGGGGACCACCCCCCAAAATCCCCCCCCCCAAATCCCCCCCCAACATGGACCAAGGTTTTGGGGACCCCCCCCCCCAGAGCCCCCCCCCTCAATTAACCTCCCCCCCCCCCCCAACCCCCAGATCCCCCCAGCTGGGCTCATGCAAGGACACCCACTCCCCAAAGACCCCCCCCATTTCCCCCCCCACCATCTGTGGGACCGCCCAGCCCCCCCAAACCCAGGCATTTTGAGGCTGCCCCACCCCCAAACCCCGTATGTTTTGGGGTGACCCCTCCCAAACCCCATATGTTTTGGGGTGACCCCCTCCCAAACCCCAGATATTTTGGGGATGACCCCCCCAAACCCCAGATATTTTGGGGTGCCCCCCCACCCCCAAAACTCACCCCGGCCCCTCCAGCGTGAGGATGGCCAGGATGGGGCGCCGGTTCATGCCCCCCATGCAGGAGCTGTTGCACATGAAGCTGTACAGCACCGTGGTGCAGTCCGAGCCCACCTGGGGGGGGGACACACAACGGCACCGGGGGGGGGTGAGGTCACCCCAACCCCCCCCCCTCGAGCACCCCCCCCACCGCCCCGAGCACCCCAACCCTGCCCTGAGCATCCCGAGCCCACCCCGAAAACCCCCACCCCCAAAAAAAAAACAAAACAGGAGCATCCCCCAAACAGCCCCCCCCCAAAACCCCCAAGCGCCCCCAAATCCTGACCCCCCTCCCCGAACCCCCCCCCCAGCACCCCCCAAAAAAACCCCCCAAGAGCCTCCAGATGTCCCCGGGGGTGGCAAAGGGGAGGCCCAGGGAGGGGATGGGGGGTGGGTATTTGGGATGGGGGGGGTGTTTGGGAGCTGGGGGGGGGTTGGGGGTGCCTCGGGGTTTTTTTTTTTTTGGGGGGGGGGGGGGGGGTTGGGGGTACCTCGGGGGGCTCGTAGGGCACGGTGACGCTGTGGCGCTTGGTGGTCTCGTCGTCGTGGTACCGCGCCTGGGGGTTCCCCTCCACCCGGATCAGGTGCTGGGCGGGGGCCAGGCCTGGGGGGGGGCAGGGGGGGGGCACATCATCCCACAGCCCCCCCCCCCAAATCCGCAATTACCCCAACTTCTCCCCATAAAGCCCCCCCCGCCCCAATTCCCCCAGTGTCCCGCCCCCATGACCCCCCCCCCAGTGACCCCGCGGGACCCCATCACCCCCGACCCCCCCCTAGGCCCCCCCCGGGCCCCCCAATTCCTTCAATGTCCCCCCCCAGCCCCCTGATGCCCCCCCCACCTCCTTCATCCCCACCCCCATTCCCCCAAGGACCCCCCCCCAATCACCCCCAAACTTAATTCCCCCATGCCCCCCCCGTTCCCCCAAGCCCCCCCCAAATTCCCCATGCCCCCAAGCCCCCCCCCAATCACCCCCAAACCCATTTCCTCTATGCCCCCCATTCCCCCATGCCCCCCCGCAAGGCCCCCCCCAATCACCCTCAAGCCCAACTCCCCCCATGCCCCCAGCCCCCCGTTTCCCCAAGGCCCCCCCCCCAATCCCACCCAAACTCAATTCCCCCATGCCCCCCCCCACCAAGGACCCCCCCCAAACCCAACTCCCCCCATACCCCCGACCCCCCCAAAGCCCCCCCAACCCGCCCAATACCCCCCCCCACCGTCAGTGCCCTCCCCATTGCGCTCATGGTGGGGGCAGCGCCACCCCAAACCCAACTCCCCCCACACCCCTGACCCCCCCCAAACCCCAAAGCCCCCCATACCCCTGGCCCCCCCCAAAACCCCAAAGCCCCCCCAACCCCCCCGTGCCCCCCCCTCTCACCGTCGGCGCCCTCCCCGTTGCGCTCGTGGTGGGGGCAGCGCCGCACCACCTCGGCCACGTGCTCCGACTTCTTGTAGACGGCCACGGCGCGCAGCACGGCCCCGGGGGGGGGCGCGGCCCCCACCCGCACCTGCACCGGGCAGGGCTTGGCCAGCCGGCAGTACAGCTTGTTCAGCACCGGCGAGTACTGGGGGGGGGCACGGGGTCACCCCCAGGGAGCCCTCCGAGGCGTGCCCCCCCCCCCCCGAGAACCTGTTAGGACCCCCCGCTTAAGTAACTGAGACCCCCCCCCAGCGTATAAGAGCCCCCGACATATAGGGACTCTGCCAATTAATGAGCCCCCCCCCCCCAAAATAATGAAGACACCCCCCCCCCGAGGTGTATAAGAACCCCCTGACACATAGGGACCCTGCCAATTAATGACCCCCCCCCCCCAAATAATGGAGAACCCCCCCCAAAGTGTATAAGAACCCCCTGACACATAGGGACCCTGCCAATTAATGACCCCCCCCCAAAAAAATATGGGAACCCAGAGCTAGGACCCCCCCCCCCCAAATAATGGAGACCCCCCCCAAATAATGGAGACCCCCCCCCCCCAGGGGTATAAGAACCCCCTGGCATACAGGGACCCTGCCAATTAATGACCCCCCCCCCCCAAATAATGGAGACCCCCCCCCAAATAACCAAACTCTCCCCCCCCCCCCCCCAAGGTGTATAAGAACCCCCTGGCATATAGGGACCCCACCAATTAATGACCCCCCCCCCCAAAAAAATATGGGAACCCAGAGCTAGGACCCCCCCCAAATAATGGAGACCCCCCCCCCAGGTGTATAAGAGCCCCCTGCCATATAGGGACCCTGCCAATTAATGACCCCTCCCCCCCAAAAAAATATGGGAACCCAGAGCTAGGCCCCCCCCCCCCAAATAATGGAGACCCCCCCCCAAATAACGGAGACCCCTCCCCAAATAACCAAACTCCCCCCCCCCCAGGTGTATAAGAGCCCCCTGACATACAGGGACCCCGCCAATTAATGACACCCCCCCCCCCCCCCCCAAAAAAATATGGGAACCCAGAGCTAGGACCCCCCCCAAAATAATGGAGACCCCCCCCAGCTGTATAAGAACCCCCTGGCATACAGGAACCTTCCAATTAATGAGCCCCCCCCAAAAATATGGGAACCCAGCTGGGACCCCTCCCCTATTAATGGGGACCCCCCCCAGGTGCATGAGGACCTCAAAAATATAGGGACCCAACTAGGACCCCCCCCCAAATAATGGAGACCCCCCCCCCCAAATAACTGAGACCCCCCCCCCCCAGGTGCATAAGAACCCCCTGGCATACAGGGACCCTGCCAATTAATGACCCCCCTGCTGATTGGGACCCCTTTTTGGGGTCTCCTGGGTGACCCCACAACCCCGTAACCCCCCCATAAATATTGTGTCCCCCCCCGTGCCCCCCCCCAAACAACTCCAGCTCCCCCCCCAGCCCCCCCCACCCCCCAATCCCATACCCCTCCCTCCCCATTTCACCCCTCCCGCTGACTGGGACCCCCCTTTATGGGGTCTCCTGGGTGACCCCACAACCCCGTAACCCCCCCAAAAATATTGTGTCCCCCCCCGTGCCCCCCCCAAACAACTCAAGCCCCCCCCCCCCCAGCCCCCCCCCCCAATCCCATACCCCTCCCTCCCCATTTCACCCCTCCCGCTGACCAGGACGCCCTTTATGGGGTCTCCTGGGTGACCCCCCAACCCCGTATAACCCCCCCGGCACCCCCCCCCCAAATATTGTCCCCCCCCCGCGCCCCCCCCGGCCCACGTACGGTGCAGGTGACGGACTTGGCGGTGCCGGCCTCCAGGAAGCCCAGCTGGAAGTCGTAGTGGCCCCCGTAGTCCTCGGTGGACGGCACCATGGGGGACGGGGACGCCCGGGGGGGCTCGGGGGGAGCCGCCGGGGGGGGCTCGGCGCCGGGGGGGGCCCCGGGGGGGGGCTCGCTCGGCTCCAGGGGGCACAGGTCCTGCTGGGGGGGGGGGGGGGGCCTTGGGGGCAGCCGAATGGCAGGGGCCCTTGTGGACCCTTTTTGGGGTCGTTCGGGTCCCTTTTGGGGTCGTTCAGGACCCTTCTGGGTGCCAGGGTCCCTTTTTGGGGACACCGAAACCCCTTTTTGGGGTCATCCAGGACCCTTTTGGGGACACCCAGGTCCCTTTTTGGGACAGCTGGGTGCCAGTGTCCCTTTATGGGGACACTGAAACCCCTTTTTGGGGTCATTCACGACCTTTTGGGTGCCAGGGTCCCTTTTTGGGGACATCCAGGTCCCTTCTGGGGACGCTCAGGTCCCTTTTGGGGTCAACCAGGTCCCTTTTGGAGACACCCAGGACCCTTTTCGGTACAGCTGGGTGTCAGGGTCCCTTTTTGGGGACACCCAGGTCCCTTTTGGGGTTATCCAAGTCCCTTTTGGGGACATCCAGGTCCCTTTTTGGGGTCATTCAGGACCCTTTTGTGTGCCAGGGTCCCTTTTTGGGGACACCCAAGCCCCTTTTGGGGTCATCCAGGTCCCTTTTGGGGACAGCTGGGTGCCAGGGTCCCTTTTTGGGGACAGCCAAGCCCCTTTTGGGGTCATCCAGGTCCCTTTTGGAGACAGCTGGGTGCCAGGGTCCCTTTTTGGGGACACCCAAGCTCCTTTTTGGGGTCATCCAGGTCCCTTTTGGGGTCATCCAGGTTCCTTTTGGGGTCATCCAGGTCCCTTTTGGGGACAGCTGGCTACCAGGGTCCCCTCTGGGGACACCGAGGTCCCTTTTGGGGACACCGAGGTCCCCTGTGGGGGTCATCCAGGTCCCTTTTGGGGACAGCTGGGGGCCAGGATCCCATTTTGGGGACACCCACGTCCCTTTTGGGGTCATCCAGGACCCTTTTGGGTGCCAGGGTCCCTTTCTGGGGACACCCAGGTCCCTTTTGGGGACACCCAGGTCCCTTTTGGGGACAGCTGGGGGCCACGGCCCCTTTTGGGAAGCACCCACAGACCCGGCTGCTTTTTGGGGATCCCTCGAAATCCAGGACCCTGTTGGGGTCACCCAGGTGCTGGGGTCCTCTGGGGACCCACGGGGTCCTTTGGGGACACCAGGACCCCCCCCTTGGGGACACCGGAACCTCCCCCCCCCCCCCCCCCCCCCCACTTACCACAGCCAGCGGATCGTCGGGGGGGGACAGCGAGTGCATGTTATCGGGGAGCCTGGAAGGGGGGGCAATAAGGTCATGGGGTGGCGCCCCCCCGTGTCCCTGTCCCCCCCCCATGTCCCTGTCCCCCCCCCCGTGTCCCTGTCCCCCCCCCGTGTCCCTGTCCCCACTCACATGTTCCAGAGGTCGAGGAAGACTTCGGTCAGGGGGGGCTCCAGCAGCGGCTCCAGCTCCTCCGCCATGGGGCCGGTCCCCGGGGGGGGCACCCAGGCTCTGGGGTCCCCTAAGGGGGGGGGGGGGGGGGACGGGGACACAGGGGAGACAGTGCTGTCACGGGGGGGGGACAGCCGGGGGTCCCCTGTAATGGGGGGGGGGCACCCAGATCGCCTTGGGGGGGGCCGCCTGGGTCTTTGGGGGGAAATGGGGGCGGGGGGGGGGGGGAGGAGCCTCAAGCCCCCCCCTTCCCAGTTATGGCTGCACAAATGGGGGGGGGGCCGGCCAGTATGGGGCCCCCCCAACCCTGCAGGGATGGGAGCAGCTGGACAGGGACCTCCCCCAAACAGGGACCCCAAAAGGACCCCCCCATAAAGGGACCCCATGGGGACCCCTCTCCTTATGGGGACCCCAAAGAGACTCCCCCCATACAGGGACCCTAAAGAGATGCCCCCCCAAAACGGGACCCCAAAGAGATGCCCCCATACAGGGGCCCCAAAAGGTCCCCTCCCCATACAGGGACCCCAAAGAGACCGCCCCCAATAGAGGGACCCCAAAGAGACCCCCCCCTTACAGGGACCCCAAAGAAACTCCCCCCCAAGCCGGGACCCCAAAAGGACCCCCCCCAATACAGGGACCCCAAAGAGACCCCCCCATACAAGGACCCCAAAGTGACTCCCCTTACAGGGACCACAAAGTGACCCCCCCACATGGTGACCCCAAAGACACCCCCCCATACAGACCCCCCCACCTGTGAGGACCCCAAAGGGTCCCTGCTGCCCCCCCCAAAACACCCCCCCATGCCCCCCCCACCACCACAGGGACCCCTGCACCCCCCCGCCCAAGCCCAGGGACCCCCAAAGAACTTTCAGGGGGGGCTGTGGGGGGGTCCCCCCAACCCCCCAGCCCCTCAGAGCCCCCCCCGCCCCCCCCTCCCCAAAGACCCCCTCCCACTCCCGCCCCCCCCCCCCCCCAAAACACAGGCCGGGGGGGGGGGGGCTCAGTACCGGGCCCCTGCAGCGCCCCCCGCGCCCGGGACCCCCCCAGCGGGGGTGCCCCGAGGTTCCCCGAGCCCCCCCCGTGCCCACACCCCCCCGTGACCCCCCCCAGGCCCCCCCCGGGGCCCCCCCGGCCCCCGCCACCTCCGCTCGCGGCGCCGCCGCCTCCGCTGCACGCGCTGGGGAATCCCCCGGCCCAGCAGGCACCGCGCGCTGAAGCCGCGCCGCCATCTTGGGTGAGGGCAAAGGGCCGGGCAGGGCTGGGAGATACCAAGTGGGTTTGGGGGGGGGGGTGTCCCTTGTTAATTAATAGTCGTTAATAACGGCTCAGAAAGAACACACCCGCCCCCCCCCCTCCCGTGGCCGGATTTGCCTCGTCGGCCCTACCCCTGTTGGGGGATACTGGGAGCACTGGGGGGTACTGGGCGCGCTGCGGGGACAAGGAGTACTGGGGGGACTGGCGGGTACTGGGAGTGCTGGGGGCGCTGGGGTCCCCCTCACCCGGCCGTGCAGTGTCCCAGTGCCACCAGTAAGGGGGTTCAGGGACTGCTGGAGGGAACTGGGAGTCCCCCACATGCATCTGTCTGGGATCCCAGCTACACCAGTACAGAGGGTTGGGGGTACTGGGAGCACTGGGGTCCCCCTCACTCAGCTTTTTCCTGTACCAGTCACACCAGTAGGTGGGTCTGGGGGCTTCTGGGGGGCACAGGGGGCACCCTTATCCTTCAATTTGGGGGTGCCCCCCGCTGCCACCCCCTTGCCACGTCACCCCAATGCAAACCCCCAAACTTTGGATGCTCAAACCGGGAGCCTTGGACCCTTAAGATGGGGCCTGGACCCTAAAAGGAGGCTTTGGGTCCTAAAAATGAGGGTTGGGGCCCTTAAAATGCAGCTGTGGGTGTGCAACGAGAAGCCTTGAAATCCCAAACCAAAGCTCTGATCCCCAAAAAATGGGGGTGTGGACCCCACCGTGATGCTTTGGGGCCCTGAAATGAGGATTAGGGTCTGACAACGAGCCCTTCGTCCCTCAGAGGTCTCATTGTACCCTACAAATAAGGCCGTCTCTGCTTGAAGGAGGGCTTGGGGCTTCCTGTGGAGATTCAGCACCAAAAAATGAGGCTCTGGGACCTAAAGAGAAGGGTTTGGGCCTAAAGAAAAGGGTTTGGGCCCTAAAGAGAGGGTTTGGGGCCCTAACGCGAAGGGTTTGGGCCCCAAAGAGATTGGTTTGCAGCCTTAAGAGAGGGCCTAGCCCCTACAGAGAAGGGTTTGGGCCCTAAAGAAAGAGGTGTGGGCCCTAAAGAGAGCAGTTTGGGGCCTAAAGAGAGGGGTTTGCGCCCTAGAGAGAAGTCTTTGGGCCCTAAAGAGAAGGGTTTGGTCCGTAAAGAAAGGGGTCTGGGCCCTAAAGAGCAGGGTTTGGGCCCTAAAGAGAGGGGTTTGGGCCCTAAAGAGAAGGGTTTGGTCCATAAAGAAACGGGTCTGGGCCCTAAAGAGAGGGGTTTGGGCCCCAAAGAGAAGTGTTTGGACCCTGAAGAGAAGGGTTTGGGCCCTAAAGTGAGGGGTTTGGGCCCTGAAGAGAGGGGTTTGTGGCCTAGAGAGAAGGGTTTGGACCTAAAGAAAAGGGTTTGGCCTGAAAGAGAAGGGTTTCAGGCCCAAAAGAGAAGGGTTTGGACCTAACGAAAAGGGTTTGGGTCCTAAAGAGAAGGGTTTGGGCCCTAAAGAGAAGGGTTTGGACCTAAAGAAAAGGGTTTGGGCCCTAAAGAGAGCGGTTTGGGCCCTAAAAAGAGGGGTTTGGGCCTAAAGAGAAGGGTTTGTGCCCTAAAGAGAAGGGTTTCGGCCCTGAAGGGTTTGGGCCCTAAAGAGAGGGATTTGGTCCCTAAAGAGAAGGGTTTGGGCCCTAAAAAAGAGGTGTGGGCCCTGAAGAGAGCAGTTTGGGCCCTAAAGAGAAGGGTTTGCGCCCTAGAGAGAAGTGTTTGGGCCCTAAAGAGAAGGGTTTGGTCCATAAAGAAAGGGGTCAGGGCCCTAAAGAGAGGGGTCAGGGCCCCAAAGAGAAGTGTTTGGGCCCTAAAGAGAAGGGTTTGGGCCCTAAAGTGAGGGGTTTGGGCCCTAACGAGAAGGGTTTCGGCCCTGAAGGGTTTGGGCCCTAATGAAAGGGGTTTGGGCCCTAAATAGAGCAGTTTGTGGCCTAAAGAGAGCATTTTGGGGCCTAAAGAGAATGCTTTGGTCCCTAAAGAGTAGGGTTTGGTTCCTAAAGAGAGGGGTTTGGGGCCTAAAGACAAGGGTTTGGACCTAACGAAAAGTGTTTGGGCCCTAAAGAGAAGGGTTTGGGCCTAAAGAAATGGGTTTGGGCCCTAAAGAGAGCGGTTTGGGCCCTAAAGAGAGAACGGTTTCGGTCCAAAAGAGAGGGGTTTGGGCCCTAAAGAGAAGGGTTTCGGTCCTAAAGAGAGGGGTTTGGGCCCTAAAGAGAAGGGTTTGGGCCCTAAAGTGAGGGGTTTGGGCCCTAAAGTGAGGGCTTTGGGCCCTAAAGAGAGCAGTTTGGGTCTTAAAGAGAGCGGTTTGGGCCCTAAAGAGAGGGGTTTGGGCCCTAAAGAGATGGGTTTGGACCTAAAGAGAAGGGTTTGGACCTAAAGAAAAGGGTTTGGGACCTAAAGAAAAGGGTTTGGGCCCTAAAGAGAGCGGTTTGCTCCCTAAAGAGAGTGGTTTGGGCCCTAAAAAGAGGGATTTGGGCCCTGAAGGGTTTGGGCCCTAAAGAGAGAGTTTGGGGCCCAAAAGCGAAGGGTTTGGGCCCCAAAGAGATTGGTTTGCAGCCTTAAGAGAGGGCCTAGCCCCTACAGAGAAGGGTTTGGGCCCTAAAGAAGGGGATCTGGGTCCTAAAGAGTGGGGTTTGGTCCCTAAAGAGAAGGGTTTGGGCCCTAAAGAAGGGGGTTTGGGCCCTAAAAAAAGAGGTGCGGGCCCTAAAAAAAGAGGTGCGGGCCCTAAAGAAAGAGGTGTGGGCCCTGAAGAGAGCAGTTTGTGACCTAAAGAGAGAGTTTTGGTTCCTAAAGAGTGGGGTTTGGGCCCTAAAGAGTGGGGTTTGGGCCCTAAAGAGTGGGGTTTGGGCCCTAAAGAGAGTGGTTTGCAGCCTTAAGAGAGGGGCTAGCCCCTAAAGAGAAGGGTTTGGGCCCTAAAGACAGGGGTCTGGGCCCTAAAGAAAGAGGTGTGGGCCCTAAAGATAGCAGTTTGGGTCCTAAAGAGAGGGGTTTGGGCCCTAATGGGTTTGGGCCCTAAAGAGAAGGGTTTGGGTCCTCAAGGGAGGAGTTTGGGCCCTAAAGAGAGCGGTTTGGGCCCTAAAGAGAGCATTTTGGGCCCTGAAGAGAGCGGTCTGGGCCCTAAAGAGAACGGTTTGGACCTAAAGAAAAGGGTTTGGGCCCTAAACAGAGCGGTTTGGGCCTAAAGACAGGGGTTTGTGCCCTAAAGAGAAGGGTTTCAGCCCTAAAGAGAATGGTTTTGGCCTTGAAGGGTTTGGGCCCTAAAGAAAGGGGTTTGGGCCCTAAAGAGAGCAGTTTGTGGCCTAAAGATAGCGTTTTGGGGCCTAAAGAGTGGGGTTTGGGCCGTAAAGAAAGGGGTCTGAGCCCTAAAGTGTGGGGTTTGGTCCCTAAAGAGTGGGGTTTGGGCCCTAAAGAGAGCAGATTGCGCCCTAAAGTGAGGGGTTTGGGCCCTAAAGAGAGGGGTTTGGGCCATAGAGGGTTTGGGGCCCTAACGCGAAGGGTTTGGGCCCTAAAGACAGGGGTCTGGGCCCTAAAGAGAGGGGTTTGTGCCCCAAAGAGGAGTGTTTGGGCCCTAAAGAGAAGGGTTTGGGCCCTAATGGGTTTGGGCCCTAAAGAGAAGGGTTTGGGTCCTAAAGAGAGGAGTTTGGGCCCTAAAGAGAGCGGTTTGGGCCTTAAAGAGAGCGGTTTGGGGCCTGAAGAGAGCGGTTTGGGCCCTAAAGAGAAGGGTTTGTAGCTAAAGAAAAGGGTTTGGACCCTAAAGAGAGCGGTTTGGGCCTTAAAGAGAGCGGTTTGGGCCCTGAAGAGAGTGGTTTGGGCCCTGAAGAGAAGGGTTTGTAGCTAAAGAAAAGGGTTTGGGCCCTAAAGAGAGCGGTTTGGGCCTAAAGAGAGGGGTTTGGGCCCTGAAGAGAAGGGTTTCGGCCATAAAGAGAATGGTTTCGGCCCTGAAGGTTTTGGGCCCTAAAGAAAGGGGTTTGGGCCCTAAAGAGAGCAGTTTGTGGCCTAAAGAGAGCCTTTTGGGGCCTAAAGAGTGGGGTTTGGTCCCTAAAGAGTGGGGTTTGGGCCCTAAAGAGAGCAGATTGCGCCCTAAAGTGAGGGGTTTGGGCCCTAAAGAGAGGGGTTTGGGCCATAGAGGGTTTGGGGCCCTAACGCGAAGGGTTTGGGCCCTAAAGACAGGGGTCTGGGCCCTAAAGAGAGGGGTTTGTGCCCCAAAGAGGAGTGTTTGGGCCCTAAAGAGAAGGGTTTGGGCCCTAATGGGTTTGGGCCCTAAAGAGAAGGGTTTGGGTCCTAAAGAGAGGAGTTTGGGCCCTAAAGAGAGCGGTTTGGGCCTTAAAGAGAGCGGTTTGGGGCCTGAAGAGAGCGGTTTGGGCCCTAAAGAGAAGGGTTTGTAGCTAAAGAAAAGGGTTTGGACCCTAAAGAGAGCGGTTTGGGCCTTAAAGAGAGCGGTTTGGGCCCTGAAGAGAGTGGTTTGGGCCCTGAAGAGAAGGGTTTGTAGCTAAAGAAAAGGGTTTGGGCCCTAAAGAGAGCGGTTTGGGCCTAAAGAGAGGGGTTTGGGCCCTGAAGAGAAGGGTTTCGGCCATAAAGAGAATGGTTTCGGCCCTGAAGGTTTTGGGCCCTAAAGAAAGGGGTTTGGGCCCTAAAGAGAGCAGTTTGTGGCCTAAAGAGAGCCTTTTGGGGCCTAAAGAGTGGGGTTTGGTCCCTAAAGAGTGGGGTTTGGGCCCTAAAGAGAGCAGTTTGCGCCCTAAAGTGAGGGGTTTGGGCCCTAAAGAGAGGGGTTTGGGCCCTAAAGGGTTTGGGGCCCTAACGCGAAGGGTTTGGGCCCCAAAGAGAGTGGTTTGCAGCCTTAAGGGAGGGGCTAGCCCCTAAAGAGAAGGGTTTGGGCCCTAAAGAAGGGGATCTGGGTCCTAAAGAGTGGGGTTTGGAACTTAAAGAAAAGGGTTTGGGTCCTAAAGAAAGGGGTCTGGGTCCTAAAGAAAGAGGTGTGGGCCCTAAGGAGAGCAGTTTGGGGCCTAAAGAGAAGTGTTTGGGCCCTAAAGGGAAGGGTTTGGGCCCTAAAGAAAGGGGTCTGGGCCGTAAAGAGAGGGGTTTGGGCCCCAAAGAGAAGTGTTTGGGCCCTGAAGTGAGGGGTTTGGGTCCTTAAGTGGGGGGGTTGGGCTCTAAAGAGAGGGGTTTGGGCCCTAAAGAGGGGGTTTGGGGCCCTAAAGAGAGGGATTTGGGCCCTAAAGTGAAGGGTTTGGGTCCTAAAGAAAGGGGTTTGGGGCCTGAAGAAATGGGTTTGGGCCCTACAGAAAGGGGTTTGGGCCCTAAAGAGAGCGGTTTCGGGCCTAAAGAGGGGGTTTTGGTGCCTGAAGATAGTGGTTTGGGGCCTTAAGAGAGGGCCTAGCCCCTAAAGAGAAGGGTTTGGGCCCTATAGAGAGGGGTTTGGGACCTAAAGAGAGGGGTTTGGTTACTAAAGTGAGGGGTTTGGGCCCTCAAGAGAGGGGTTTGGACCCTAAAGAGAGGAGTTTGGGCCCTCAAGAGAGGAGTTTGGGCCCTCAAGAGAGGGGTTTGGACCCTAAAGAGAGGGGTTTGGTCCCTAAAGAGAGAGTTTTGGTCCCTAAAGAGAAGGGTTTTGGTCCCTAAAGAAAGGGGTTTGGGCCCTGAAAAGAAGGGTTTGGGCCCTCAAAAGAAGGGTTTGGGCCCTAAAGAAAAGGGTTTGGGCCCTCAAAAGAAGGGTTTGGACCCTAAAGAGAAGGGTTTAGGCCCTGAAGAGACGGGTTCGTGCCCTCAAGAGAAGGGTTTGGGCCCTCAAGAGAGGGTTTGGGGCCCTGAATATAGGGTTTTGTGACCTAAAGAGAATGGTTTGGGCCCTGACCAGTGATTTCTGCTGAAAGCTGCCCCTGTGTTCAGAGCGTCTGGACATGACGTCCTCCATAAGAGGAAGAGCGTGCGTGGAGGTGCACATCCCTTCGTTTAACCTCCACCAGTAACTCTGCCTGCCTACAAGGAGACAGCACCCGACAAGGACACACACACCAATCGTTTTCGCTTTTACTTTTTGAGGTGACGCTTCCAAAGCTCCGGGATCTCAGACTGTGCATGGGGCCTCTGCGGCCCCAGGCGCCTTGCTCTGGATGGTTCGGGTACCATTGTCCTGGATGTACTGTCCAGGGTGGGCATCAGCAGGGAGGTGTTATAGTGGGGCCTCAGGGGCAGGCTCTCCTCGGAGCTCGATGGTGATGATATGATGATTTGGGGGACTTTCTTCACAGTCAGGGGTCTCAAAGGGTGAGACAGCTTCCTGTAGCTTGTCTTTGTTGGAATTGTTGGCAGTCCACCACCACGGAGGACTTGCTCCACTCCTCGCTCCTCTCCTGTGACCCCCTGAGGTGTCGCTGCCTGCGCTTGGCTCGTCCCTGGTGTTTCGCTTCTGGTTGTGAGTTTGCGCTTGCCTTGGCTGGCCAAAGGCTGGTTTTTGGCAGGAGGCAGCCCCGGGATCACTGGCAGCTGGCTGAAAACACATCAAAAAAATCTGCCTGAGCACACGATGGCGTTGGGGCCGCATCCTGCACCCACAAGACGTGCGCCTGCTTGCACGGCACTGGCCCCATCCCACCCCTCCGGGTGCTGCCTTCAGCACTGCGGGGCAGCCCCAGCCCGGAGTGTTTGGGGCTGGGCGAGGGGCTCCCCGCTGGGAAGAAAACAACCGCGTAGAGCTCCGGCTGTGAGCCTCCGGCCTCACCTGATCCCAGACTTCTTCCCGTTCTCCGCTGCTTTTGTTTCCTTCAGCCGTGGGATCTCGTATTTGGGGATACTCGAGCGCACAGTGAAAGGCAGGTCGAGCAATCCCGCTGAGGCTGGAAAGGACGGATGTGGTCAGAAGTGGGGTGCTGCTGCTGCTGACATCGTTCCCAGGGGGGTGCACGGGGTCTCGGATCCCCATCCTCCTGCCCTACCCACGCACAGGCACCTTGGCCACTTCCCATCCCAGGGCTCGGTTTTGGGGAAGCCACCAAGATATCAGGACAAAAGGCTGTGCCCAGCTGGCGGGCAGAAGCTTTGGGTCAAGCTGGGGCATTGGAGCACCCTCACCAGGACATGAGCCCACTGGGTCGCAGAATTTGGCTGCCCGTGCCACGGGAAGGAGCCGGCCGCGGCTTTACCTTTCTTGCCTTGGCTGAGAGGTGGCAAGACCCCGTCTTTCTTTTTCTTCTCCTCCCCGGGGAGTTTTCCTGAGGCCTTGGTGGGTTTCCTGGATGATGATTTGGGCAGCAACTCCACGTCGAACCTGCACGCAAGGAGAAGACCCTGGTGTGCCCTTCAGCACCAGCAGCCCTTTCTGCTCTCCATCATCGCCTACTCATGGGCACGTTTTCACATTCCATGGAGGCCGTTTTTGGCCAAACAGCACCGAACTGGAGCTGAGCAGCTGCATCGAGCAGCCAAGTCGGCAAACATACTCACTCGGGAAAGATGACGACGCGGCCAGAGGACGTCAGGGAGGCCACGACTGCCAGCCGGGACACCACGGTGTCCATCAGCTGCGGGACCTGCAGGGGGGAGCACGGAGGTGTGAGGACATCCCTGGTGGTGGGGATCCCAAGACCCCAGAGCGGGCAGGACTGTCACTTTGGCCTGGCCCGAGCCATTCAGACACCACCTTTGGATTGCCCGGACCAAAAGAAAGCCCTCACCTTCAAAACAGCGTTCTGAAGGTCCTCCTTCCCACACAGCATCTCGAGGAAGTCATAGTAGAACTTCATCTCCACCCCGGTGCCTTCGATGAGGAGCACCCCCACGTCCCTCAGGACGAGGGCGATGTTCTCCCCCTCCCGCAGGCACTGGGAGATGAGGGACATGGTGCCTCGGATGCAGCTCTCGGCCTTCTGCCAGGACACGCAGGCGTCCGCCGCCACCTTGGCACGTCTCAGGGGCTCCAGCTTCTTATGAGCTGGAAAATCACACGGAGGGGATGGTGTCGGTCACCCAGCGGCCCTTCACGCATCTTCCCCACGCGCTGCTCATTGCAGCCATCACCCAGATTGCCCCAGCTTTGGGCTGGCTCCATGGACCCGGCTTTTGAGTACGGAGGCGATGCCCCGTGTGCCCCGGCCGTGCAGCCAGCAAGGTTTCATCCACCGCCTTACCTGGCAGGCTGCCCTTGCTATCCACGAGGTGGTGCGTGTTTATCAGGTTGGTGGCCAGGTGAAACACCGGCCACTGCAAAATCACAGCCGTGTCCCCAGCTTGGATCCGTTTCTGGATTATGTCGAAGGAGCCGAGAGTGGGAATTCGGACGCCCTGCGCGTGGAAGAGAAGGGCCGAAGGGTGAGGACCGGCTGGAGGAAGAGCTGGAGGTGGCCCCATCCCAGTCCTCTCCCTCCCCTTGCCCTTCTGAAAATGCTCTGCTGGAGCCAAGGCATAAGCAGCTTGAGGGGACCCAGGGGCTTCCAATGGCTGGGATCAGCCCTGAGAAATGACAGCACCTACCACAAGTGATACCGCGCTTGTGTGGTGCCTGTCAGTCCCTCGGTGGGGACTTTTGGGGTGAGTTTCCAACTTTCCGGGGAGGGGAAGAGTCGCTGCAGTCTGCGGCCCCGGGCTGTGGGGACTCCACACTTCTCCAAGCAGAGAAGTTGGACGCGGCGCCGACCCACCTTGCATTGCAGGAGCTGCTGCAGCACGTAGCCGGCCACCGTATTCCAGACGTCTGTTTGCTCTGGAAGGCAAAGGAAAACCTGGTCACAGGGTGTCTGGTGGCCCCACACCTCCAGCAGCACCCCCAGACCCGGGGTTTGGTGCCTGGTCATGCTGGGTCTGGTGGTCCCACAGCTCCAGCACCCCCAGACCCGGGGTTCGGTGGCAGATGAAAAGCCCCAACGGAGACACCCCGGGATGGCTCCAGCACTGGGTCTCGCCCAAGGAAAGCCCCAGATGTGGTTCACGACGACACTCCCGCGGTGCTGGGGGTGCCTGTACCTTTGGCGGTGACGTTGGGCATCAGGCACCTGCGCTGCATGCTGTCCCAGAGTGCTATCCGGGTCGACTTCATGCAGGAGGATTTCCTCGCCTTGGCAGAGGTCGCGTTCATGCTCATCTCTGCACTCGTCCTCTGAACAATCCAGAGTGCAGGACAGGCGCCCACGTCCCCTTTTATACCCCAGCCAGCCAGGCCGTGTCACAGAGCCACTGTGACACGGCCACCGCTCTGCTGTGACACGGCCACCAGCGGCCGGCTGACCAGGGAGACTTGGGTCGTAAGGCACCGGCACACCCCAGTCCATACCAGGTGTTTTGTGATTGTGGTTCAAGATGTTTCAAGGCCCCTGGATCTTTCTCAGATAAACTCTGACGACTTAAAGACGCGTCCTGTTAATACAAAAGGGTGCGATGGTGGGTGGAGAAGTGCGCTTTGGGTGGCTTTGTCCTTCTGTGGATCTCCACGTGCATTGTTTAAGCTGGTCAAGGAGTAATTATCATAGCTACGGGCACAATAACACTGCCATACCTCTCTGTTTTGGGCCACCTCACTTGACGTGGGGTTGCTGTGTGATGGGTAGGACTGGTTTTGGGATGAGCACGAATACCGCAGCCAGCTCAGTGGTCTGGTGCCGTGCATACGGAGCTACTTCTATCACAGTGAAACCGCTGAGGTCTGGGGGGCTTGAACTCACCAGATGTCTGCTAGGAAATACCTAGCCTTCAGTAGGGCTTTTGACCCCATTTCCCACAGCATTCTCCTGGAGAAAATGGCTGCTCGAGGCCTGGACGGGTGTACGCTTCGTTGGGTTAAAAACTGGGCCCAAAGAGTCGCGGTGAATGGGGTTAAATCCAGCTGGAGGCCGGTCACTGGAGCCAAAAGGCTCCCCTGTTTCTGCAGGCCCCCCGCATGGCGGCTGGGCGGCGCCCTCAGCACCAGTGCCCCTGCTCACGGCCCTGCGGCTCGCTGGGAGATGGAGTCCCCCGGCATGGCCGCCGGGACACGGCCTGAGGAGGGGAAATGGAGGAAGAACCAGCACCTGGAACTCCTCCAGGCTGGAGGGGAAACCCTGGCCCAGCTCAGCTCGGCTCTGCCTTGCTCGCCTGCCTTCCCTTCTCCCTTAGGGTGGAAGCTCAGGCGGTCTCTGCTCCCCGTCTGCCGCTGCCAACAAGGGGGGTTCCTTCCCGGAGAGGCCATGAAAAAGATCCCGCAGAGCAAAAATGTCCCAGGGGAATGTCCCTGACATGGCCCCGCTTCCAGCACGGCTTGGGCCGATTGCAGAGCCACAGCCCAGATGGAAAGCTTCATGCTGATACCGGTGAGACCGCATTGTGAACAAATGAGAACTCAGCCATCTTTCACAAAACATTCCTCATGTTTTCCTCCATCTCGCTCCTTGTGGTCCAAAGACTGATGGATCTCTGGAAAACAAGAGAAACGCCTCTGAGTCAGCACTGCCACTTTTTGGAGCTCTTTGCCCCCACGCAGACCCCGGGCATGGCTTCAGGCCACAACAGCGAGGGCAGGGCCGCCATTTCCCTCCCTCTCTTTACCCCTTCACCAGACCCCGGCCAGCAGCAGGGTTTTGCTCCTAAGCTCTGCCAGGCCCACCCAAAAAGCCCTTCTCTTCCCAACACGCCTCCAAAGCAGCACCCAGCTGCAGACAAACCCTCTCCCCTCTGGCCGCGAGCAGCCTCCTGCTTTGTTAGGCCTTCCCCGCGCTGACAGGAGACGTGGCCTGGTGTGTCTGCGTGTCAGCAGAAGGGAGGACAGCACTGCAAAAGGAGGGACTTGTGTCTAACGGCTGCAGGGAACGCAGCCATTCCATCGACCAGCACCGAGGGGGCTCCCAACAGCCCCCACTGCCCACAAAACTCTGCCTTCCTACAAGGAGACAGCACCCAGCAGTGACTCAAATGTGAACCTACAGCTTCTCCCTGCCACCGCCTCAAAGGAGGTTGGAGCAGGGTAGGGATCGGTCTCTTCTCCCACACAACAAGCAACAGGCCAAGGAAATGGCCTCAAGTTGCACCAGGGGAGGTTAAGGTTGGATATTAGGAAACATTTCTTCACTGAAAGCCTTGTAGGGCATTGGAACAGGGGCCCGGGGATGTTGCTGAGTCGCCATCACTGGAGGTATTCAAAAGATGTGGGGATCTGCTGCTTACAGACATCGTTTAGTGGCAGACTTGGCAGTGCTAGGTTCACGGTTGGACTTGATCAACTCCGATCAACACTTGATCAACAGTCAGAGGTCTTTTCCAACCTAAATGCTCCTATGGTTCTTCGAATCCCATACCTGTCCGGCCACCTCCAGAGGAACGATCTCTCCTCAGGGCACTGCAAGCCCTGATCAGTGTGGCCAGGGCCTCTCCGTCCTGGTGATCCCTGGTCTGCCCTTTGGTGGATGGGGCTGCAGTGACACGGGCGCTTCGCACAGCGGTGGCAGCGGCTGGGGGCTCTTTGTGCTGTGTGCTGACAGCACCTTCTTCTGAGGTTCTTTCATCAGCGACCAGAAAGACTCGGGCCTCGATTTTAGCAGCTGCGCTGCCTCGCCTCTCGGTGGCTGTAGTTTAAAGACGTTGTAGGTGGGTGCCTCGGGGAGGCTGGCCTCCGAGCTCGCTGGCGATAGTACGGTTATGACAGGGACTGTCAGCGTGGTGGCCTCTCGTGGGTGGGAACGCCTTCCTGCAGCTGTCTTCAGCATTTTGGCTTCACAGAGAAATTTCTCTGGGAAGCAGACGTTGCCTGAGCTCCTTCGTCTGTCCCACCAGATCTGCCTCACAGCAATGACCGCAGCACGGGCACACCAACAGCAGTTGCTGCCCTGTGTCCCCATGGCTGGGCACCCATGGGTGCAAGGAGCAAAGGCTACCGAACCGGAGCAGCGGCCACAGCTGCAAACATACTTACTCAGGAAAGATGATGACACGGCCAGAGAAGGTCAGGGAGGCCACGGGTTCCAGCCGGGACACCACCATGTCCATCAGCTGGGGGACCTGCAGTGGAAGGAGCATGCAGATGGCAAATGTCCCCTGCCTGGCCTCCACTCGGTCCTGGAGGAGCCCAGGGCAGCGGGAGCCGGCAGGACCGCAGCTCTTGGCCACCCCAAGAGGCTGGCCAAGAGCTCCAACCCAAGAGGTCTTGTTGGGCCAAGGGCAAACGTTGCTGCTGCCACCTTGTGAGGCTGCCCAGGCCGTGGGGAAAACAAAACCCTCACCTTTTTGAGGTTCTCCTTCCCAGACAACATCTCCAAGAATTCATAATAGAATTTCATTTGCACCTTTGTGCCTTTGATGAGGAGCACCCCCAGGTCCCTCAGGACGAGGGCAATGTTCTCCCCCTTCCCCAGGCAGTGAGAGATGAGGGACGTGGTGCCTCGGATGCAGCCCTCCACCTTCTTCCAGGACACGGAGGTAGCTGCAGCCACCTCAGCAAATTTGAGGGGTTCCAGCTCCTTATGGCCTGGAAAACCAAACAAGAGGGATGGAGTCGGTCACCCGCAGCCCTTCCTCGCGTGTTCCCCAGGTGCTGCTCATTGCAGTGATCACCCAGAAAGGTTTCGGTTTGGGACCTGCTCCGTGCAGGGGACGCTTTGCTTTTTTTTTGGGAAGCATCTGAGATCCAGGGAGGGGATCATCCATGCAGCAAGGGATTCATGCACCCTCTTACCTGGCAGGTACTCCTTGTTGTCCATGAGGTTGTGAGAAACTCTAAGGTTCCTGGCCAGGTAGAACACAGGCTTCAGGAAAGTTATTGTCTCATTCCTGAGCTTGACCCATCTGGGGACAACATCAAAGGAGCCAAGGGCAGGAATACGGACACCCTGCAAGTGGAAGAGAACAGAAGGGCCGAAGGTTAAAGATCAGCTGGAGGTGGCCTCATCCAGAGACGGTGCTTCAGGTCCTGCTGTGCCCTTCCCGCTGTTGGGAGCCAGGCTGAGGGGATCCAGGGGCTTCCAGCGACTGGGATCAGCCCTGAGATACCACACTACCTACCACAAGCAACACCGCACTTGTGCGATACCTCTTGGTCTCTTGGTGGGGACTTTTGGGGTGGGTTTCCTGCTTTTGAGGAGGGGAACAAGGGGGACGTGGGTGCCAACCCACCTGGTGAAGCAAGAGGTGCTCCTGGATGTAGACAGACACTGCATCCCAGACAGCTTTTCGATCTGGAAGGCAAAGAAAACCAGGTCACGCTTGCGTCTGGTGGCTGCCACCCTCCCAGCACCCCCAGCCCCGCGTTTTGGTGGCAGATGAAAAAAGCCATCACATCTCCGGCCCCAAACAGAGACCCCCCGGTGGTGACCGCAGAGCCGGGTCCTCCCCACGGAAAGCCCCAAATGTGGGTCAGCCACACTCCTGCGGTGCCGGGTTTGCCCGTACCTTTGGCAGTGGTTTTGGGCATCAAGCGTCCGTGCTTCATCCCATCCCAGAAATCTATCTGGGTCCGCCTCACGCAGGCGGGTTTCACGTTGTCAGCGAAGGTCACTCGCGGGCTCATCCCTGCGCTCGTCCTCTGGACAATCCAGACAGGAGGCTGGCAAGAGCTCCAACCCAAGAGGTCTTGGTGGGCGAAGGGCAGGCATTGCTGCTGCCCCCTTGTGAGGCTGCCCAGGCCGTGGGAGAGACTCGGGCCTCGATTTTAGCAGCTGCGCTGCCTCGCCTCTCGGTGGCTGTAGTTTAAAGACGTTGTAGGTGGGTGCCTCGGGGAGGCTGGCCTCCGAGCTCGCTGGCGATAGTACGGTTATGACAGGGACTGTCAGCGTGGTGGCCTCTCGTGGGTGGGAACGCCTTCCTGCAGCTGTCTTCAGCATTTTGGCTTCACAGAGAAATTTCTCTGGGAAGCAGACGTTGCCTGAGCTCCTTCGTCTGTCCCACCAGATCTGCCTCACAGCAATGACCGCAGCACGGGCACACCAACAGCAGTTGCTGCCCTGTGTCCCCATGGCTGGGCACCCATGGGTGCAAGGAGCAAAGGCTACCGAACCGGAGCAGCGGCCACAGCTGCAAACATACTTACTCAGGAAAGATGATGACACGGCCAGAGAAGGTCAGGGAGGCCACGGGTTCCAGCCGGGACACCACCATGTCCATCAGCTGGGGGACCTGCAGTGGAAGGAGCATGCAGATGGCAAATGTCCCCTGCCTGGCCTCCACTCGGTCCTGGAGGAGCCCAGGGCAGCGGGAGCCGGCAGGACCGCAGCTCTTGGCCACCCCAAGAGGCTGGCCAAGAGCTCCAACCCAAGAGGTCTTGTTGGGCCAAGGGCAAACGTTGCTGCTGCCACCTTGTGAGGCTGCCCAGGCCGTGGGGAAAACAAAACCCTCACCTTTTTGAGGTTCTCCTTCCCAGACAACATCTCCAAGAATTCATAATAGAATTTCATTTGCACCTTTGTGCCTTTGATGAGGAGCACCCCCAGGTCCCTCAGGACGAGGGCAATGTTCTCCCCCTTCCCCAGGCAGTGAGAGATGAGGGACGTGGTGCCTCGGATGCAGCCCTCCACCTTCTTCCAGGACACGGAGGCAGCAGCAGCCACCTCAGCAAATTTGAGGGGTTCCAGCTCCTTATGGCCTGGAAAACCAAACAAGAGGGATGGAGTCGGTCACCCGCAGCCCTTCCTCGCGTGTTCCCCAGGTGCTGCTCATTGCAGTGATCACCCAGAAAGGTTTCGGTTTGGGACCTGCTCCGTGCAGGGGACGCTTTGCTTTTTTTTTGGGAAGCATCTGAGATCCAGGGAGGGGATCATCCATGCAGCAAGGGATTCATGCACCCTCTTACCTGGCAGGTACTCCTTGTTGTCCATGAGGTTGTGAGAAACTCTAAGGTTCCTGGCCAGGTAGAACACAGGCTTCAGGAAAGTTATTGTCTCATTCCTGAGCTTGACCCATCTGGGGACAACATCAAAGGAGCCAAGGGCAGGAATACGGACACCCTGCAAGTGGAAGAGAACAGAAGGGCCGAAGGTTAAAGATCAGCTGGAGGTGGCCTCATCCAGAGACGGTGCTTCAGGTCCTGCTGTGCCCTTCCCGCTGTTGGGAGCCAGGCTGAGGGGATCCAGGGGCTTCCAGCGACTGGGATCAGCCCTGAGATACCACACCACCTACCACAAGCAACACCGCACTTGTGCGATACCTCTTGGTCTCTTGGTGGGGACTTTTGGGGTGGGTTTCCTGCTTTTGAGGAGGGGAACAAGGGGGACGTGGGTGCCAACCCACCTGGTGAAGCAAGAGGTGCTCCTGGATGTAGACAGACACTGCATCCCAGACAGCTTTTCGATCTGGAAGGCAAAGAAAACCAGGTCACGCTTGCGTCTGGTGGCTGCCACCCTCCCAGCACCCCCAGCCCCGCGTTTTGGTGGCAGATGAAAAAAGCCATCACATCTCCGGCCCCAAACAGAGACCCCCCGGTGGTGACCGCAGAGCCGGGTCCTCCCCACGGAAAGCCCCAAATGTGGGTCAGCCACACTCCTGCGGTGCCGGGTTTGCCCGTACCTTTGGCAGTGGTTTTGGGCATCAAGCGTCCGTGCTTCATCCCATCCCAGAAATCTATCTGGGTCCGCCTCACGCAGGCGGGTTTCACGTTGTCAGCGAAGGTCACTCGCGGGCTCATCCCTGCGCTCGTCCTCTGGACAATCCAGACAGGAGGCTGGCAAGAGCTCCAACCCAAGAGGTCTTGGTGGGCGAAGGGCAGGCATTGCTGCTGCCCCCTTGTGAGGCTGCCCAGGCCGTGGGAGAGACTCGGGCCTCGATTTTAGCAGCTGCGCTGCCTCGCCTCTCGGTGGCTGTAGTTTAAAGACGTTGTAGGTGGGTGCCTCGGGGAGGCTGGCCTCCGAGCTCGCTGGCGATAGTACGGTTATGACAGGGACTGTCAGCGTGGTGGCCTCTCGTGGGTGGGAACGCCTTCCTGCAGCTGTCTTCAGCATTTTGGCTTCACAGAGAAATTTCTCTGGGAAGCAGACGTTGCCTGAGCTCCTTCGTCTGTCCCACCAGATCTGCCTCACAGCAATGACCGCAGCACGGGCACACCAACAGCAGTTGCTGCCCTGTGTCCCCATGGCTGGGCACCCATGGGTGCAAGGAGCAAAGGCTACCGAACCGGAGCAGCGGCCACAGCTGCAAACATACTTACTCAGGAAAGATGATGACACGGCCAGAGAAGGTCAGGGAGGCCACGGGTTCCAGCCGGGACACCACCATGTCCATCAGCTGGGGGACCTGCAGTGGAAGGAGCATGCAGATGGCAAATGTCCCCTGCCTGGCCTCCACTCGGTCCTGGAGGAGCCCAGGGCAGCGGGAGCCGGCAGGACCGCAGCTCTTGGCCACCCCAAGAGGCTGGCCAAGAGCTCCAACCCAAGAGGTCTTGTTGGGCCAAGGGCAAACGTTGCTGCTGCCACCTTGTGAGGCTGCCCAGGCCGTGGGGAAAACAAAACCCTCACCTTTTTGAGGTTCTCCTTCCCAGACAACATCTCCAAGAATTCATAATAGAATTTCATTTGCACCTTTGTGCCTTTGATGAGGAGCACCCCCAGGTCCCTCAGGACGAGGGCAATGTTCTCCCCCTTCCCCAGGCAGTGAGAGATGAGGGACGTGGTGCCTCGGATGCAGCCCTCCACCTTCTTCCAGGACACGGAGGTAGCTGCAGCCACCTCAGCAAATTTGAGGGGTTCCAGCTCCTTATGGCCTGGAAAACCAAACAAGAGGGATGGAGTCGGTCACCCGCAGCCCTTCCTCGCGTGTTCCCCAGGTGCTGCTCATTGCAGTGATCACCCAGAAAGGTTTCGGTTTGGGACCTGCTCCGTGCAGGGGACGCTTTGCTTTTTTTTTGGGAAGCATCTGAGATCCAGGGAGGGGATCATCCATGCAGCAAGGGATTCATGCACCCTCTTACCTGGCAGGTACTCCTTGTTGTCCATGAGGTTGTGAGAAACTCTAAGGTTCCTGGCCAGGTAGAACACAGGCTTCAGGAAAGTTATTGTCTCATTCCTGAGCTTGACCCATCTGGGGACAACATCAAAGGAGCCAAGGGCAGGAATACGGACACCCTGCAAGTGGAAGAGAACAGAAGGGCCGAAGGTTAAAGATCAGCTGGAGGTGGCCTCATCCAGAGACGGTGCTTCAGGTCCTGCTGTGCCCTTCCCGCTGTTGGGAGCCAGGCTGAGGGGATCCAGGGGCTTCCAGCGACTGGGATCAGCCCTGAGATACCACACCACCTACCACAAGCAACACCGCACTTGTGCGATACCTCTTGGTCTCTTGGTGGGGACTTTTGGGGTGGGTTTCCTGCTTTTGAGGAGGGGAACAAGGGGGACGTGGGTGCCAACCCACCTGGTGAAGCAAGAGGTGCTCCTGGATGTAGACAGACACTGCATCCCAGACAGCTTTTTGATCTGGAAGGCAAAGAAAACCAGGTCACGCTTGCGTCTGGTGGCTGCCACCCTCCCAGCACCCCCAGCCCCGCGTTTTGGTGGCAGATGAAAAAAGCCATCACATCTCCGGCCCCAAACAGAGACCCCCCGGTGGTGACCGCAGAGCCGGGTCCTCCCCACGGAAAGCCCCAAATGTGGGTCAGCCACACTCCTGCGGTGCCGGGTTTGCCCGTACCTTTGGCAGTGGTTTTGGGCATCAAGCGTCCGTGCTTCATCCCATCCCAGAAATCTATCTGGGTCCGCCTCACGCAGGCGGGTTTCACGTTGTCAGCGAAGGTCACTCGCGGGCTCATCCCTGCGCTCGTCCTCTGGACAATCCAGACAGGAGGCTGGCAAGAGCTCCAACCCAAGAGGTCTTGGTGGGCGAAGGGCAGGCATTGCTGCTGCCCCCTTGTGAGGCTGCCCAGGCCGTGGGAGAGACTCGGGCCTCGATTTTAGCAGCTGCGCTGCCTCGCCTCTCGGTGGCTGTAGTTTAAAGACGTTGTAGGTGGGTGCCTCGGGGAGGCTGGCCTCCGAGCTCGCTGGCGATAGTACGGTTATGACAGGGACTGTCAGCGTGGTGGCCTCTCGTGGGTGGGAACGCCTTCCTGCAGCTGTCTTCAGCATTTTGGCTTCACAGAGAAATTTCTCTGGGAAGCAGACGTTGCCTGAGCTCCTTCGTCTGTCCCACCAGATCTGCCTCACAGCAATGACCGCAGCACGGGCACACCAACAGCAGTTGCTGCCCTGTGTCCCCATGGCTGGGCACCCATGGGTGCAAGGAGCAAAGGCTACCGAACCGGAGCAGCGGCCACAGCTGCAAACATACTTACTCAGGAAAGATGATGACACGGCCAGAGAAGGTCAGGGAGGCCACGGGTTCCAGCCGGGACACCACCATGTCCATCAGCTGGGGGACCTGCAGTGGAAGGAGCATGCAGATGGCAAATGTCCCCTGCCTGGCCTCCACTCGGTCCTGGAGGAGCCCAGGGCAGCGGGAGCCGGCAGGACCGCAGCTCTTGGCCACCCCAAGAGGCTGGCCAAGAGCTCCAACCCAAGAGGTCTTGTTGGGCCAAGGGCAAACGTTGCTGCTGCCACCTTGTGAGGCTGCCCAGGCCGTGGGGAAAACAAAACCCTCACCTTTTTGAGGTTCTCCTTCCCAGACAACATCTCCAAGAATTCATAATAGAATTTCATTTGCACCTTTGTGCCTTTGATGAGGAGCACCCCCAGGTCCCTCAGGACGAGGGCAATGTTCTCCCCCTTCCCCAGGCAGTGAGAGATGAGGGACGTGGTGCCTCGGATGCAGCCCTCCACCTTCTTCCAGGACACGGAGGTAGCTGCAGCCACCTCAGCAAATTTGAGGGGTTCCAGCTCCTTATGGCCTGGAAAACCAAACAAGAGGGATGGAGTCGGTCACCCGCAGCCCTTCCTCGCGTGTTCCCCAGGTGCTGCTCATTGCAGTGATCACCCAGAAAGGTTTCGGTTTGGGACCTGCTCCGTGCAGGGGACGCTTTGCTTTTTTTTTGGGAAGCATCTGAGATCCAGGGAGGGGATCATCCATGCAGCAAGGGATTCATGCACCCTCTTACCTGGCAGGTACTCCTTGTTGTCCATGAGGTTGTGAGAAACTCTAAGGTTCCTGGCCAGGTAGAACACAGGCTTCAGGAAAGTTATTGTCTCATTCCTGAGCTTGACCCATCTGGGGACAACATCAAAGGAGCCAAGGGCAGGAATACGGACACCCTGCAAGTGGAAGAGAACAGAAGGGCCGAAGGTTAAAGATCAGCTGGAGGTGGCCTCATCCAGAGACGGTGCTTCAGGTCCTGCTGTGCCCTTCCCGCTGTTGGGAGCCAGGCTGAGGGGATCCAGGGGCTTCCAGCGACTGGGATCAGCCCTGAGATACCACACCACCTACCACAAGCAACACCGCACTTGTGCGATACCTCTTGGTCTCTTGGTGGGGACTTTTGGGGTGGGTTTCCTGCTTTTGAGGAGGGGAACAAGGGGGACGTGGGTGCCAACCCACCTGGTGAAGCAAGAGGTGCTCCTGGATGTAGACAGACACTGCATCCCAGACAGCTTTTCGATCTGGAAGGCAAAGAAAACCAGGTCACGCTTGCGTCTGGTGGCTGCCACCCTCCCAGCACCCCCAGCCCCGCGTTTTGGTGGCAGATGAAAAAAGCCATCACATCTCCGGCCCCAAACAGAGACCCCCCGGTGGTGACCGCAGAGCCAGGTCCTCCCCACGGAAAGCCCCAAATGTGGGTCAGCCACACTCCTGCGGTGCCGGGTTTGCCCGTACCTTTGGCAGTGGTTTTGGGCATCAAGCGTCCGTGCTTCATCCCATCCCAGAAATCTATCTGGGTCCGCCTCACGCAGGCGGGTTTCACGTTGTCAGCGAAGGTCACTCGCGGGCTCATCCCTGCGCTCGTCCTCTGGACAATCCAGACAGGAGGCTGGCAAGAGCTCCAACCCAAGAGGTCTTGGTGGGCGAAGGGCAGGCATTGCTGCTGCCCCCTTGTGAGGCTGCCCAGGCCGTGGGAGAGACTCGGGCCTCGATTTTAGCAGCTGCGCTGCCTCGCCTCTCGGTGGCTGTAGTTTAAAGACGTTGTAGGTGGGTGCCTCGGGGAGGCTGGCCTCCGAGCTCGCTGGCGATAGTACGGTTATGACAGGGACTGTCAGCGTGGTGGCCTCTCGTGGGTGGGAACGCCTTCCTGCAGCTGTCTTCAGCATTTTGGCTTCACAGAGAAATTTCTCTGGGAAGCAGACGTTGCCTGAGCTCCTTCGTCTGTCCCACCAGATCTGCCTCACAGCAATGACCGCAGCACGGGCACACCAACAGCAGTTGCTGCCCTGTGTCCCCATGGCTGGGCACCCATGGGTGCAAGGAGCAAAGGCTACCGAACCGGAGCAGCGGCCACAGCTGCAAACATACTTACTCAGGAAAGATGATGACACGGCCAGAGAAGGTCAGGGAGGCCACGGGTTCCAGCCGGGACACCACCATGTCCATCAGCTGGGGGACCTGCAGTGGAAGGAGCATGCAGATGGCAAATGTCCCCTGCCTGGCCTCCACTCGGTCCTGGAGGAGCCCAGGGCAGCGGGAGCCGGCAGGACCGCAGCTCTTGGCCACCCCAAGAGGCTGGCCAAGAGCTCCAACCCAAGAGGTCTTGTTGGGCCAAGGGCAAACGTTGCTGCTGCCACCTTGTGAGGCTGCCCAGGCCGTGGGGAAAACAAAACCCTCACCTTTTTGAGGTTCTCCTTCCCAGACAACATCTCCAAGAATTCATAATAGAATTTCATTTGCACCTTTGTGCCTTTGATGAGGAGCACCCCCAGGTCCCTCAGGACGAGGGCAATGTTCTCCCCCTTCCCCAGGCAGTGAGAGATGAGGGACGTGGTGCCTCGGATGCAGCCCTCCACCTTCTTCCAGGACACGGAGGTAGCTGCAGCCACCTCAGCAAATTTGAGGGGTTCCAGCTCCTTATGGCCTGGAAAACCAAACAAGAGGGATGGAGTCGGTCACCCGCAGCCCTTCCTCGCGTGTTCCCCAGGTGCTGCTCATTGCAGTGATCACCCAGAAAGGTTTCGGTTTGGGACCTGCTCCGTGCAGGGGACGCTTTGCTTTTTTTTTGGGAAGCATCTGAGATCCAGGGAGGGGATCATCCATGCAGCAAGGGATTCATGCACCCTCTTACCTGGCAGGTACTCCTTGTTGTCCATGAGGTTGTGAGAAACTCTAAGGTTCCTGGCCAGGTAGAACACAGGCTTCAGGAAAGTTATTGTCTCATTCCTGAGCTTGACCCATCTGGGGACAACATCAAAGGAGCCAAGGGCAGGAATACGGACACCCTGCAAGTGGAAGAGAACAGAAGGGCCGAAGGTTAAAGATCAGCTGGAGGTGGCCTCATCCAGAGACGGTGCTTCAGGTCCTGCTGTGCCCTTCCCGCTGTTGGGAGCCAGGCTGAGGGGATCCAGGGGCTTCCAGCGACTGGGATCAGCCCTGAGATACCACACCACCTACCACAAGCAACACCGCACTTGTGCGATACCTCTTGGTCTCTTGGTGGGGACTTTTGGGGTGGGTTTCCTGCTTTTGAGGAGGGGAACAAGGGGGACGTGGGTGCCAACCCACCTGGTGAAGCAAGAGGTGCTCCTGGATGTAGACAGACACTGCATCCCAGACAGCTTTTTGATCTGGAAGGCAAAGAAAACCAGGTCACGCTTGCGTCTGGTGGCTGCCACCCTCCCAGCACCCCCAGCCCCGCGTTTTGGTGGCAGATGAAAAAAGCCATCACATCTCCGGCCCCAAACAGAGACCCCCCGGTGGTGACCGCAGAGCCGGGTCCTCCCCACGGAAAGCCCCAAATGTGGGTCAGCCACACTCCTGCGGTGCCGGGTTTGCCCGTACCTTTGGCAGTGGTTTTGGGCATCAAGCGTCCGTGCTTCATCCCATCCCAGAAATCTATCTGGGTCCGCCTCACGCAGGCGGGTTTCACGTTGTCAGCGAAGGTCACTCGCGGGCTCATCCCTGCGCTCGTCCTCTGGACAATCCAGACAGGAGGCTGGCAAGAGCTCCAACCCAAGAGGTCTTGGTGGGCGAAGGGCAGGCATTGCTGCTGCCCCCTTGTGAGGCTGCCCAGGCCGTGGGAGAGACTCGGGCCTCGATTTTAGCAGCTGCGCTGCCTCGCCTCTCGGTGGCTGTAGTTTAAAGACGTTGTAGGTGGGTGCCTCGGGGAGGCTGGCCTCCGAGCTCGCTGGCGATAGTACGGTTATGACAGGGACTGTCAGCGTGGTGGCCTCTCGTGGGTGGGAACGCCTTCCTGCAGCTGTCTTCAGCATTTTGGCTTCACAGAGAAATTTCTCTGGGAAGCAGACGTTGCCTGAGCTCCTTCGTCTGTCCCACCAGATCTGCCTCACAGCAATGACCGCAGCACGGGCACACCAACAGCAGTTGCTGCCCTGTGTCCCCATGGCTGGGCACCCATGGGTGCAAGGAGCAAAGGCTACCGAACCGGAGCAGCGGCCACAGCTGCAAACATACTTACTCAGGAAAGATGATGACACGGCCAGAGAAGGTCAGGGAGGCCACGGGTTCCAGCCGGGACACCACCATGTCCATCAGCTGGGGGACCTGCAGTGGAAGGAGCATGCAGATGGCAAATGTCCCCTGCCTGGCCTCCACTCGGTCCTGGAGGAGCCCAGGGCAGCGGGAGCCGGCAGGACCGCAGCTCTTGGCCACCCCAAGAGGCTGGCCAAGAGCTCCAACCCAAGAGGTCTTGTTGGGCCAAGGGCAAACGTTGCTGCTGCCCCCTTGTGAGGCTGCCCAGGCCGTGGGGAAAACAAAACCCTCAGCAACAAGGTCTCAAATGTGAATCTACAACTTCTCCCTACCACTACCTCAAAGGAGGTTGGAGCAGGGTAGGGATCATTCCAATGATTCTATGGTTCAAAACATTGATTTGGTCTGAAAAATTATCATTTGTGGCCAAAAGTAGGGCTTTTGACCCCCAAAGGGAAGCTTTAGACCATAAAAAGAACCTTTGGGCTGCGAAAATGAGGGCTCAGGTCCTAAGAATGAGACTTCAGGCCGTACAGATGAGGCTTTTGACTCTGAAAATGAGACTTTTGGGTAATTAAGTTATTGGGCTCAAAAAAATGATGATGTGGACATGAAAAGTTGAGGCTTTGAACATTAACATGAGGTTTTGGTTCACATATATGAGACTTGGTGCGCTAAAAATGGAAGTTTGGAAAGACAAAACAGGCTTTGGATCCTAACGTTGGTCCTGACCCTGAAAATGAATCTTTAGACAGTAAAATGAGGCTTTGTACTGACAGACTAATGGTTTTAACCTTAATACTGAGGCTTTGGACTGACCAAATGAGCATTTGGGCCCTAAAAACGTGACTTTGAGTAATGAAAATGAGGCTCTGGACTCTAAAAATGAGGTTTTAGTTACAAACAGACGACACTCTGGTGCCTAAGATGAAGATTTGGATGACAAAAATGAGACTTTAGACTCTAAAATGAGGGTGTGAGCTTAACACTGAGCTTGGATTCTCAGTGGAGGCTCTGGACACTGAAAATGAGGCTTTGAATCCTGAAACTGGAGCTTTGGCCCCTCCAAAAGGGGCTGTGGGGTCAAAGAATGAGGCTCTGTGTCCTAAACATGAGGCTTTGGATTGAGCAAAGGAAGATTTGGGCCCTAAACATGAGGCTTTGGAAACTGAAAATGAGGCTCTGCACTCTAAAAGCAAAAGTTCACATGCTGGTGGAGTTTGTGGTCTGGAGGGTTACGGGCCTGGTGAAGAGTAAAGCCTGGACCTTGAATTTTAGGAGAGCAAAATTCCAGTTGTTTGAAGAATTAGTGGACGAGATGATCCCCTGGGAAATTGTGTGTAGGTGTAAAGGAAATGAATGGAGCTGGCAACTTTTTAAGGACAATTCCGAGAATCAGAGAATCACAGAATATCCTCAGTTGGAAGGGAGCCACAAGGATCGAAGAATCATAGAATGGCTCGGGTTGGAAGGGACCTTAAAGACCATCCAGTTCCAACCCCCCTGCCATGGGCAGGGATGCCACCCACTAGATCAGGATGCCCAGGGCCTCATCCAGCCTGGCCTTGAACACCTCCAGGGATGGGGCATCCACAGCCTCTCTGGGCAACCTGTGCCAGTGCCTCACCACCCTCTGAGTGAAGAATTTCCTCTTAATTTCTAATCTAAATCTCCCCTTTTAGTTTAAAACCCTTCCCTCTTGTCCCGTCATTGTCTGCCCAAGCAAAAATTTGCTCTCCATCTCTTTTATAAACACCCTGTAAGTACTGAAAAGCTGCAACGAGGTGAGGCTCACCGCTCTGTAGTTGCCCAGGTCCTACCCTTTTTAAAAATAAGAGTGATGTTTCCCTTTTTCCAGTCACCAGGGACTCACCTGACTGCCAGCACTCGTCAAATGTGATGGGGAGAGTCTTGGCAACTCCACCAGCCAGTTCCTTCAGGAGCCTGGGATGCACAGCATCGGGTCCCATGGCCTTGTGTATGGTCGTGGTCCTCAGGTGGTCCTGAACCCAACCTTCACTTACAGTCGGAGGGATTTGGGTCCCCCACTCCCTGCCAAAGAGGTTCGGGGACTTGAGAGATGGAGGAAGAGTGACAGCCAGTAAAGACTAGGCAAAAAATAAATGAAATGAAATGAAATAAATAAAAATAAAATAAAATAAAATAAAATAAAATAAAATAAAATAAAATAAAATAAAATAAAATAAAATAAAATAAAATAAAATAAAATAAAATAAAATAAAATAAAATAAAATAAAATAAAATAAAATAAAATAAAATAAAATAAAATAAAATAAAATAAGTAAAAATAAAATGTTGAGTACTTCAGCCGTCCCTGCAAGTCTGGTGGCAGTCCTGTACACTTCCCGGGCCACGTCTCTACGAGCCAACTAGAGAGGACAGGACAAACTAGAGCGATGGGCAATCACCAAGTGTATGAAGTCTGGATTCTCCACCCAGAGGTGGTCGCACACTGGGACAGGCTCCCCAAGGCAGTTGTCACAGCACTGAGCCTGCCGGGGTTCAAGAAGCCTTTGGACAATGCTCTCAGACACGTGGTCTGATTTCTTGGGTGGTCCTTTGGGGACCCAGGAGTTGGATTTGGTGATTCTATCCTCGGCGGCCTCGCTGAGATGATCGGCCTTGGGACGGGTGCGTTGTGCACCCCAGGCCCCCAGTTTTGGGGGCACCCCTGTCTCTGGAAGTTCCCATAAATCCCGAAGGCAGAAGTGGGTTTCACGGGTCCCAAAGGCTCATTTTTGGGATCAGAACTTTGGTTTTAGGTTTCAGAGCTTTCAGCTGAGCATCCACAGCTGCATTTTAAGGGCCCAGACCCTCATTTTTAGAACCCAAAGCCTCCTTTTAGGGTCCAGCCCCCATCTGAAGGGGCCAAGCCAAGCCATGAGCGCCTCTGGCTGTGTTGTCTGAGAAACATTTTGGATTCGTTACGGATGCAATGAGCTAATTCAGACACTAGGTCGAGATATTGTTTTATGTCAGAACTGCACAAGCCTGGGTACCACCGGATGGTTTCCCACCAAGCTGGCACACCTAAAGATTTTCCACGCCACCCTTTGCACAGTCTCTTATCTCTCCATTTATGTGTTAGCACAATCCTCTAGCTCCTAATTGGTTTTGTAATTAGCATACCGCTGACACGACGAAATCATTCCCCGCATCCTCAGAGGGGAAGGGTCCTCTGTCAGGCCAGGGTCTCTCAGTCTAGGGGTGTGATTTTTAGGATTATAATGAGGATAGCTCACAAGAGTTCATATTACAATTTCTTATTGTTGTTTTAAGCCAGTTGTTTCCAACAAGTTGATTTTTAACAAACTCGAGGGCATGCGTGTCCGACTTTTCCTTACAAAATGGTCTTCTTGATTAAATAGTTTTGTAGTTATCCATCCTTTGGATATCCTCAAGGCCTGTCC
Organism: Anser cygnoides; assembly: GCF_040182565.1. Taxonomy (NCBI): domain Eukaryota; kingdom Metazoa; phylum Chordata; class Aves; order Anseriformes; family Anatidae; genus Anser; species Anser cygnoides. The sequence goes on along the minus strand of NC_089903.1, from coordinate 3,116,899 downwards.
ATCTCTGTGCTTGCCTTAAAAGCATATTTTCCCCCTGACCGAAGTCTTCCTTGACCTCTGGAGCCTGTGAGTGGGGACAGTGGGGTGACGGGGGTGACAGGGAGTGAACTCGCTGTTGTCCCCCCCCTCCAGGCTCCCTGATAACATGCACTCGCTGTCCCCCCCCAACAATCCCCTGGCTGTGGTAAGTGGGGGGGTCCCGGTGTCCCCAGGGGGACCCAGGGCTCTGGGCATTCCTTCTCCAAGGGACCTGTGGGTCCCCAAAGGATCCCAGCACCTGGGTGACCCCAACAGGGTCCTGGATTTCCAGGGGTCCCCAAAATGCACCCAGGCCTGTGGGCACTTCCCAAAAGGGGCCTTGGCACCCAGCTGTCCCCAAAAGGGACCTGGGTGTCCCCAGAGGGGACCTGGGTGTCTGGCTGTGCTCCCAAAAGTGTCCCCAAGGGACCCTGGGCTCTAGGTGACACCTGAAAAATATCCATGTGTCCCCAGAGGGACATGGGTGTCCCCAGAAGGCACCCAGACCTCCAGCTGCTCCTTCCCTGAAGGACTTGGCTGTCCTCAAAAGAGACCTGGATGACCCCAAAAAGGAACCTTGGCCCCTAGCTGTCCCCAAAAGGGTCCTGGATGACCCCAAAAAGGGACGCTGGTCCCCAGCTGTCCCCAAAAGGGGCTTGGGTGTCCCCAAATAAAATTGGGTGTCCCCAAAAAGGGACCCTGGCACCCAGCTGTCCCCAAAAGGGGCTTGGGTGTCCCCAAATAAAATTGGGTGTCCCCAAAAAGGGACCCTGGCACCCAGCTGTCCCCAAAAGGGTCCTGGATGACCCCAAAAAGGGACGCTGGCCCACAGCTTTCCCCAGAATGGGTTTGGGTGTCCCCAGAGGGACATCTAGCTGTCCCCAAAAGAGAGCTGGGTGTCTGGGTGTGCTCCCAAAAGGGGCCTGTGACCTGGCCACTGATCGAGCAGGCACGAACAATCGCGTGGATAATTAAGGGCAGCCTGCCAGGTAAGGCGGTGGATGAAACCTTGCTGGCTGCACGGCCGGGGCACACGGGGCATCGCCTCCGTGCTCAAAAGCCAGGTCCATGGAGCCAGCCCAAAGCTGGGGCAATCTGGGTGATGGCTGCAACGAGCAGCGCGTGGGGAACAAAGAAGGCAGTAAGCACTTCCTCCGTTTAGGCTGAAACCCACTTTTATGGCCCAAGCCCTCCTTTAAGTGTCTCAACCCCCCACTTTGAAGTTCCAAAGCCTCATTCTGAGTATCCCCAGTCTCATTCTTGGGTTCAAACACCAACATTGAAAGCTCAGTGCCTCATTTTGAGAGTGGAAAGCAGCCATATAAGGTCCAAACCTGCCTTTTTGGGGGGGTCTAAAGCCTCTCCTGCTGTTTCAGAGCATACTTAGAGGGGCCAGAAGCTGGCCCCAATACTGGGCCTTGGGGGACAGCACCAGTGACCGGCCTCCAGCTGGATTTAACCCCATTCACCACGACTCTTTGGGCCCAGTTTTTAACCCAACGAAGCGTACACCCATCCAGGCCTGGAGCAGCCATTTTCTCCAGGAGAAAGCTGTGGGAAATGGGGTCAAAAGCCCTACTGAAGTCTAAGTAGACCGCATCCGCAGCCTTTCCCTCATCCACTGAGCGTGTCACCTTGCTGTAGAAGGAGATGAGGTTTGTCAGTCAGGACCTGCCTTTGATAAACCCATGCTGACTGGGCCTGATCGCCTGGTTGTCCTGTAAGTGCCATGTGGTGGCACTCAGGATAATCTGCTCCATGAGCTTCCCTGGTACCGAGGTCAGACTGACAGGCCTGCAGTTCCCCGGATCCTCCTTCTGCCCCTCCTTGTAGATGGGCGTCACATTTGCTAGCCGCCAGTCAACTGGGACCTCCCCAATAGCCAGGACTGCTGACAAGTGATGGAGAGTGGCTTGCGAGCACTTCTGCCAGCTCCCTCAGCACCCTCAGAGGGATCCCATCCAGCCCCATCGACTTGCACGCATCTAAATGGAGTAGCCCTCGGGGGGCTGAGTACCCAGGGAACAACTGATCCTGCTGGTACATACTGAGGCAAAGACGGAATTAAGCACCTCCACCTTTTCATTATCTCCTGTCTCTGTTTCCCTCCACATAACATAAAGGATGGAGATTCTCCTTAGTCCTCCCTTTCTTATTTATGTATTGCTAAAAACATTTTGATTGTCTTTAACAGCAATAGCCAGATTGAGCTCCAGCTGGGCTTTGGCCCTTCTAATTTTGTCCCTGCCCAGCCTCAAAACATCTTTGTAGTCCTCATAAGTGACCTGCTCCTTCTTCCCAAGGCCATAATCCCTCTTTTTCTTCTCAAGCTGTAGCCACAGCTGGAGTGTCAAAGCCTGATGTTTTGGGCCTGAGGGTCAAAGGCCTAATGCTTTGGTCTGAAACCCTCCTTTTTACGGCACAAGGCCTCCAACTGTTCAGCCCCTCATGTTGAACTCCCAAAGCCTCATTCAAAGTACCTGGAGTCTCATTTTGGGTTGAAACACCAGTATTGAAAGGTCAAAGCCTTCTTTTGGGAATGGGCGGTTTCATAATCTGCTCCATGAGCTTCCCTGGCACCGAGGTCACACTGACAGGCCTGCAGTTCCCCGGATCCTCCTTCTGGCCCTTCTTGTAGATGGGCATCACATTTGCTGGCTGCCAGTCGGCTGGGACCTCCCTGAAACAGCCCTCCCTGGGCTGGTTCTTCCTCCATTTCCCCTCCTCAGGCCGTGTCCTGGCAGCCATGCCAGGGGCCTGCAGAAATGGGGGAGCCGAGGTGGGAGGTGGCAGAAATGGGGGAGCCTTTTGGAGTGCCCCTGGCCTGGCCTTCGGAGTGCGGAGCTTCATTTTAGGACCCAGAGGCCTACTGGGGAGTCAGAGCCCTCCTTGTGGTGACCACGCACTGCTTTTGAGTGCCCAAATGGTTTGGGCTGAAACCCTTGTTTCTATGGCCCATGCCCTCCTTTAAGTGTTTAAACCCCACACTGAAGTGCCAAAGCCCAATTTGTAGTATCTAGAGTCTCAACACCAATGTGGAAAGCTGAAAGCCTCATTTTGAGAGTGGAAAGCAGCCATATAATGTCCAAACCCAACTTTTTCAGTTCAAAAGCCTCTCCTGCTGCTTCAGAGCATATTAGAGGGGCCAACTTCTCTTTTACAACGTCCAAAACCCCATTCTTTGTGTCAAAAACTTCAATTTTGTAGACTGACAGCTAATTTCTAGGGTCCACATCCTCTGCTGAAGTGTCCAAAACCTGATTTTTGGGCACAATCTCCCATTACTTAGTGCAAACGCTCATTTTTTTTTTGCTGGTGGTGATGTCATTGGTCGTCATGTCAGCGGTGGCCGTGTCACAGCAGAGCGGTGGCGGTGTCACAGTGGCCCCGTGACACGGCCTGGCTGGGGGGGGTACAAAAGGGGGAGGTGGGCGCCGGGTCCTGCATCCTGGATTGTCCGGAGGACGAGCGCAGGGATGAGCCCGCGAGTGACCTTCGCTGACAACGTGAAACCCGCCTGCGTGAGGCGGACCCAGATAGATTTCTGGGATGGGATGAAGCACGGACGCTTGATGCCCAAAACCACTGCCAAAGGTACGGGCAAACCCGGCACCGCAGGAGTGTGGCTGACCCACATTTGGGGCTTTCCGTGGGGAGGACCCGGCTCTGCGGTCACCACCGGGGGGTCTCTGTTTGGGGCCGGAGATGTGATGGCTTTTTTCATCTGCCACCAAAACGCGGGGCTGGGGGTGCTGGGAGGGTGGCAGCCACCAGACGCAAGCGTGACCTGGTTTTCTTTGCCTTCCAGATCAAAAAGCTGTCTGGGATGCAGTGTCTGTCTACATCCAGGAGCACCTCTTGCTTCACCAGGTGGGTTGGCACCCACGTCCCCCTTGTTCCCCTCCTCAGAAGCAGGAAACCCACCCCAAAAGTCCCCACCAAGAGACCAAGAGGTATCGCACAAGTGTGGTGTTGCTTGTGGTAGGTGGTGTGGTATCTCAGGGCTGATCCCAGTCGCTGGAAGCCCCTGGATCCCCTCAGCCTGGCTCCCAACAGCGGGAAGGGCACAGCAGGACCTGAAGCACCGTCTCTGGATGAGGCCACCTCCAGCTGATCTTTAACCTTCGGCCCTTCTGTTCTCTTCCACTTGCAGGGTGTCCGTATTCCTGCCCTTGGCTCCTTTGATGTTGTCCCCAGATGGGTCAAGGTTGGGAATGAGACAATAATTTTCCTGAAGCCTGTGTTCTACCTGGCCAGGAACCTTATAGTTTCTCACAACCTCACGGACAACAAGGAGTACCTGCCAGGTAAGAGGGTGCATGAATCCCTTGCTGCATGGATGATCCCCTCCCTGGATCTCAGATGCTTCCCAAAAAAAAAGCAAAGCGTCCCCTGCACGGAGCAGGTCCCAAACCGAAACCTTTCTGGGTGATCACTGCAATGAGCAGCACCTGGGGAACACGCGAGGAAGGGCTGTGGGTGACCGACTCCATCCCTCTTGTTTGGTTTTCCAGGCCATAAGGAGCTGGAACCCCTCAAATTTGCTGAGGTGGCTGCTGCTGCCTCCGTGTCCTGGAAGAAGGTGGAGGGCTGCATCCGAGGCACCACGTCCCTCATCTCTCACTGCCTGGGGAAGGGGGAGAACATCGCCCTCGTCCTGAGGGACCTGGGGGTGCTCCTTATCGAAGGCACAAAGGTGCAAATGAAATTCTATTACGAATTCTTGGAGATGTTGTCTGGGAAGGAGAACCTCAAAAAGGTGAGGGTTTTGTTTTCCCCACGGCCTGGGCAGCCTCACAAGGGGGCAGCAGCAATGCCTGCCCTTGGCCCACCCATACCTCTTGGGTTGGATCTCTTGGCCAGCCTCTTGGGGTGGCCAAGAGCTGCGGTCCTGCCGGCTCCCGCTGCCCTGGGCTCCTCCAGGACCGAGTGGAGGCCAGGCAGGGGACATTTGCCATCTCCATGCTCCTCCACTGCAGGTCCCCGAGTTGTTGGAGATGGTGGTGTCCCGGCTGGAACCCGTGGCCTCCCTGACCTTCTCTGGCCGTGTCATCATCTTTCCTGAGTAAGTATGTTTGCAGCTGTGGCCGCTGCTCCGGTTCAGTAGCATTTGCTCCTTTGCCCTCATGGGTGCCCAGCCATGGGGACACAGGGCAGCAACTGCTGTTGGTGTCCCCATGCTGCGGTAATTGCTGTGAGGTAGATCTGGTGGGACAGACAGAGGAGCTCAGGCAACATCTGCTTCCCATCGAGGGCTGGGCTTCTTTGCTGGGTGACCCCATTCCTCAGGACAGTCCCTGGGGATGGGGCCTTTACGGCAACGTGAAAATGTCTCCGTGAGCGGGTGATCGTGGGGAGCGGCAAGGGCTGGTGGTGCCATGGGTCATGTCAATCTCTTCTCCTTGTGCCAGGTTTGAAATGGAGAGTGTGCCCAAACCACCACCACGCAGAGGCCATCTCAAGGCCCATGATGGTGACATGCAGAAGAAGGAAGGAGCTTTGCCAGCTCTCGGGCAGGGCGAGAAAGGTAAAGCAGCTTCTGGCTCCTTTCCACAGCGTGGGCTGCCCGCTTTTGTGATCTGTGGGGAAAATCTCTTCTGTGGTGATGCTGACGATGTCTTTCCTTCACAATTCCAGTGGGATTTTTGTCCCTCAGCCGCTCACAGATGACAACACAAGCGGCCTCTCAGCAGTGGGAAAAGGCGGAGATAAAGCAGAGGACGGCCTTATTCACGTGAGGATGGAGGGAGTGGAGGGGTGGGATGGGGCTGCCAGGAGCCCCCCAGCCATGGGGGCTGCCTGGGGGGCGCAGGCTGTGGCCGCAAAGCCGTCGCTCACTCAGGCAGAGCTGACCCGGATTTTCCTTTCAGCAAGCTACCAGCGATCCCGGAGCAGCTTCCTCAGAAGGGCAGAGGCCCACCACAGGGCAAATCTGCAGGCGGAGGCCAAGCAGGAGACCTGGGCCGAGCAAAGGCAGCCAAAGGCTGGAGGTTCGGAGGGGAAGGAGCAGAGAAATTTCTCTGTGAAGCGAAAATGCTGAAGACAGCTGCAAGAAGGCACTCCCACCCTCGAGAGCCCACCACGCTGACAGTCCCTGTCATAACCATACTGTCGCCAGCGAGCTCGGAGGCCAGCCTCCCCGAGGCACCCACCTACAACGTCTTTAAACTACAGCCACCGAGAGGCGAGGCAGCGCAGCTGCTAAAATCGAGGCCCGAGTCTTTCTGGTCGCTGATGAAAGAACCTCAGAAGAAGGTGCTGTCAGCACACAGCACAAAGAGCCCCCAGCCGCTGCCACCGCTGTGCGAAGCGCCCGTGTCACTGCAGCCCCATCCACCAAAGGGCAGACCAGGGATCTCCAGGACGGAGAGGCCCTGGCCACACTGATCAGGGCTTGCAGTGCCCTGAGGAGAGATCGTTCCTCTGGAGGTGGCCGGACAGGTATGGGATTCGAAGAACCATAGGAGCATTTAGGTTGGAAAAGACCTCTGACTGTTGATCAAGTGTTGATCGGAGTTGATCAAGTCCAACCATGAACCTAGCACTGCCAAGTCTGCCACTAAACGATGTCTGTAAGCAGCAGATCCCCACATCTTTTGAATACCTCCAGTGATGGCGACTCAGCAACATCCCCGGGCCCCTGTTCCAATGCCCTACAAGGCTTTCAGTGAAGAAATGTTTCCTAATATCCAACCTTAACCTCCCCTGGTGCAACTTGAGGCCATTTCCTTGGCCTGTTGCTTGTTGTGTGGGAGAAGAGACCGATCCCTACCCTGCTCCAACCTCCTTTGAGGCGGTGGCAGGGAGAAGCTGTAGGTTCACATTTGAGTCACTGCTGGGTGCTGTCTCCTTGTAGGAAGGCAGAGTTTTGTGGGCAGTGGGGGCTGTTGGGAGCCCCCTCGGTGCTGGTCGATGGAATGGCTGCGTTCCCTGCAGCCGTTAGACACAAGTCCCTCCTTTTGCAGTGCTGTCCTCCCTTCTGCTGACACGCAGACACACCAGGCCACGTCTCCTGTCAGCGCGGGGAAGGCCTAACAAAGCAGGAGGCTGCTCGCGGCCAGAGGGGAGAGGGTTTGTCTGCAGCTGGGTGCTGCTTTGGAGGCGTGTTGGGAAGAGAAGGGCTTTTTGGGTGGGCCTGGCAGAGCTTAGGAGCAAAACCCTGCTGCTGGCCGGGGTCTGGTGAAGGGGTAAAGAGAGGGAGGGAAATGGCGGCCCTGCCCTCGCTGTTGTGGCCTGAAGCCATGCCCGGGGTCTGCGTGGGGGCAAAGAGCTCCAAAAAGTGGCAGTGCTGACTCAGAGGCGTTTCTCTTGTTTTCCAGAGATCCATCAGTCTTTGGACCACAAGGAGCGAGATGGTGGAAATCATAAAGAATGTCTTGCGAAAGATGCTTGAGTTCTCATTTGTTCACAATGCGGTCTCACCAGTATCAGGAGGAAGTTTTCCATGGGGGCTGTGGCTCTGCAATCAGCCCAAGCCGTGCTGGGATCAGGGCTGTTGCAGGGAGGTGAGGCTGGTGTGGAAGCCCTGCTCTCCTCCATCCCAGGACTGCATCTCCAGCACGTCGGGGACCATGCATACGCCCCCCATGCCCAACCCAGGAGGACTGATGTTGGTTGGTGGGAGGCCAGGGGCGATCCCACCGGGACGGACAGGTGGTGGGCGCTCTGTGGATCCTTGAGATGAAAGAGGAAAAGGATCCTTGTGGGCATATTACTTCATGTGATCTTGTGGAAAATGGATCTGGGTGTGAAATGTCAGTGCTGCCCATTCCTTTCTGGTGTGGTGACTTAGGAAGTGAGCTCTTAGTTGGTCTGCTTCCTATTTTTGGTGCGGTTTTTGGCTTAGGGTCAGACCAGGGCTATTTCATTCCAGACTAGAGGGGGAAACAAATTTAAAGTCTGTATAAGAATGATATGCCTCAGACAAAACTGCACTTAAAGAATTTAAATGTCTCCGTCCTGCCTCCGTTCAGACTTCATTCTACAGCATTACTGGTGGAGGTTAAATGAAGGGATGTGCACCTCCATGCATGTTCTCCCTCTTACGGAGGATGTCACGTCCAGATGCTCTGCACGTGGAGGCAGCTTTCAGCAGAAATCAGTGGTCAGATCAAAACCCACGCCAGACGACCGCATCCTTCACGGTGTTCGTTCAGCGCTGAGCTCACACTGCTGGGCTCAGGACCCTGCTGGCCCACGGCACTCGGATCACTCTCAAGGTGCCCAAGCCCAAGCTGTTATGCCAGGAAGCAGAAGGAGAGAAGCCAGAGGCCGTGGGACGTGCTGCCCTCTCTCCACTGAGCAAGGGAAGTTTGCTGGTGAGAGGTGGAGATGTTGGCAGCTGGGCGATCCCTGCAGCTCACGCCAGGGCTGACGTGTTCAGTTTGGAGGCCGGTGGCGGTTGAGGTCTGGAGGTCGCTTGCTTTTTTCACATTAGCAAAAAAAAAGACACCAAACCAAATAAAAAACCATAGTGCTGACAAGTTTGCTCTCTTTATTTTGCTCTGAGTTTGCTTTAATTTTTATTTTTATTTTCCCCAAAGAGCTATTTTCGTTGGGACATGACAAGGCAGTGCTTATAAACAAGGATTTGCATCTGGCTGACTTGGGGCAGGCGGCTGCAGATGCCGAGGGGGCAGGAATGGGACTTGTGCAGTCCAGTTTGTTATTTATTTCACCTCACGAGGGATAATTAATTAGGGTTAATTTTCGTCACAGTGGCTCTTGTGGTGCCGTTCTGGATTTGTGCCCAAAACAGTGCTGATGGCACACCAGTGCTTTGGCTACCTCATTTTGGGGTCCAAAACATCCTTCTAAGAAGGGCTTCCACCCTCAGTTTTAAAGCTTAATGCCTCCTATTTAGAGCCCAAACCCTTCTCTTTAGGTCCCAGAGCCTCATTTTTTGGTGCTGAATCTCCACAGGAAGCCCCAAGCCCTCCTTCAAGCAGACATGGCCTCATTTGTAGGGTATAATGAGACTTCTGAGGGAGCAAAGGCTCGTTGTCAGACCCTAAACCTCATCTCAGGGCCCCAAAGCATCACGGTAGGGTCCACACCCCCATTTTTTGGGATCAGAGCTTTGGTTTGGGATTTCAAAGCTTTCCATTGCGCACCCACAGCTGCATTTTGAGGGCCCCGACCCTCATTTTTCGGACTCAAAACCTTCTTTTAGGTTCCAGCCCCCACCTTAATGGTCCAAGCATCCAAAGTTTGGGGGTCTGTGTTGGGGTGACGTGGCAAGGGGTTGGCAGCGAGGGGCAACCCCAGGATGAAGGATAAGTGGGAGGTGGTGGGCAATCTCCTTTGCACCACCTGTGCTTAGTTTTTTAATTCCTTCTTCCTCTTTCCTTTGCTTATTGAACATTTCAAATCTTGACCCATAACTTTTGTCAGTTCTGCTCTTCCTAGTCTCTTTTCTCATGGCAAGCATTGCGTGGGGCTTAGCTGCCAGCCAGGGTCAGCCCACCACCGCTCCTCAGACTCTTCTGTAATCCTTGCAGCTGGCCAGAAACCCCAGATATTGATTTCTGTAAGCTTTTATTTGATTCAGTTATCCTTCAGCTCATCCTAGCCTGAAGCCCAGCTCACCTCTTCCTTTCTCCTCTCTTAGGACCCATGAGAACTTGCCTTCTCAAACCCTTACAGACTCCAGCAGCCCCATTTCTGTAAATTCAAGATACTGCTTCCTAGTGCTGATATCAGTCAATTGCTTGGCAATCATCAAATCACTTTAACAGAAGAAATAATCTCATCCAACATATGTTGTATGTAGCTAAAAGATAAGTTGATTTTTGTAGATATTTTTTTCCAAAGGAAGCCTCAGCATCACATGAATTTTCTTCAGATTCGTTGCAGTTGATACATAATTATTTTTTTTTTCAATTAAACCAGCAACCAAAAATCACCTCTCGTTTCCCAAACCAAGGCCTTTCAACCTGTAATTAAAAATAATCCTCCAAGTTTGATGTCGTTTCTGCCTCTAGGACTTACTGGAGTCCAGCAGCTGACTGTGGCAGCTGTGTTGCTCTTCAGCAGACCTGGGCAGGCTGAAATCAATTTGGGCAATTGATTTGCTTTTTTCAGCTTGAATTTGAATGAATCCCCTTGCACCATTAAGGATTAGGAACTCAAACATCAAAAAAGGGTGCTAAGGCCTGGTTTTGAAAGAACGAGTGCCTTCAGTGCAGAGGTTGCTTAAGAGGGTGGTCACTGAGTGAAGGTTTTTAGAAGCCACGTTAGTCTTTGTGATAAAAATTTGTCCCTGGGCTGGTCCTGGGCAGACACGTGATGACACCTGAAGATGGGACATCTTGTTCATTGCCTAAAGCGGTAATATTTTAGGCCATTTGAGGTTATAGTTTAGGCATTTGGGGCTAGTGACCCATGCTGGCTTAGTAGCCCTCACAAATTCAACATCTGCACGTACCTGGGGATACGAGTCTGCATTGAGAAACATGGAATCAAGTAGCAGAGTGTGTAGAAGAAACTGAGCAATACAGATGGCTGAATTTGTCTGAGTGATGGTGTGTAGAGGTAGATGAACACAAAGCTGCCGGTGGGTGGGTAAATGGGTAGATGGATGGTGGAGAAAGAATGGTTGCTCATTAGGATGTTAAATTTCTGGTGGTCATCCTATGGAGAGGGAGAAAACCTTGCACTGGCCAGGTGGAGTAGCTAGGAGAACAGATAGCCAAGCCCAGAACCCACCTCTGGATGGGATTGGCATCCACCCCGAGGGAAATTTTCACAAAACACAAGAAATGGAGGATCAGGATCATAACCTGCAGTTGCCATGCCCTCTCCAGTGTCTATGAAGGGACTGTGGCATAGTGCACTTGGTTTGCTCCGTGATCCATCCAGGCTTTCCATGCCACAGCAGCACAGCAGCGAACCATGAATATGTAGTGCTGGGGAGTGGCTGCCTTCTCAGCTGATTCCCCAAAGGGGCAGGACTTCATAGGGTCTGAAATATAAGCTGGCTGGACGCCCATCTTTTTTTCTCCAAGACGGTTTTGGTCACGATGATGCAATATTTTCTCGCACAGCTGCTGTGTAAGTGACTTATTTTCTTCCTTTTTTGCAGCCTCCTCTGTCTAGTCCTGTCATCTCAAAGCCTTCAATACGTGTCTCTTACAGCTTTCCTCCAGGTGCTCTCACTTGCTGTATCCTCTGCTGGTAAGAACAATTTTACCTGTTGTGAGATGCTCTCCAACTAAACCGACTCTTTGGCAATGAGGTGGAGTTGGATCGCATTTTGTGAAATGGAGAGGAAAGGGATGTCTCACTTTCCTTTTCCACTTTGAAAATTCCCTCCCATCCTCTAAATCCTTACTTTTCTTTCCCAGACCCTCTGCCAGTCCCTGTGCTCTCCACAGACCCCAGTTACGATGTCTACTACGAAGGGGAACGCGTTGCTTTCATATGCGTGGCTCCGACGATGAAGACTGTAGATGGATTTCGGTTCTTCAATCAAAGTGGGGACCAAGTCTACGCACTTGCTTCCTACTCTCACACAGTTGCCTGGTTCCAGCTCACAGCTGCAAAAGCATCTGCCATGCAGTACACGTGCATGTACTGGGTGAAGGATGCTGGACGAGAAATTCCTTCCAATAGGAGCCTTCCTCTTTCAATTAATGTTCAGGGTGCGTGGGTCTTGTGTCGTCTCTAGATGATGTTGCTTTGAGTCTCTGCCTTCTCACAAGCTCCTTTTATGCTCCTGGGTTTCTGTGAGCAGTCAGGAATAGGGTAGCCTAACAGCTCTGTCACCTCCAAGAGGTCTCATGGCACTGAGCCTCCCCAAGCCTTTCCTTAGGGTTTGGGGTGTATCACATGCCTTCCTCTTTGGTCATGTGAAAATACTTATTTTCTGCACTTTGGTGAATACAAAGAAACTGAGTTGCTCTGAATTCTTATCTCTGAGGTCTGTGGGTCTGTGCTTCTCTTCTCATAGTTCAAGACGTAGAAAAAAGAGCGATGAATGACTCCCACAAGAGCTGATCTTTAGTAAAAGGTTCTGTAAATCCCAGTAATATTCCAAAGAATTAACTTGTCTACTCCCTTCGTCAAATCTGAAGTACGACATTGGAAAAAATAATGGGTTTTGTGCACAAATCCTCATGTCAATAGGTAGCAGGTTTCGTTTGCTCTTCCCCCCAGGTGCTCCAGTGGCCCCGGTTTTGTCCCTGGATCCTCAGCAGCCAGTCTACAGATACGGAAACAATGTCAAGCTCCTCTGCACCGTCCCCTTTTCTTCATTCTATATAAGGGAATTCCAGTACTATGGGGACTTTGGACTTGCGATCTCCATCCCAGTTGTGAAACTGCAAAACTACAGCTACAACCTGAGGATCACAGGAAGGGAGGTCTCCGGGTCTTACAGTTGTGCCTATTTTGTATTTAAGTCTGGACGTGCCGTTCGCTCCGAGAGCAGCCCCTGGGTCAACGTCTACGTGAAACGTGAGTTTTCCAACCCTTCCTCACTAAAACCTCTAATAACTGCTGACCTATCATCAGTTAATTTATTCTGCATGTGTTTGCCTATGAATTCATTCGTGAGTGTCATCTCCATCCCCTCCTGTTATATGACCATCCATCTCGCTACCTCAGTCTCTGTGTTCGGCACTAAACGAGCTTATTGCCATATCTGCCCACGCTCTTATCAACAAAAAATATGAGAAATACTGGGGAAAAAAATCTCAGTGAAAAGAGTCTCATCGCCTTACATGGCTTTTCTGATGAGACCATGGCTTTCTAGGACCTCCTTCTAGACCTTCTTTCTTTTATCCTCCATCCCTCCGAGATGTGGGTAGCTATAGATGGGCTTGCTCGTTGTAAGAGTCATCATGGCAAAGTCACCACTGGTTCCTCCCCAGGCCAGATAATCGGCTGGGTTCGAGAGATCCTTGTTGGTGGCTCGTTCTTTACCATCAATGGCCTCATCTTTTTCTTCTCCCACCGCCTCAAGAAGAAAAGAGGTAAATATTTAATTTTTATTGCACCACACTACTTCTTATGATCCTGGGACTTCATTTTCTTTGCCAAAAAAAAAAATCCTTCATTTTGACTGTTACTTCAGCTTCCTTTTCGGGGAGGGTGTTCTGGACAGAGCTTGAACAGGATCACTTCTCACCCTCCTCTCTTATTTGAACCCCAAACTGATTTCCCTTAGAGGTCCAAGAATAAAGAGAAGCAATTTTTGATGCTGTTACTTCCCTCATTTGCAGATCTGGAAGAAGGATTCCGGATGGACTAACAAGATGAATTAGAAGAAGAACCCTTAGAGGTTTTGCTCTATTTTGCCAAGGCAATCCATTCCGTTGGGCCCTGCCTGATTCCTCATTGTCTGCCTCAGTGTCCCCAAGAGACAGAAGCAGTGAACTGGAAGTACTTTGGCTACTCCTTTCCTCTGTGCACAACCCCGTGCCTTGCGTCTTACCAATTAAAGCTGGATGTTGTGTTTAGGTCTTGCGGGTTTCATGGGAAGGTGTGTCTTTCCATCCTCCTTCCTGAAGTGTGTGTATTTGTGTTTGCTTGTGCACAGCCTCGGGATCATGGCAGAGGAGGTCTCTGGGTCTTAGGGTTGTGACTATTTCACATTTCAGTCTAGACGTGCTGTTGGCTCAGAGAAGAGCCTCAGGGTTGATTTGTGCGTCTGCTCTATCTCACACCTAACCCACAATGCTCCCATTAAACCTGTTTTTTTGCTTGCCTCTGAAATTCAGCCTCATTTCTGATTTTTCACAGCACCTCCTCTGTGGATGAGCGTGGTGTTAACCAGGCCTGCCCCATAGGGCTGAGTTTCCCTTCCTATACAAGAAGACAGAAGGCACTGTGCCCTGGGCATTGCCTTGCTGCTTTGACCTCAGTCATCGCTCACAAGGATGCAGTCGGCTGTTGCTTCTTCCAGGCAACCCAGTGGCACCTTCTCGAGGTCTTCTTAGCCCCAGGAGGTGATCAGGGAGTCCTTTTGGCCAAGACGAGGAGGAGCAGGGCATTTCTGTGTGAATACTTAAGGTTTGCCTACACAAAGTCAAGTGAGCCAGTCTTGCACGTGAGAACCCCAAACTCCTTGAGGAGCAGCGCATCTTAACCCATGGGTCCAGCTGGCAAAGGAACGATTTGGATATGGAAGAGCTGTTTCTTTTCCACCTTATTTCAGGAGGGCTTCAGGAAAAGGGTAGCTATGAGACCCCAGGCTTCCTTCCACTCCACACCAGGCTTCAAAGACACGGTGGCCGAAGGAAGATTTTTCTTCAGCGTCTCCCACTGCCATAGCTGCAAAGCAAGGCAAGACAGAACCTTCCCGCAAGGACCTGCTGAAGTTACTGCGAAGGCAGCAGTCAGTTTGCCCTGCGCTTGGAGTCACTCTGACCATCCGTCCTGATTTCACTTGGGATCGGGTTAATTTTCCTCCCAGTAGCTGGAACAGTGCTTGGGGTCTAGCATCGGTCGGTGAGTGGTGAGCAATTGCACTGTGCATCACTTGCTTCGTATATTCCTTTATCATTATTATTTTTCCCCTTCCTTTCTGCCCTTTTAAACTGTCTTTATCTCAAACCATGAGCTATTACTTTTTTTTTTTTTCCTTTCTTTCTTTTGTTTTCTGTTCTGTCCCCCATCCCTCTGTGATGGGAGGGAAGTGAGCAAACGGCTGTGAGGTGCTGAGCTGCTTGCTGGGTTAAACCACAACACTAGTCCTTAAAAAGTTCTGTCTTTTTAGATAGAAAGCAGAGTTTAGATAGAAGCAAAGTATCACTGCTTCTATCTCTTTCCTGACAGCCTCGGCTAGCTAGAGACTTAGCACGTCCCATCTGTGTTACTGGACAATCCCCCGTTCTTATTTTTATTTTATTATTTTTTATTTTAAACCATTCCTGCAGCTGGGGAAGGCGAAGCTGGGATTTAACCCTGTGATGTCCTCTGAGCTAAGCCTTGGGAAACACAAGTGTTAGACAGCAGCAGCCTGGAGTCCGGTGAGTTCTCATCTTCCTCTGTGTTTGTATGTGTTGGGGAGATGATGATATGGGGGAGATGGCGATGTTATGGGGGAGGTGACGATGATGTTATGGGGGAGATGACGATGCTATCAGCTCAGACACAACATGCTGCTACACACTAAAACTCTGCTTGATTTCGAATCTCCCTCTTTACAAATGCTACCTATTTTTGGCCTTCCAGCTATCCCAGTGTGCAGTGGAACGCTGCACGGCGTGAGGAAGCAACGTCCTAGCTGCTGCTTGAGGTTGTCGGGGGCCCACGTTTCTTGCATCTCCTTGTCAAGCTTTCTCTCTTCCAAGGTGGACCCTGCTCATCTCTCCCCAGCTGTTATTTTTTTGTCAGGTGGTGTTTTTAGACTGCTGAGTCCTACCCCCGCCTCCTCACAGCACTCTGGAGAGGGGTTATAACCCGTGTGAATTATCAGAAAGGCTTATTGCAATGAACTGGCTGAATTGTTATGTGATAAAACAGAGTCTGCATGCACAAAGGAGCCCAGAGGAACCGTTGCAGGGGAAGGAACCCATGGGGGGACCCAGGCTGGAGCGGTTTGCTCCTGACGGATGGACTCCATGGGAAGAAGAGCCCCCACAGGATCAGCTCGGGAAGGAGGCATCCCCTGGGAGGGATCCCACATTGGAGGCGATGATGACGTGCTTTGCGCTGACCATGGCAGGTGATGAAGTGTTCTGTGCTAACCACAACCCCAATTCCCCGTTCCCTTGTGCCACTCGGGGTGAAGAAGTGGAAGTGGGTGCTGGGGAAGTGGGGAGGGTGTTTTCAGTTTGCTTTTACTTTCACATTGCTCCATTCTGTTGCAATAAGTTACACTGATCTCCCTATGCTGAGTCTGTTTTGCCCATAATGATGATTGTTGAGTGATGTTCCTGTTCTTATCTCAACCCTTGAGCCCTTTTTCATTGTATTTCCCCCCCCTTCCCCTTTGAGGAGTGAGAGAAGGGTTGTGGTGGCATTTGGCTGCCTGTCGGTGTGAAACCACAGCAGAAGGTGCAGAAGAGCTGTTCCCTTGACCTTACAGTAACAGCAAGATTTTCTTGCTTGTGTCCTAGAGGTCTGACCTCAACTCGAGGACTGTGAGTGTTAGTCACAAGTAGCTCTGTCTTTGAGGAACTGGAATTAACCTATCTGGTTTCAAGCTTTCAATGCAGATTAAAAAAAAAAAAAAATTGTGCAAGAGCTTGTTGTGCAGCTAGGGACTGGCACAGGATGGGGTTGTGGGACTTTTGTGGGACTTAGAGCTGATTTCTTATCTCTTGTCCACCCTGAGAAAAAACAGAAGTCGCAGTGCAAGAAAACTTCTGGTTTTCATTACCGCTGTTTTTCTTCTGTGTTTTTTTTAAAGTATGAGAGCGCTGGAATTTGTGCTGATGCAAGCAACACAACAGCTTGTTTTCTGTCAGCGAATTAATGAGTCATACAGGGGAGAGAGTTCTATATCAAGGCAGCTCCTGCAAGCTGAGTTTACCCTTCCCTCAAATGTGTGATCCAGTATGCGTGCACCAAGTAATCCCATGGACAGGGATTTCTGCTCTGATCCCTGGTGAACAAGTCTATCTTCCTATGAATTGTATGCCTAACTTCCTTCCCAGGCCTTTCTGCACTCTCTGAACACAGAGAAAATGGACCATCTCACTGTGCACACTCTCTCCTTCTGATTTGTCATTTTCTGATCTAAGGAGAACAAAAAGTGGATGGGCTGTGGACATTTGGACCTGTACCTGCAGATTCAGCATCACACAGCCAAAGGATGGTGGACCACACACGTGCACCAACACCATAATCAATGGGCTCGGAGCAGTCTGGTCCGTGAAGAGCAAAGCCATCAGGATTAAAGGTAAGCTACGCAACAGTAGGGCTCTCTCTCCA